>NC_088376.1:201775833-202115416 GCF_037993035.2 Macaca fascicularis
TAATCAGCCAGTAAATAGAGGTATTAGTGCACTAGTAATAGGTTGGTAATATGGCCCAAATCTACCATAAACTCTTTTCCACAAAGGACGATTTGAACCGTTATAAGCAACTTCACTTGTAAATTAAACTCTGTGTTTTTTTGATGCTGAAATAACGCTTAGTTTTATTATGCTACATAGCTGGTTCCTAAGAGTTGTTTGTAAATGAATTCTAATAAAGAAAGCAAGCTCAGCCTTGGGTGACCATTAAGGAGCCACAGATATTTTTATACATCTTGGCTGGCTGCGAATTCCAGATGTTTCCAACATGAAAAATGTTGCGTTCTAACAGTTAACGTTGTATTGCCCGCCATTCAGAAGATGTATCTTCCTATTAGCTGTGAATGTTGCTATGGAGATAACTGTAAAATCTGACTTAGGAGAAGTGTTGGGGAGAAATTTGTATTAAAGAAAGGGAGCATGTCAATTATGTCAATAATTGAAAAGGTAGCAAAAATGGAAGCATCTTCTCCACAGCTATTTCTGGAAAACACATGTGAATACATGATGGACAAAAAGGATGTTTTGTTTTGTTTTGTTTTGTTTGCCTCTTGCATTGACTTTATATTTAAACTTCATCAAGTGACCATGTGGGCACAACCTGACCACTGTGTTAGAATGCTAACTGGATCTAAATGGAATACATAGCTTTAAAAAGCATTCTCAGTGCATAAGCCAGAGAGTGGCAATTGCCTCCTGGAAAGGTTGTGATAAAATGCAACTTCAGAAAGTTGTAGTAAAATATGCACATCTTAAAACTCTGAGACTGTTGGGACTTCACAAGCAAAGTAAGTGCACAAGCTAGTGACAGGAGACTAGTGCAAAAGCACTGCAGAGCGAGTTACTGCAGCAAAGCCACCTCATCGCAATGGGGATTTTAAATGTGCACCTTCAGTGCAATTTGATGCCTAAGCATGAGCTGAGGAGAGGAAGAGCAGACAGATAAAAATCACACACTGTGTTCTGAACAGGGGCTGTTTTGTTTTGATTTCATTTTTTCCCCTCTGGAAATTTAGATTTGTTTAAATATGGGGAGGTAAATGCTTAGAAAACAGACCGTAATTCTCGGGCCTCCTCTGAGTAGATGAGAAGGCTGAGAATGCTGAGCAGGCGAGTAAGTGAAGTGACTCTCCAGACCCGAGCTTGCAAAGGTCACAGCACTGAGACAAGGCAGCTCTGAGTCTGGAATATTTAGTTCACTTTAGACGTAGAGAAAGCAATAGTTATTCTTTTGTCTTTTCATATTTGAAAGAGCCACATTTCACCCATAATTAGACATTTGAAGGAAGGTTCACAGGAAGGAAGACAGAAAGCAGGAAGGGAGGAGAAATTAAAAGAGGAAGCAACTCTTTCATTTGGGTTTCAGTGCCCCTCAGAGAACTTCCACGCAGAGTCCCCACGTCCATCTCGTCTGTGGTCACGAACACAGCATCCTCGGGCTCATTTCAAATTCATCTAAAGTTAAATTTTATCACTTTTTTTTTTTTTTTTTTGAGATGGAGTCTTGTTCTGTCACCCAGGCTGGAGTGCAGTGGTGCAGTCTCAGCTCACTGCAACCTCCGCCTCCCGAGTTCAAGCAATTCTCCTGCCTCAGCCTCCTGAATAGCTGGGATTACAGGCACGTGCCACCACACCAGGCTAATTTTTGTATTTTTAGTAGAGACGGGATTTCACTATGTTGGTCAGGATGGTCTCCATCTCCTGACCTCATAATCTGCCCTCCTCGGCCTCCCGAAGTGCTGGGATTACAGGCTTGAGCCACCGCACCCGGCCTAATTGTATTACTTTTGTAACCAAAATAATTGATTCTATCACAGACGGTAGATATCTGCATACATTAGCTATTAATACTACTGAGTGTGAAGTCGTTGAGAAAACTATTAAGATAGTGTCAATCTGAATACTAAGGAAATATTCCAAGTCCTAGTAAAATGTGTACTCTACTGTTTAATTACCTTTAAAATTGGAAACATAATGTTCATAGAACTGTGGCAAAACAGGCAGTGACAGTCACAGAAAAAGAATATGTAACAGAATTAAATTGACTTTTCTTCGTTGAACAAGGGACTATTGGAAGCAAATGAGATATAATAAACAAATCAAAACCACAGTACAGATAAACGATTCAGCCATTTATCTAGTGGAGATAAATTATTATTTTAGTACTAGAAACAAATGAAAAGAAACAGCAACAGACAAATATTTTAATACTTCACAGTAATATCTACATTTTACAAGGAAACGGTGTATTTGAACTTAGGTATTAAACACAGACGTGCCTAAACGTAAGATTTGAAACAAAGGCCAAGAATCTATTTTTCACGGCACAATAATCTTTCAGAGCCTTGGTTTTCAAATCAGTGACATAGGAATTATATACATGTTAGTTATTAGCTTAGTTTAGACAAGCACCTCATAACCTTCCTCAGTCTCCCAAACAAATCATAAGAATCTTCTGCTGTGCTTGCTAAAAATGCAAACGTGTTGGTGTTCCTCTAGGATGTTGATTCAGTGGTTCTGAGGCTGGGCCCTGGGATTTGTATTTTTAACAAATGTTCTACACGATATTTATGAGGCAAGTTTGAGAACCAGTGGCCTAGAGCATAGCAGGTGCACATCTGTCTTCATCTCTCTCTCACTGCCATGTCCTTCCTTCTAACTGTAATCCCACGGATTTGTAAGGTTCCTCAGGGAAAATACCAATATTTGTGCAACGCTGATGCAACAGATTAACTTATTAACATATTTTAATGTAAAGGCAATTTAAATCTCAGTAGTAAAATAAATATCTAATGCATATTTAATGCCTACAATTACTTTTGATCTCAAGGAGTGTATTAATATCTGGAGGGAAGAAGCAGTTCACAAATAAAATTTCTGTGATTTTCATGATTATCACTGTTACTGAACATTTAAGTCTGGAGGGCATAAAGTGGAGACAATGTTGAGAAGGGAGTTTTTTGTTGTTGTTCAAGGATGTATCCAAAATTCTTGGTGGAAATGTATATCATTTGTAGGTTAAGGCCACATTCCACTGAGTAAGAAACATTTTAAAATGTATTTAAGATGGAAGTTAGTTTCTTTCTTTCCTTTTCTTTTTGTTTTTTTTTGTTTTGTTTTGTTTTTTTGAGACGGAGTCTCACTGCAACCCTGCCTCTGTCTTCCCGGGTTCAAGGGATTCTCCTGCTTCAGCCTCCTGAGCTGGGATTATAGGCACCTACAACCATGCCTGGCTAATTTTTGCGAAGTTAGTGTATTTTCTAAATCTGTTTGTATTCTAATATTTCAGGCTGACTTAAAAAATTTCTTACTGCAGTTACATAAGGGCATCAGAAAATAATTGTCATATTTTAGTGTATCGAATATTCCTGAATGTTGGCCAGTAAGAATATAAAAAAATGTTTAATATCATTAATGATCAGGGAAAGGCAAATCAAAACCACAATGCGTAACACTTCACAGCTATTATGATGGCTATAGTAAAGAACACAGAAAATGACAGCTTTTGGCCAGGATGTGGAAACCCTGGAACCCCTGTGAGAATGTAAAATGGTTTAGTTCCTGTGGAGAACAATTTAGTGGTTCCCTTCCAAAAGGTCAACATAGAATTATTAGATGACCCAGTCATTCCACTCCTAGATAAACACCCAAAAGACCTGAAAAGAGGGACTCGAGCAGGTATTTGTACGCACATTTCTTGCAGCATTATTCACAGTAGCCAACAGGCAGAAACAACTCAAGCCAGGAGTGGATAAACTACATGGGGTGTTTGCCTAGAATCGAATATTATTCTGCCAAGTAAAGAGATGAAGTTCTGATGCATGCTATGATATGGATAAATCTTGAAAACATTAGTCTAAGTGAAACAATCCGGACACAAAATGGCAACTATTGTATGATTCCACTTATATGAAATATCTAGAATAGTCAAATTCCTAAAGACAGAAGGTAGATTAGAGGTTAGCAGAGGGTTCAGCTGGTGGAGGAAGGGAGTCACTACCTAATGGGTGAAATTTCTGCCCATTATGAAATGTGGGGTGAAGGAAACATTTGGATACATTGGTGGTGCTTGAGCAACACTGTGAATGGAATTCATTCTATTGTGTTGTGCGCTTAAAAGGATTAAAAGGATGTTCTGTATATAATTTTTATGTGTACATGGAAATTTTGATTATTTACTTTCTGACTTTGTTGCCAAGGCTAAGTTTGTAATGATTTTATTCATCATGATGATGTGATAGCACCACCTTCTTGGATTTTAAAGGTCATTTGCATACTTTTTGTTCTTTTTTCATGACAATACAATCATTCTGAAAACCATGGGAAACTTTATTTTTTTAGATGGCATTCTTTAGTTAGCTTATTCATATAATGTTGTTATAAGCAAGAGTAACATGCCTGTGTTTATTTTCATCATGCTTCTATGCTGAGACATCATTTTAAAGTTTCTCTTCAGGTTACGGTCAGAGAGTTTTTGAACTAATCGGTTCCCAAGTGTGCAAACATAGACAGACATAGTGTTAGAAGCAATGAGAGAAATATATGCCATTCAGGTGAGGCCGCTAGACTAGATCCTTGGACTGAAATAGAGTGAGAAAATATATTCAGAGAACTGCTTGCCTTGTAAGATTACATAAAATGATTAATAAAGTGTAGTTACATGTAAGTTATGGTTTATTAGGTGTTATTTCAATAACTCTATCCTAAAGTATTGGCAGAAGTTTTCAAAACAAACTAGTGGGTAAAGAAAACCTACTGGGACATCGAAATGTGCCCTTTTCTGTAGGGTACATTGCTAGGTACACTTCCCCATGCTTAGGCCTCTGGGTTTATGTTTTATATATCGAAAGAAAGAAACTTGATAAACATTTTCCAATTTAATTCTGCTGCCTAAATATTTACTCTGGTGAATAAATAAACGAATCATCTGGGACTTGTAAATGTCAAGTCACTGAATATTCTCTCATTTCGTTGTAAGTCACTCAGCACATGTAACTGCATAGATATTTGAGAATGAAAGACAGTCAAGGTTAAGGCTACAGCTATATGGGATTTTAAAATTCCCTCTAGCAAAATAACATTTGAGTAGAGACTTACTCTGGTGGAACAGAGGCTGCCAGCCTTCAAAAGTAAAACGGTGCCACATGCACCTGTGCGGGCACACACAGACACACACACACACACATTTAAAAAGGAACATATGGTCTTTAAAGTGAACCTTTAGATTAAGTTGTGAGAGAAGGGCGTGTGTGTGCGCATGCTTGCTTCTAAGGACTGTCTTTCTTCACAGCTAATGGTATTCCCTGCCAAACATAATACAAAGTGATGCTTGGTATATCTTGTACTTGCTTAACCAGAAATATAGACTGAAAGGATCATCCTGCTGCCAAAGATGATCTCCAAAGTAAAAGTCAACATTCTATCGGGGAATTCTAGCTTGGATTGGAAGTATGCTGAATTACATGAGTATCAGCAACACGTTGGGGTCCTCGAGTATACAGAATAGATTTGCAGATTTGTAGGTCTGATCTTTCAGGATAAAATTAAGTTTGGGTTCAATGCCCTCAAGTGCTGTTCCTCCCTAAAGACTCCTAAGTATACTTTGATAGTACTGGCATACTCTGCCCTTTTCCTGATATCACTAAACAGACTAAGCTCTTCATATGCATGTGTCACCTATTGTAATCGAATAGATTACATAAGGCTTTCCTAATTTCAAGTACCATGTCTTTTTTATTTTAAACTAAAATGCACACTTACCAGAAGTTTTCTTTGTGTGGGCGACCTTCAAGATGGGTGGTGTTCACTAGCAGCAAACACTGAGGTTAGCAAAGTCAACCTCACAAACTAGTAAGATGGCTTTTTTTCAAAGATGAGGAGATTCTAAATCAAAATCAACTTTCAAAAGACTGGACAACATTAGCATTTAATTTTCTATCTAGAAATTGTTAAAATATCAGCATTAGTACATTGTCACGATTTTTGTCAGAATGGTACAGGATGGAAAAGTTTTCTAAAGGCTTTGTGATGAAAACTGTCAAAATTCTCTGATGTTTGACTACATGAAAATGCCAGAATTACGAACTACCACTTGGCATAGGTTTATGTAATGTGTGTAAATTTTAGTCATTAAATACAAAAATTGACGTGTGTACAATTAAAATAGAATCTGAAAATTCAGTTCAATTAAAATTCTCCCTGCTGAACATGCTGGAGGGAGAAAAACAAACATAGTGTACAAATTGTATCATTATCTAGTATTAAAAATATAACTGCTGAATATTTCATACATAAATATATATATACACACAGATATACTAACTAGATAGATGAAAATATGTGCAATATATGATAATTGCATGACTGTGCAAAAGTTTATTGCACACATTGTATATAAAAATAGCTTACAATGCAGGAGTTGCTTTGCCACACCCTAATTCAGAAATTATTTTTGTCCATTGGCAACCATCTAATATACCAGATGATTTAAAAAATACCAGCAGACACGGTCAGAACACAGGCTGTGTTTCCAGAGAATATATCTATTATGGGATGGGAGGCTGAAAGTCATCAGTCTCACATGCTACTGACTGACGCTGATTCAAAAGGACCCATTGTTTGCAAAATAAACCACAGGATAAAATTGACTAAAGGTATGTAGTCACGGACTGTGTGTGATAAAAAGTACATTTTACATCTTGAAACACAAAGCTGGGGAAGGGCTCTCCCTGAAAACTTGGTAAGATAATTGGAGACCTCGGGAGTTTCATAGTATCAATGGCTGTATATGTACTGTTGGGATGCTAGAAACAAGAAAAGGCTCTGAAAATATAGCAGTTGGCTTTGTGAATGGTAAGAGGGGGGAGAATTTTTGGAGCATGCTATGTATCAGTCTAGGAGTAGCTCAAATCTCATGGCGAGGTAGAACATGTTTTTTAAGAGGATACCTGTCTTTATCAAGAAAAACATTGATTAAGGAAGAAAAAAGAATACAACACACGTATTACATGCTTGCTCTTCAAAGGGGGAAAGCAAGCATGAGAATATGAAAAATAAAAAACACTTTAAAAAGTTGAGAAAGAAGTTAAAAATGTATTTCTTTTTTTATCTTTCAACTCTATGGAAATCTATAAACAAACACACACATACACCATAACTTTGAGTTCACTTTTGTTACACTGACCTTTACCACAGGGTGGTGTATATAATATAGGGAAGTAAATATAATTTCAAATACATCAAGATAGTGTTGAATGAAGCTAAATATTGGAATGGGATGACTGAGCTGTGCAAGCTTTTTAAAAGAAACAGGGATCCTTTAGATAGAAGATGTTATAACCAGAGTGTTTGCTCACTCATAGAAAAGAGAGGACAAATGTGTTGGAAAGAGAACACAAGTTTTAGGAGTAAACACTAGTTCTTAAAATGGGGAGAGAAACAGGCTGCAGATCACAATAGAGAATGGAGGCCAAGCACAGTGTTAACAGTGGCTTGAGATTTCTGAATACTTACAAAGCCAATAAATTCTCTAGACCTTCATTACCTTGGTGAAAGTCATATTATGAAAGAAGTGACAAAATGAATCTATATTCAAAGTAAAGACATATTCTTAAGAAAGTGACAATGAGGGCCAGGGGCAGGGGCTCATGCCTATAATTCCAGCACTTTAGGAGGCCAAGGAGGGAGAATTGCTTGACCCCAGGAGTTCCAGACCAGCCTGGGAAACATGGCAAAACCATTTCTCTACAAAAAATACAGAAATTAAGCCCGGTGTGGTGGTGTGCACCGGTAGTCCCAGGTGCTCGGGAGACTGAGGTAGGAGGATCACCTGAGCCTGTGCGATCCAGGCAGCAGTGAACTGTGACTGCACAACTGCACTCCAGCCTGGGCAACAGAGTGAGAACCTGTCTCAAAGCAAACAAGCAAAAAGTGGCAACGCAAAGAAAGCATACTCCAGAGCTGGTTATCAGCAGGGAGGATGTAGTCAGACAGCTGCATATCCTGCCGTTTTTACTCCAAGTGTGATCCATGAACTGGTGCCATAATGAGCACAGGAACTGAGACTGTTTAGGAACCTTCGTGGCAATTGAAATGGCTGTGATTTCCCAGCTTGCCATTATTTTCTAATAATTTACCTTACCATATTTTATAAAATATATAATTGACTGGAAATAAATAATAATGTTATCACAAATGGCTTCAGAATAAGAATGACTGTCCTAGAAAATGAGAGTTTGATGTATAAATGTGTCACTCCATCCGAACTGAGGCTTACAAAATGACAAAGTAACATAAAGATTAATCGTATTCTGTGAGAGAAAGAAGAAACTTTTTGAGTAGGAGGCAAAGGATTCTACTTTTGGAAAGGATGAAGAATTCCCTGATTACTATTTTCTTTACCTGTGACAAATATCACACTCTTTAAACTGAACACTGTAGAACAAATATTGATAAAAAATCTTAATCCTCCCAGTGTTAGGAAATGTTAAAGAGACCACCTATCAGTATTAATTCATTCAATTCTCTAGCCTCTGTGAAGTGCATCCCAGGATACAGAAAAGATGCTCACCAAAACATTCTGAGGGACGTTGGAGACTTCATCACAAAAAGAGGAAGGCTGAAAATGCATGTCTCACTCTAATTTTATACAGAGAGAGAACAGGTTCAGCTAATCATAATGAAATGGTTTATGAGATGTATCTTAGGTAGGTTGAACGACTGCCTGTATATGTTCTTACAGAAAGAATTAAGTATTAAATAGATTAAATACATCTCTTGAATGTTGCCCAGGCTGGACTTGAACTCCTGGGTCTGTGCTCAAGCAATGATACTCCCTCCTCAGCATCCCAAATAGCTGGGAGCACAGGCTGCGCCACTGTGCCTGGCTTGTGTCCTGTTTTAACAAACATCTTGGGAGCAAGGGGCAGATCTTAAATACCATGAGGTAAACAAGCGGGTTCCATTAAAATCAGGACCCTTAGTAAAAAAGTGCGACAGAAGCAGAGCCCACCTAAGAACAGCGGGAAATAGGTGAGAAGCCTGTCAGACTTGGCCTAAACTCTGCACATTTTTAAAAAAGGCTATTTGAGATTTTATAGTTACACTCCTATCCTCTATGCAGTTTAGAGTTCAAATTTACCTTCCCTGCTTCAGTCAGGATAAGTCAAGACGATAAATAAATCTAAAGTTGTTGACATTGTTAGCATGGGTTGGGGACTGGGTGGAGCTAGAAGAAAATGAATATTCTGGAAAAACTCATTCCTAGGCCTTGCAGGATTCTGACAAATTTAAAACAAAATTGAGAAACACAGGAGAGAAACAAAAGGTAGTGTAAGAGCTACACACAACATAAAGGCAGTGGGAGAGCTACACGCGACGTAGAGGCAGTGTGAGGGCTACATACAACACAAAGCAGAGTTAGCCCTTCAAGACTTCAGATATTGGAATTATGTGACTTTTATTATAAACTAAGCACATTTATAATATTTAGGGGAATACAAGAAGAAAAAATTAAGTAGGGAAATATCGCCTCAAAACATAGAAAAGATATAGACATGAAACTTTAAATTATGGCCGGGCACGGTGTCTCACGCCCGTAATCCCAGAACTTTGGGAGGCTGAGCCGGGTGGATCACCTGAGGTCAGGAGTTCAAGACCAGCTTGGACAACACGGTGAAATCCCATCTCTACTAAAAATACTGTATATATATATTAGCTGGGTGTGGTGGCAGGCACCTGTAATCCCAACTACGTGGGAGGCTGACGCAGGAGAATCGCTTGAACCTGGGAGGCAGAAGTTGCAGGGAGCCAAGATCGTACCACTGCACTCCAGCCTGGGTGACAGGATGAGACGCCATCTCAAAACAAAACGAAACAAAACAAAATTTAAAATATAATTATAGCCTCAATGGAGGGTGGAACATCAGATTAACTACAACTAAAAAGAAAAGTCATAATTTAGAAGATTTAAAAGAATTACTCACCATGTAGCACAGAAAGATAATAAACTATATTAAAATATGAATGGTTAAAATAAAAGAAGGGAAAATGGTTCAGCATATATTTTATTATAATACTAGGAAAAGTAGTGAAGAAGAAGGAAGATAGTGTTAGAAAAATTTAATTGATAAAAGTAATGACTTTGGATTCAGGAAACAAAATGAATGTCAAACAAGAAAACTAAAAACAAATTCATACCTAAAGACATCAAAGTCAAACTGCAGAGCATCATAATTGCAAGAGAGAAAAGATAGCTTTTCTGCCAAGAGTGAAAATTTTATTTTCTTTACTTTTCAACATGAATAATAAAGCTAGAAGTCTACTTAAAATTTTCTATGCCTAAATTATCATTCCAGGATGTGGGATGAATAAAGGGTTTTCAGATAATCTAAAGCTGAGAGAGTTAACCATCCTTAGACTCTCACTGAAAGAAATTCTAAAGAAAATACTTCAAAAACAAAGGAAAAGTATCCTATTCAGATTCTGAGATGCAGTAAGTAATGGTGAGCGCAGAAATGGAAAAACGTGGGAAAATAAAAGCCAATGTTGAATATGAAACAAACAGTAATTTCTAATCTTGGGAGGTTAAACATATCAATAGAACAACAGCAGCAATAACAACAAAATAGTATCAGAACTTGAAGTAACAGTAATATGTTTAGATGAGAATGGTGATAGAACAAAAAAACTAGTCATATGTCTGATTGCAGGAATTTGAAATTGCTAACTAAGAAAAAATGCTTTGGAGGAAAAAAATCTCTCTTAAATATTTGAAATGATGACATGTACTGAAACATTTATATTTTGTTCTAAATTTCACTTGATGGTAAATCAAGGAACAATGAAGGACAGATTTTGCTGCAATGTAAAGGAAAACCTTTGTTCCAACAAGACTGTTCTAAACAAGAATGGGATTCTTTCAGAAAAAATAATATTCTGGTCTCTAGAGGTATCTTATTTAGTTTGAATGTGTTCTTACAGAAAGAATTAATGTACTAAATAGATGGGTTAAATACATTATATTTATTTTTCATAGATACTATTTCTGGGGCTATTATTCTCATGTAAACCTCATTTTTCCCAAATTTGTGGAAAAGGAGTTAAGTACATGAATGTACATGCAAAAGATATGGAAATATTTATCATATGTGATTTTGAGTGATAAGAATACATTTTCGAATTCCGTCTCAGGCCAAGGTGGAGTAACAGTGACTAGATATTCTCCCCCACCCGCAACAATTAAAACAGTAGACTAAATATACACAATGATTTTCAAGACATTGGACATCAGGGAAAGAAAGACAAAAGTTCCTGGGACATGGGAAAAAAATAAAACCAAATTAGCCCTTTGTTTGTTCCCAGTTTACAGCCTGGAGAGAATCTGCAGCTTACAAAACAGCGAGTGTAATTCGGGTGCAACGCATCAGTCTCCATAAATTGAGGAAATTGAGCCAGGAGTTTGGGGAGGTTAGTGAAAAACGTTCTCAGGAATGTATTCCAGGCTGGGTGCGGTGGCTCACGCCTGTAATCCCAACATTTTCGGAGGTCGAGGTGGGCAGATCACCTGAGGTTAGGAGTTCGAGACCAGCCTGGCCAACATGGGGAAACCTCATCCCTACTAAAAATACAAAAATTAGCCGGACACAGTGGTGGGCTCCTGTAATCCCAGCTACTCCGGAGGCCAGAGAATCGCTTGAACCCGGGAGGCGGAGGTTGTAGTGAGCCGAGGTGGCATCACTGCACTCCAGCCTGGGTGACAGAGCAAGACTCCATCTCAAAAAAACAAAACAAAACAACAACAAACAACAACAAAAAAACAGAGAAAGAATCTGGGAGCTCTGCAGAGGGTCTTTTTCAAGTAATCAACTGAGTGGTAATCAGTATACGTGTGTGAGAAAATCCCCACCACTGGACAAACAACCACCTAAATGGATTAAAGGAAAAATACTCTTTGGAGATCAGACAAGACTGGGAATAGCTATTGATGTGGCCGGTCAGTGTGTAAAACCTCATAATTCAAGGCATCTTCTGAAGACCACTCAGAAGAATTTTGTTTTACTCAGGCAAAACGTTGCCGTACATTAAACAGTGTTCTAGTTCTGACGAACAAAGTTTAAAAGCAGGACCAAAAAGTATCAAGTTATTTCTAAGGAACCGTTTCTCAGAACACAGCTCAAGAATACTTAGAGGAATACAAAAATATCCTGCAGCTAAAAAAGGTAAAATTTGGCATATTCAATAATCTATTACAAGGCATGCAACAAAAGCAGAAAAATACAGTCCATAATGAGTTCCAAAAAATCGACCAATCAAAATCAACCCAGAAATAATACAGATAATAGACTTAGGATATGAAGATACTAAAGCAGTTATAATAACTATATTCAATATGTTCAAAAGCCAGAGGAAAGATAGAAGATGCTAAATATAGACATGACAGATATAAACAAGAAGATCAAATTGAACTTCTAGAGGAAAAACGTCTAATGTGTGAGATGGCAATAATGGCCAATAAGAAATTGCTGAAAAATGATTAGTGACCTTGAGGACATGGCAATTAAAATTTATTCAAAATGCAACACAGAAGGAAAGAGTATTAAACGACTAATAGTATCAGTGAGCGGTGGCACAACTTCAAACGGACTGATACACCCTGATACACCGGTCATTAAAGCTTCTCAAAAAAAGAGGTGTGTTTAGCGTGGGGAAGAAAGCATATGCAAAGAAAACTGGCTATAATTTTTCAAAATTTGATAAAAACTATAAACCCACTGAACGAAGAAACTCAATCACTCCAAGCATGTATTCATAGCCTAACAAATGCCCTAAATTTCAGTGGAATGTCCTAGGCTCCAACCCTGAATTCCTAAGAAGAATTAGAAAGCTGGCAAGTTGGATGTTTGTTTCTTTTTTTTTTTCATGTTATAGTGAGAGCGACATCAATAATAAAATTAATAATTAACATTCATTAAATGCTTATTATGTGCAAAATACTTTGGTTTTCTTAAGACCTAGGACCCTAAACTGGCACTTCTGCCACTTCTGTCATCTCTTCTACCACAGTCTGCTGTTAGAAGTCATCACAGCACCTCTCAGATTCAAGGGGAGGGGCCTTAGGACCTGCTGGCAGGAAGGTTAAAGAGTATGTGGCCATCTTTAATCTGTCCATCTTACCTTACAATGCGCATATCAGTTGTTCCAATTTTGACAATTCTGATTTCAGGAATTTGCTCTACATAGTCAACCATTAGAAAATAATCTCTCCTTTTACATAAATATCTAAACTTTATGCATGGCCATTCAAAAACATTAAGACCATTAGCTGGTTTTGAAAGCAATGTAGGGAAGAAAATAACAAAAACAACTATGTAACTAAATTTTATACTTTCCCTTTCCTTTTTCAGTGTCTTATAACATGTTTTCAATTGATGGCTACAATTTTCCAGGATTTAACTTGAAATTACAATATCTGTGGATTTATAAAACTGAAATTTAATTTTTTTTTTGTAAAGCCAAGAAAATTGTTTTATATTTATTCTTGGGAGTGTGGAGGGAAAGGTTTGAGAACAGTTTATTTTTAAAATACCAAATATTTGTCTTTGTTGATTAAAACAAATACAATGTACTATTTAATTTTGTTTTAAGTGTAATCTTTTTTATTTGGACTTGAAAAAGTTGGGATAACTTGTGAGTATAGGACTGTAGTATGTATACATAGTATTTTAAAAAGTATTTTTTTTTCAGTGACTCATTGTAGGAGTTATTATTCACAATAATGCAATCAGAAGTTTAACATAAACAGACCTTTTAATTGGAAAAAGTATTTAACAGTTAAATTGTTGATGTATTGAAACTTTAAGACTAAGTGTTTAAACATAACTATTTTAACTTGCTATAAATTAACCAAAGTTTCTCTTTAATTAGTCCAAGCTACATTTTAAAGAGAAAAATTAACAACTTTGAATTAGATAAATAAGCCCAGCTTGAATCATTGTGTAAGTTATTAGCCACATTACCATAGCTTCAGTTTCGTCCTTGTTTGTAAAGTAGAGGCTATACTTTCCTGTTCTCCTGGTTCCTTTGAAGATTAAATGACACAGTATACCTATCAGCAAACAATATTTGGCACACAGTAAGACAAAGTGTATTGTAATGGCGAAAGAAAGAAAAGTAACCTAAATATTGGTTAAACAATTTTAACTTTTCAAGGAACCAGTAGAAAAAAAAATGCTGATACAAACAGCAGCTTTTCTGTTTTTCCCTCTGGTGATAGTACCATACTTAACTGTGAATACATGTTTTGGTTAACAAAATTTGTTGTGCAAAATCCACTTATAAAATATAGTCACTATTTTCTAGTTTGGTAACTTCATTTACAAAGACGCTATCGTATTAAGTGATTCTTTCCAATATGTTTTACAGAAACATGTGTTTTTCTGCCTTCTTTAAAGATCTAATTCAAAACTTTCCTCTGGGAAGTTTAGGATCATTAAAGGCAGGTTGAAATACCAGAAGAACAATTACAGATGAATGACAACTTTAATAATAAACAAGAAGAGTTTTGTTTCTTTTTAATTTTTCTAGCCAGGTCTGCGAACAGAGCTACTAACAGATAGCAAGGAGTGGTATGTAACAACTCAAGATAAAAGGGGTCAGAGGCTCATGGAAGGGAATTCCTCAGCACAAATGCCAGTCCTCTGAGGTAGCTCTTTCAACAAGCAATGATACTGATTTCCTAGAAAGGACCAACTCAAAGTCAACCCACTGAAGAAATGCAAAAATTAATTTGAGAACTTATTTTGTGATGAACATATTAAAAGATTTCCTACCTCTCCATACTTAGCTGAAGTACTCACATGACATTAGGTGAATACTGAAGGAGAAACATTGTTCTAAAGTCTATTTCTCTACACAATATTTTTGATAAGTTAAAAATAATAATGATAAAGGCATTAATCTTACAAGTCTAAATGAACAGGAGTATGACCTCTAGCCACAGTTTGGTGCTCAACATAAGTTAATAAAGTATAACATAGCATCCAATATATTATTGTTTTTTTCAGTTAGGAGATGGAAAATGAGAGTAATAGAAAGTGAGACTTGAAAGAGATCTGAGTCCACCCAGACCAACGCCATATTTCACAGTCAAGGAAACTGAAATGGAGAAATAAGGGAAGTGTTCAATGTCAAAGAGGCAATAGTAGTTGGAATTAGAATTAAAGTTAGACTTCTGGTCTTCCTGAGGCCAGCACTTCTCTAAGCTACAGTGAGGGGTTTCTGTTCTGCCTTTTCTCTAGAGTCAAGGATATAAGTGTGTGTAGCCAACCTAAGACTGTGGAAAAGCATCCCCAGGCATACATGAGCTTCTGCTTTTCCACGAGAGCTGTCATCAGCATGTTGATAAGTGAGGCCAACACGTCAAACATCAGTGGTGCTTCCCATGCAAAAAATTTTAAGCAAGCTCAGCAGACAAGCTTTACTTACACAACACAATGTATTTTGAGAGAAAACCAGGTTTATGGAAATATGGAGTCAGAACAATACAGGAGCCTGGTTGTCAGATTTGCATGTTCTACCTAGTCCAGGATGTTTCACTTGTAAAAGTGAAGTGTGCTTTGCAAATGAAAACCAGGCCTTCCACTGGGGTGATAAAAATGTCAAACTTGGAGCTGCTGGATTGAAAGACGAAAAGGAAAACAAATCAATGAGTTTCAACAGGACGAAGTTTAAAGTGCAAACTACTGAACAGTTTAAATCTCCCATTTCTAAATAACTATAAATTTTCTATATAATAATCTAAATAATTCTTCACATGTGTGAATTTCATATCACAACACTTGCTGTAACTTTTGGAAATAAAACAGGTAGCAGGATCTTTCTGGAAGACTTTAACGTTTATTATAGGTAAGTCACACTGTTTCTTTTATATAATTTTAAGTATCATTCATTTAATACTTATTTACTAATCACTTGTGGTTTATAGGCTAAAATAATAAAACTTTCTTAATCAGATACAATCTTATTACTTAACAACATGTATTTTTAAGTTTCTCTGGTCAGTCAAAATAAATTTACTAGAAAATTATTATGCATCAGTCCTTAGATTATGTTCCAGTAACTACAGCGGTGACTAAGGTCTGGTCCTCTAGCAACATTCTTCTAAAAACTGCAGACAAGTGAGGGTCGGAGACACAATCATCCCAAAGAGATAAGTGTTTTGAAGGGGAAAGTTACGGGTATAAGGCATTACCGTATCGATTATACAGACTATAACACAATTCAAAAGTTAGCTGCGTAAGAGATGGAGCCTATGGAGATTGGTACATAATAACTGTACGTCATGCATCCACATGCATGATGACTCGGTTTTAAAATAATCTGGCAGAACGAAGACTTCAAAAGAGCCCAGTGTAGCTGAAGCCTTGAGAGTTGGGGAGAAAGTTGCAAAATATTGTTCTAGGGAGGCAGGCAGGGGCCTGAGGGTGAAGGGCCATGTGAGTCTAGGTGAAGAATTTGTATTATAGTGGTGTACACTCTAAACATTTAATATATAATAATAACAAAACATTTGAAATGATTTAAAATGCAGGGATGAACGAACAAATTTATATTTAAAATTCCCCCTGTATTGGTTGTGAAAATACAATAGTAAAAGTGGACAAGCGCAGAAGCAAGGAGGCCAAGTAAACAGCTACAGGAGTAATTCCAGTGAAAGAGAAGGTCGTCTTGAAATCAGGAGATGACAGAATCGGTCAAGAAAAATGCAGTCATTTGAAACATAATTTGGAGGGTGAATTGACAGGATTTAGTGATGGTGGTGAGGGGTGTTTTGAAGATAACTCCTAAGCTTTAGACTTTGGGGGAAAGAATGGGTGAAGTTATCGTTTGCTGAGAAGTAACAGACTAAAGGTTAAAGATGGAAAATATTTGGCAGGAGTATCAAGATTTCAATTTAAATACATTACATTGGAGGTGCCTTTGAAAAATTCAAATGCTAAAGTCAAGCAAGCAGTTGGATATACAGACTTGAAACTCAGAAAAGGTTTAGGTGAACACGAAAACTTGGGTATCATCAGCCCGCAGATGAATTTCGTTTTAAATTTATTATTGGCACATAATAATTATACATACTTATGGGATACAATAGGATGTTTTGATGAATATATACATTGTGCAATAAAGCCATTGGAAAGGAGAGTGTACAAAAGGAAGCCGAACTGAGTTAGTGAGATCAGTTATTTTGCAGGAATGTTACTGAGGGTATTCAATCTTCTTTCAAATCAGAGATGATGGAACTCTGCCAATGGATGCCTATTGTAGTAATCTGGGGATGAATTAGAGTCAGTGTGAAAGACAAGGAAAGGGTATTTTTAAATGAATACAATTTTAAAAAGCACTTTTGGTAAAACATCCAGTAATTTCAATGAAACAGGCAGATAAATGGATTTTTTGTTTTATCGAGAACAAAAGTAGCTATTGGCCAATTCATTGTTGGCCCTAGTGTAAAAATATTTGAGAATAACAATGAGATCCGCATGATAAAATCCATTCAGTCCTACATTGTGCTAAATCAAAAACACTTAAAAGTCTATAGTTCGAACATTTGGCAGCTTAAAAATATCCTGTTGCTTTGTCCCTCCTCTGCCACCTTTCTTCCTCCAAATTAAATACTGAGACAGAAACCAATCCAGAAATTTACACAAGTTCAAAAGACAGTTCTGGTAACAGATTCAGGGGACTGCGGAACTAGCTGTGGTTCAACTTGTTACGCATAAAGGTAAGAGAATGGGGATGTATTTATTTATTTCTTTGTTTATTTACTTGTTTACTTTTTTAGATGGAGTCTCGCTCCGTGGTGAGTGCAGTAGCACGATCTCAGCTCACTGCAACCTCCGTCTCCCCAGTTCAAGCAGTTCTCTTGCCTCAGCTTCCCAAGAAGCTGAGATTACAGGCATGCATCACCACGCCTGGCTAACTTTTTGTACATTTCTTAGTAGATACGAGGTTTCACCATGTTGGCCAGGCTGGTTTCAAACTCCTGGCCTCAGGTGATCTGCCCGCCTCAGCCTCCCAAAGTGCTGGGATTACAAGTGTGAGCCACTGCGCCCGGCTCCGAAGAGGGAATTTAAACCTCTGCTTTTTGTTCACAGGCCTTTACATTTTGGAGGGAAAAAGAAAATTTCACAAGAAGGAAGTCTTATACCTCATCACTGGTATTAATTCTTCATTTGTCAGAATGTTTCACTCATCAGAAGTTTTACCAATGTTAAAAATCAGAATTTTGATAATTCATTCTACCAAATCACAGAATAAACCTGCCTGCTTTCACATATGTTACCATGAAGATTTATCAAGAAATAGCTAAATAACCTCAAGAAAAGTGAGTGGAAAAGTAAACATATTTTGAAACCTTATTAATGCGAAGTATGGAGCAATTCCTTTCTCTTCTTCATTTTTATTATAACATATCTAACTCAGAGTGACGCAGCTGTAAATCATTATAGCAATTCTATAACAGATACTATCTTTCTATTTTCTGCCTTACCCACCTCTCTGTTGGCTGAATCTGTTCTGTACGTTGCTTTCTATTCAGAGAGACCAGAAAAACAGGGTGGGGCAACCTTTTTTTTTTTTTTTTGTAGACTGAGTTTCCCTCATGTTGCCCAGGCTGGAGTGCAATGGCGTGATCTCGGCTAACTGCAACCTCCACCTCCCGGGTTCAAGCGATTCTCCTGCCTCAGCCTCCTGAGTAGCTGGGATTACAGGCACACACCACCATGCCTGGCTAATTTTTTGTATTGTTTTTAGTAGAGATGGGGTTTCACCATGTTAGTCAGACTGGTCTCAAACTCCTGACCTCAGGTGATCCACCCGCCTCGGCCTCTCAAAGTGCTGGGATTACAGGCTCACATGAGCCACCACGTCTGGCTGGGGCTGCTTTTTTGTGCAGAGATGACCATTAATTGAGCAACATAGATCCAACCTTTCCGAACAAGAGCCAGAGGAGGAGCTGGCTAGCCACCTGTGGTACATGTGGTCTCACTCATATGAGCTGGCCTTCTACCAATTTCTAGAATTGGAAAAGCTCAGAGAGAGAGAGAGAGAGAGAGAGCAGATCACCAGAGGGAAGCGGAATGTAGGTTGGTGGTTTTTGTAGGGCTCTACTCTAAAGTAACAAGTAGAGGAATCAGATAAAGAGGGAAGGAGGCCGGTATAGGAGTAGAGACATACAGAGATGAGGGACAATACTCAGCCTTTTGGTGTTGGGGGGACAGAATCTTGCTCTGTCTCCAGGCTGGAGTGCCGTGGCACAGTCTCGGCTCACTGCAACCTCTGCCTCCCGGGTTCAAGCGATTCTCCTGCCTCAGCCTCCCGAGTAGCTGGGACTGCAGGTGGCACCACCTCACCCAGCTACATTTTGTAATTTTAGTAGAGACAGGTTTCACCACGGCGGCTTGATCTCTTGACCTCATGATCCGCCCACCTCGGCCTCCCAAAGAATGCAGCCTTATAGAAAGAAATGTTTTATTGATCACTGCCAGGTGCTTGTTCTGTGAGGTCCATCCATAATTCCCACCTATGAGTTCCACAATATTTCCTGTATTCTTACACTAACTGCACCTAGTACCATGCTGATATTTTACTTGAATCCTAGTTTGGATTTGTTAATATTCCAAACAGAACAAGATACGGTTCTAAGTGAATATTTCCCAATATGTATGGGTAGGTAATGTATGGGTAGGTAAGGGTACGGTAACACTGTATGTATAATGATGGCCATCCAGTTTTATGCATAACTTTGAAGAACTGAATTCAGTATAAATAAATACTATCACATTCACAAAGTTGAATATTCCAAATTTATTGCACGGATATGCATTGATTGAAACAAAGTCTAAAAATGCTGGGGTTAAAATGTACAGTTTTATATTCAGTTTGATGTAAATTAGTGCAAATAGCCAAAAATCACAATTATTTTTGCACTGACCCAATGTCACACATGCAAAGGTAGTTTTGTTTGGTAGATGTGATTATAGATTACTATTTTATTTTATTGACTTTTCTTTATTTTAAAATGCATGCCTTGTTTTTCTAATCAGAGTAATAAACTACATAAGAAAAAGAATATACTTAAGTGAAAACAAATAACAAAACACAAAATTATAATAGACTCCAATTGTACCCGTGATAAAAATACATGGGTAAATAACTAGAAGGATATATCTTGATATTATTCCAGTAAATTTTTATGGCGTCAGATTAAAAAAAAAAAACCCTGAAGTTATTTTCTCGATTTTGTAAAGCTTTTCTCATAACATTTGAAAGGTAGCATAGTGTGCCACAGATCTGGCACATGTAAGGTAGACATTTGAATCAGATATTTATCATTATATAATGGTAAAATTACCTAGCCCTTCTATGGACAGCCATATATTTTAGATGCCACTAAGTTTTACTTCGTTACAAAGATCAAATGTGACAAAAGTAGCTCATCTCTAGCCACCTTTACTTTTGGTGTTTACTAAGTACAAGCAAGAAAATGGAGACTGAGGGCCGGGCGCGGTGGCTCAAGCCTGTAATCCCAGCACTTTGGGAGGCCGAGACGGGCGGATCACGAGGTCAGGAGATGGAGACCATCCTGGCTAACACGGTGAAATCCCGTCTCTACTAAGATACACAAAAACTAGCCGGGCGAGGTGGCGGTGCCTGTGGTCCCAGCTCCTCGGGAGGCTGAGGCAGGAGAATGGCGGGAACCCGGGGGCGGAGCTTGCAGTGAGCTGAGATCCGGCCACTGCACTCCAGGCTGGGCAACAAAGCAAGACTCTGTCTCAACAAAAAAAAAAAAAAAAAAAAAAAGAAAATGGAGACTGAATTGATGTGAGCAGGTGGAGGATAAGGAGGGGCAGGTCTGTAACGAGTACCAGTTTGTAGAGTCAATGAACACTACGTCAAATGTGCTAGTTAATTTAGATGCTAGTCTTCACTTTAATACTCTGTGGCATCTTAAGTAATTTTCTTGGATTGTTTCCCACCACCAGTTCAGAAACAAATGTCTTCATAAGAGTGTATATATTTAACTAGGTGTTTCAATTTAAAAAAAAGGAACTAAGGTTAAAGGCAGAATGTAATGAAGTAAAATTGAGTTAAAGACTCTAAATGCAATTACTCTGTAGTCTAAAAATATCCACTGCTGTTGTGAATAAAATGAATTCTTACAACCATTTTCTCAACCAATGTTATAAGAATGATCCAAATTACATAACTGGAAACATTTATACATAATAGACATGTGTATTTATAAAGAAAAC
Organism: Macaca fascicularis; assembly: GCF_037993035.2. NCBI lineage: Eukaryota > Metazoa > Chordata > Mammalia > Primates > Cercopithecidae > Macaca > Macaca fascicularis. The sequence goes on from NC_088376.1 coordinate 201,797,181, forward strand.
CTACTAATGTTAACATGGTTGGTGGTAATTGTAATGTGTTGGCTCCCACAAAGAATTAATTTATCACCCCTTTCTTTTAATACCTCATAAATCCCACAGGTCACACCTTCCCTGACTTGGAGGAGCAACACTGTCCACTGTTACATTTTCATTTCCTGTCTTGAAGTTGCTACATACAAAATCCTTACACATTTAAAATTATTTTCAGTTTCACTTGGAATTAACATCTTTCAAAGTTTGCATGTAATTGGAGGCATTCTGGATATTTTATATATAATAAATAAACCATGATTAGAGGAGACATATGAAAAATTACCTTTTTGGATATAGATCTTCACATTATTGGAAAGCTACTACATATCTATCTATGAATCCCAAGCTTTGATCTCTGTCCTGGCAAATACGTCTATTTTTTTTAAATGAAGACATAAAGCTACTTAACGTTTTTTATGTCTATAGTTTCTACTTTTTTCTTTCTTTCCATATGAACATAATATGTATCTTAATAGTATACGATAAGAAGGACACAAAATCACTTTTGTGGTATTCTTGCTAATAATACGTTACCTCAGTGTCTTCATGAGAAAATTTCAGACCGATTCAGATTGAGAAATACTCAACAAAATGATTGGCCAACACCATTTATGTTGGTGTCCCCTCCCCACCTAAATTCTTGTGTTGAAGCCTAATCCCCAGTGGGATGGTATTTGGAAGTAGGACCTTTGTGCGGTGACAGGTCTTGAGAGCAGAGAGCCTTCATGAATGGGATCAGTGCTCACATGAAAAAAGGCGCGAGGGAGCTCCGTCTCCCTTTTCTACCAGGTGAAGACACAGCCAAAATATGGCCACCTGCGATCCCTGAAGTGGGGTCAGTGCCCTTATAAAAGGCCTCAGAGAGCTGTTTTACACTTTCACTACGTCAGCACACAGCCAGAAGGCACCGTCTAAGAATCCGAAAGTGGTAGTCACCAGACACCCAATCTGCTGGCACATTGGTCTTGGACTTCTCAGCCTCTAGAACTGTGAGAAATAAATGTTTGTTGTTTACATACACAACTACCCAGTCTATTGTATTCTGTGATAGTAGCCTGAATGAACAAACACCATCAGATCTCCAAAAGCAACTAGGTCCTGAAAGACAAAGAAAGACTGAGGAACTGTCCTAGATTAGAAGACGTGAGATCTAAATGCAATAGACACTGGATGGATTCTGGACTAGAAAGCATGTATTAGCAGGACGATTGACAAAACTTAAATTAGGTCTGTAGGTTTGTTAACAGTATTGTGACATTGTAATCGTAAGTAATTAGGTAAACGTTAAGGGAGAGTGGGCAAAGGGCAATACGAAAGCTGTGGGTACTATTTTCTTTTGGAAAAAATTTTGTAAGTCTAGGCTAGGTGTGGTGGCTCATGTCATTAATCCCAGCAATTAGGGAGGCAGAGGTGGGTGGATAGCTTGTGTCCAGGAGTTTGAGACCAGCCTGGGCAACATGGAGAAACACCGTCTCTACTAAAATTACAAAACATTAACCGGGTGTGGTGGTGTGTGGCTACAGTCCTAGTTCCTCCGGAGGCTGAGGTGGGAGGATCACCTGAGCCTGGGAGTGGAGGCTGCAGTAAGCAGTTACCAGACCACTGAACTCCAGCCTGGGCAACAGGAGTGAGATTGTCTCAAAACAAAAATTGGGAAGTCTGAAATTATTTCAAAATAAAGTAAAAACAGTTTAAAAGTCACATTAAGAGCCCAAAGGGCTTAAATTTTTATTTTGTTTGTGAAAAATTGACTATGCTGATAATTCCTATAGATTTTGGCATTTGGGAAAAGCTAACTAGTGAAGTAATACTTAGTAATCCTGTTACTTCTAAAATGAAGGTTTTCTTTGTTTTTGTTTTTGAGACGGAGTCTCGCTCAGTCGCCCAGGGTGGAGTGCAGTGAAGGTATCTCAGCTCACTGCAAGCTCCGCCTCCCGGGTTCAAGTGATTCTCCTGCCCTAGCCTCCAGAGTAGCTGGGACTATAGGCGTGCACCACCACGTCCAGCTAATTTTTGTATTTTTGGTAGGAGGTTTCACAATGTTGCCCAGGATGGTCTGGATCTCTTGACCTTGTGATCCGGCCGTCTCGGCCTCACAAAGTGCTGGGATTATAGGTGTGAGCCACCGCGCCCGGCCAAAGTTGTTGTTTTTTTTATTTTTAATTGAGTCCTTTGTCAATAGGACACCAATTAACATTTTATTCTTGTAGCTATTATTTTTATTTAAGTAAATCATACATTCCACAAAAATCTGTAAAGTATGTTGGAATCAACATTTCATAAAAGGTAAGAGATAATCATCACATTTTGAAAGAAACATTTTCTGATTTGAAGCCTTAAAGGCTTATAAAAATTTGTTTTGTAGCTAAAAAGTGGTTTAATCTTTTTTTTTTTCTATTTTCGATCTCATGTCACACACAAGTCACTTGCCAGGAATATGGCAGCAAGGCAATGAGAAAGCAATTTGTGTCAGCTATCAGTGAAGCCGTCACATGTCCAGTCGTCTTTCTCAAAACAGAGCTTCTAGAACACAGTACAGCAAACGCTTTTAAAGAGCTGAACTGCAATCCTAGATATGCCTTAAAGCAAATTTTATGCTACTGAATATTAAATTCCTAAAAACAGTGGTTCAACATGGAAATACTGGCAGCATCTAAACTAGTTTTATGTAAACAATATTCCTATAATGAAATATTTTTAGAAGAGACAGAATTGTGTCTTTATGATAGAGACACATATAATGATAGCTGATGTCTGGAAAGTATTAGAGTGCAGTTATAATAATCACTATAATTGTAACGGTTCATGTTAGCTCAACTGCACATCTATTCTTCATTTGTCCCTAAACTAATTTGTTCTACATATGAATATATAACCCTCATCAATTTAAAGTGTCATCCCTTGGCTATGTGGTTCATTAAAATATATACATAATGTATGAGTCCAACAATCCAAACTTAGAGGAGGAAAGGCTTTTTAGCCAATTGTGAAATCATAGCTGTAATGCAGACTTCTGAAATTTAATGAAAATGAGGCCAAGATCACAAACATCCATCAATAAATTCGAGTGATTAAAAATTACAGTTAAAAACAATATTTTGTTTTGAATGGTATGTGTCATTTTCAGTTTTGACACCAATAGTCATCATTAGAACAACTGACATCAGCAAATTACATAGATAATGTCATGAAGTTTTAAAAATTTCCCTACTAGATTGTTTCCCAAAAGACAAATAAGTGAGTTCCCAAAATTTGCTGAAGTCATTAGATATAGTTCACTTAGAGGAACACAATTCTGTATCTGGCATGGTAGGATAACTAGTATAATCACTACGGTAGTAAATTACAGAAAATGAGTTCAGTGGAACTAAATATGCTCCATTTTAGATTAACATATTTTTGGCAATATTGTATATGGAATATGAAAAAAACCAATGAGACTTGGGAAAGGATTATAACATACTTGCTGGTTACGCTAATACTACAAAATCTTTCTTGAGTATTTAAAGTTTTTTATTTGCATAAATTTTATTTTATGTTTCACTTCCTGTCCACTTCCTCAAACCTGGTTTCCATTCCAGAAATTTAAAAAGAATATCCTCATCCTAACAAGCAAAGTGTTCCTTGAAACAATTACAAAATATGTCTGCTCAGGATCTCTCAATCCAGGCTTGAATAACAAGGATAATAGACTTCTCGGAGGGGGGCGGGGGTGGGGGTTCATTATATCGGAGCGCCCATTTTCTGTGAACTCTGAGAGTAGATAATATTCAGAACTCGAAGACCTTGGAAAGCTGCTTTCAGGACTATGCTTAGGTCTGAATTTCATGTTGGTAGTGAACACGTGAAAGGGTATTTTTTCCCATGTCTTCCTCGTAATACAATATATAAGTACTGACTTTTAAAATGTAGAGATTTTTATGTAGGTGGTTCTCTTAAGCAAAAATAACATCATGATTTAAATAAAGGTCTTGCTTCTTTTGCACTGATGTTTTACCTGGATGTACTTTTGTGCCACAGTCAGGAGTAAGGGGTCTTTTTTCTGGCCAGAAGATTCTTTGGAGTCCGAAAGAAAAGGGAAAACTAGTCATGGCATATGAAAAGAGGAGGCATTACATAAACCACTGAGGATTACAGCTGCAGCCTAGATCTGTGACACGTGTGTGTGTGTTTCTAAACATATGCGTTCAATCAGGAAAGATAGTATCATTTCCTTTTTGTGGTAATATGATGTTATTTATATTTATTTTGCACAATTTTCTCATGATATGGAATAAATGTTCTTTTTTAAATTAGTTTGAAGAGGCTGAGATTGTTATTAAACCATATATAAATAAATGAATAAAATAGTTTTCCGACTTTTATTTTTCGCTTATTGTAAAAATTTCATATTCTTTTTCATGTTTTCTAGTAGAATACTCATTCAAAGCAAGAATGCTACTAGACTTCTCACTTTTTATTTGCCATTTTTTTGGTAGTCTATGCTTAGAAGTCCTAAGAAAAGGTGAAAAAATGGCTTGATATTTAGAATCATTACCGCCATGAAACCACCGTCTTTGGAGGACGTTTCTCAAGGGAGCCTTGGGTGTATCTATGAACTTTAAAATATTTGACCGGGCGCGGTGGCTCACGCCTGTAATCCCAGCACTTTGGGAGGCCGAGGAAGGTAGATTACCTGAGGTCAGGAGGTCGAGACCAGCCTGCCCAACATGGTGAAACCCCAGCTCTACGAAAAATACAAAAATTAGCCGGGCGTGGTGACAGGCACCTGTAATCCCAGCTTCCCGGGGGCTGAGGCAGGAGAATCGCTTGAATCCGGGAGGCAAAGTTTGCAGTGAGCTGAGATCGCGCCACTGCACTGCAGCCTGAGTGACATAGTGAGACTCTGTCTCAAATTTTAAAAAAATAATAAAAATAAACTGTATAACATCCCTGTAAATATAATACTAGACTGACAGAGATACTTAAAAGTATTGCTGATGACCTTGATAAAAGAGTAAGCTTAACACTAAATGCTCATATATACGTTTGTGTGTGTGTGTGTATGTGTGTATGTATGTATATGTGTGTGTATGTGTGTGCGTGTGTGTGTATGTGTGTGCGTGTGTATATGTGTGTGTGTGCGTGTGTTTGTGTATTTGTGTGTGTATGTGTGTGTATGTGTGTGCGTGTATGTGTGTGTGCGTGTGTGTGTTTGTGTGTGTGCATGTGTGTTTTTGTGTGTGTGTGTGTATGTGTGTGCGTGTGTGTGTGTGTGTGCGTGTGTCTTATAAAGCACACAGTCATAGTGGTATAATAGTTTAAAAAGGTAGCATAAATAATTAAATATGTAAGATCATAAATGAATGAAAAGTCTGTGTTTTCTTGGGTGGAAAAGAGGCATAGGCTTGACCTACAGAAAATGTGTGTTGACTGGAAATCTAATAAGAACGGAGAGCTTTCACTGCTTTGCTTTCTGAATTGTGGTAAACTAACAATGTGGCATATATTTCTAAGTATAAAAATACAAATTGATTTGGTTCTGCTTATTTAATTGGCTTAAAGTTAAAGATTTTTTTAAGAAAACCTTTTATCCTAATAATTATCAATGACTTTTAATTTTTTTTCATAATTTTCACTTTAAACAAAACAAAGGCCCAAGTACTGATGGCAAAACTAGAAATGTGCCAGTATTTTAACATAGTAACAGAAAGCTTTCCTTCTCTTTGTTCCTTTATACAGTCCTTGCCTTTGCTCTGATTCATTCATTCATGATACAGCAGTGAAAAGAGAGATGAAATTCCCAACACTCACAGAGCTTTCATTCTAGCAGGAAAAAAAAAGACTATGCAATGCTTCCTTGAATACATTAGCTTGACTGGGCTAAGGGATGCCCAGAAGTTTGTAAATGCTGTTTTCGGATGTGGCTGTGAGAGTGTTTCTGGAAGAGATTAACGTTGGAGTTGGAAGACTGAGTAAAGAAGATTGCTCTTACCAGTGTGGGTGGGAACTTTCCAATCCACTGAGGGCCTGAACATAACAAAAAGGTGACAGAAAGGTGAATTTGCTGTCTGATTCGGCAGGGCCAGCATTTTCTCTTGCCTCTGACACTGGACTTCCTGATTCTCAGACCTTCGGAATTTGACTGGAACTGTGTTACCAGCTTTCCCATTTCTCCAGCTTGCAGGAGGCAGACTGTGGGGTTTCTTAGCCTCCTGGATCACGTAAACCCACCTTCCATAATAAATCTATTTGTATATATCTCTCTATATACTCTTGGTTCTGTTTCTCAGGAGAACCCTGCCTAATGCAGACTATAAGCTTGAGAATTAAGCAAACTGAATAGGATTAGACAGTGATTAAAAAAAATAAGTAGGGAAAATGCATAGGAAAGGTTTGGGGGACAGTGGTCATTTTATACAGCACAGTCAGGTAAGACTTCACTGGTGACATTTGAGGATAGGTCTGAGGGAGTGGAGGGAGAAGCTGTGCACAGAGTGGTGAAGGGTGTTTGACAAAGTAGGCCGCACATGGTGGTTCACTCCTGTAATCCTAGCACTTTGGGAGGCTGAGGTGGGCAGATCACTTGAGGTCAGGAGTTCGAGACCAGCCTGGCCAACATAGCGTTTATACTAAAAATACAAAAATCAGTCCGGCATGGTGGCACGTGCCTGTAGTCCCACTACCAGGGGAGGCTGTGTCACGAGAATAGCTTGAACCTAAAAGGAAGAGATTGTAGTGAGCCAAGATCATGACACTGCACTACAGCCTGGGTGACAGAGCAAGAGTCTGTCTCAAAGAAAAAAAGGAGTATTTGACAAAGTAATACACAAGAAGATGAAAGCAAGTGTGACACGTATAAAGAATAGTAAATAGCCAGTGTAGAGGGCGTGAGAGAAGAACAGTAAAAGATAAAGTCAGAAAGGTAAGGTGAATGGAAACCACCAAACGGGCCTTAGCTTTTTCTCGGAGGTCCACAGACACTGGAGTCTTCTGAGCAGTGCTTCGCGTTCTGCCTTACGTTTTGAACGGGTCATTTTGTCTGCTGTTTTGAGGAGGGTGGGGGCGACAGTGGAAGCAAGGAGAACAACTGGAAATCTATTACAATGACCCAGGAGAGAGATAACTGTGGCTTAAATAAGGTTGATAGTAGTGAGTGTTGTGAGAAGTGTTGCAGTCTGGATATACTTTGAAGATAGCGTCAAAGGATTTGTGGACAGAACAGGTATTGGGCATAAGACAAAGAGGAGTAGAAAATGTCTCCAAGATTTCTGACCTGAGCAACCAGAAGGATAGGGCTTCTCCGTACTGAGATGGGGGACGAGTCGGAACTCAGTAGCTCTGTTTTGGGTATTTTCCTTCAGCCTCCCGAGTAGCTGGGACTATAGGCGCCACCACACCTGGCTAATTTTTGTATTTTTAGTACAGATGGGGTTTTACCATGTTGGCCAGGCTGGTCTCGAACTCCTGACCTCGGGTGATCCACCTGCCTTGGCCTCCCAAAGTGCTGGGATTACAAGTGTGAGCCACCGTGCCCGGCCCAGGTTGGGGTGTTTTCTGTTGGAGATGTCTGCATCTGTGAGTATTGAACAAGCCGTGGGCAGTTGAGGGGAAGAATGAGAAAGATGTCTGGCCAGAGATTGGAGATTCATCAGGATATAAATTATATTTAAAACCATTAGATGAGATGAGTTAAGCAGGGTGATGAGAGACAATGAAAAGACAGAAAGTCTCAGGGCTCTCCTGGAGAATTCGTGGAGTTGAGGAGAGACAAACAAAACTGTGAAGAAGTGGTTGAGGGAGAGGAAGAAAACCAGGAGCTTTCTCGGAAGCCTAGTGAGCAAGTGTGAGTTGGTCGAATTGTTGAGACCCCGTGAAATTTAAAAGGATGGAGTCGGACCATATGGGAGGAACTGTATAAATGGGCAGAGAAATCACCCATAGACATTGGCTGAGAATCTTGAATGAGAACATCTGATAATATTAAAATGCTTTGGGCAGGAATTGGAAGGCTGTTATTTGAGTGTGTTAGTTTTACTTCTGCAAAAAAAAAAAACCCATAAACTTAGTAGCTTACAGACAACACAATTGTGTGTGTGTGTGTGTATACATATCCATATGCATATACATAATCCAGCTCTGCAGCTCCGAAGCCTGACACAGATAGTACCATGCTAAAATCAAGGTATGGGTAGGTAGGGCTGTTTCCTTTCTGGAAGCTCTGGGGGGAATCTGTTCCCTCGCTGGTTCTGACTTCTAGAGTCCACTCGCATTTTGTGGCTCACGGCTCTGTCTGTCTTCAAAGCCAACGATGTTACCTATCTCTGACCAGCCTTTTTCCATTGTCATCTCCCTTTCTGTATTCTGTTTCCCTCTCCTACTTTTATTTATTTTTATTTTTATTTATTTATTTTTTTTGAGATGGAGTCTGGCTCTGTGGCCCAGGCTGGAGTGAGCGGCGCCATCTTGGCTCCCTGCAAGCTCCTCCCCCGGGTTCCCGCCATTCTCCTGCCTCAGCCTCCCGAGGAGCTGGGACCACAGGCGCCGCCACCGCGCCCGGCTAATTTTTTGTATTTTTAGTAGAGACGGGGTTTCACCGTGTTAGCCAGGATGGTCTCCATCTCCTGACCTCGTGATCCGCCCGTCTCGGCCTCCCAAAGTGCCGGGATTACAGGCCTGAGCCACCGCGCCCGGCCTCCTACTTTTATTTTAAAGTCAGTTGATAAGCAACTAACTTTAATTTTATTTGTAACCTTAGTTGCTCTTTGCCATGTAGCCTGACTTACAGACTCTGAGGATTAGAACATGAAAATCTTAGGGGCCATTCTGCCTACCACTGTGAAAATATGAAATGCTCTTGGGTAAAATATAATTTTTTCTTTTCATTCTATTTTTTTAACTTCAAAGGGAACAAACTTTTTATATATGCCATCCTTTCCCACCATAACCACTTCATCTTTCTCACCATCACTCACAACATTTTTCCTTTTAATTTTGTTATTCATGTTACTGAATGACCATGCACTCACTATAGTGAGTTTGTTGCCATTGAGGACTCAAAGATAGAAAATACAAAGTTCATTTAATTTCACAACCTAATAACCATTGTAAATTTTTGATATATTTGCTTCTACATTTTCCTGTATTTTTTAAAGAAGCATATATTTAAAAATATAAGCTAGACTTTATTTCTTGGCCAAGATGAAAAGGTTTCAATGAAAATAATTCTTATGCATTGTTGATATAAAATGGTATTTCTTTCCTTGACAATATGTTGCAAGAACCTTAAAAAATATTTATAGACTTTGTTCTAGTAACCCCAATTCTAGTATTAAGAAATAATCAGAAATGTCAAGGATTTATGTATAAGGGTTTCCATTGCTATGCTCTTTGGAATAGTGAAAAATTGGAGGACAACTACAGAGCTTTTGTTGTGTGGAAATTTTCTTAAAATGTCCTTAGAAGTTTGGAAGAATCCCCTGTGAAAAATGATTTGGGCAAGGGTTTGGGCCAAGGATTTCTTATCCTTTTGCTTTTTTTCTGGTGGTGGGGGTGGTAATTTTTTATTCAACAAACATTATGGGAATGTATTTCATGATGTTAGTTCTGTGGATACTTACAGTTCTATTCATTTGAATCCAATGAAAATTAGTTGACCATCTGTTAGGTGCAAATCACTGTTCTATATCATATGAGTGGAACAAGAAAAAAATTATAAATAACAGCCCAAAGCTCAGCAATTCCCTCTGAAATACTGCTGCATTCTCAATAATCTCATGTGTTCCACAGAGATTTAGTCTAAGGTGGGGCTGGCAACAGGAAATTTTGTAAGAGTAAATTTAGGGTAACAAACAATGTTTTTCCACCATTATTTGCTGCTAGGCTTTGAATGCTTGAAAAAAAAAAAAAAAAAAGAGATTCCTCTTCTTCAGTTTTTAAATGAGCTGAGTTAGCAAATAGGTTACAATAATGTTTTTTTGAACTAGATTGTCCTCAACAATTGATTATTTGGGATAAGATTACTTATCAGTTACTTAGCTCTCTCTGTAGATCTGCGGCTTCATTCACACTACTGACAATTTTAAACTAATCAAACTTTTTAAAATTTGAATTAGAGGATTTAGCCCCTTCTCTTTAAGAACCTACCTAGATTCTCTGTGTCCCTACTTACTACCTAGTGTTGTCAATCAGTCAGTCAATCTGGTAAATTTGTAAAATGGACAATCACATTAGTGAAGTGAATTGCTCATGGATGTAAGAGAAAACAAACTTTATAAAACATACAGTGAGGCCACAGGAGAAAATATACTTGCACGAAAAATTCCAATACATTTTCCTGATGACTTTTCTGAAGCACAATCAATGCAAAGATAAAAATCTCTAAAAGAACTAAAGGGATTCACAGATAACTCAGGTATGGCACCTTCCTTCCAGTGAAAGACCCTGAAAGAGACATTTCTATAATTAGTTCCCGGAATTGGTTTTCTCTGATTCTTTGTAAACCATTAAAATGCCATCACCCTTTTATGTAAAATTATTTGCTGAAATACCTCCATGCTTAACAAAAAGATAAAATTTTAGTACAACCAAAGGAATTTCAAAACAGGAGTGCAAGAAATGCAGGCATATTGGCTCTGAGTTCCATATCATTTAGATACAGTGAGGCTCTGCAAGTCAGCAACTTTAGGACTCTAAGGAGGGCAAAGAAGTTTGCATCAAATAAGAAAACCCCAAAATTCCCAGATACGAGTTAAAGTCATCATATTAGACAGAGATGGAAATCAAAAGATAGATTCTGCCTCAGAACCAGTTGGCAGCATGGCAGTTTTACAGACAATCACAAGACAGCCCTGTCCCTGTCATCATTCCACTGACTCATCTTGGAAGCACAATTTAATCTTTTCTTTGTCCAGAGGATTATAGGCTCTTTCTGAACTGGCTGATCCATGTGAGTGTCTGGAACATAGTAGGTGCTCAGTCAATATTTTCTGAGTAAATGAATGAACCCACTATGGTCAGATGACAGCTGTTTTAGTCACCAGATTGTTGGAATTTGTAGCTGTCTTTCCTCAGTGGCTGGTTTTCTGGGGTCGGACTTGTTATGGTGTAAGCAGCACTCCCGGTTCCCCTGACCCTATCTGTGTTCCCGTCTATGCATTGTGCACTTAAGAGCATATGTGAATACGAAAAGTGCATTGCAAATATCAAAACAATATTCTACCCTTTTTAGTCAATTATAGATACTTCTGCTATGTTGTTTAAGTATTTTTTATTCTAGAAATACTTGTGAGCTAATTTTAATATTTTGGTATAATTAAAATTTTGATACGGAAGACAGCTAATATCTCGATATTTTAGTAAAACTGGCTTCAAAAAATATTTGTAATTTAACTTGAGTTCAAATGTAAATTTTGGAAAAATATTTTCCAAAGACTTAATATCTACAACAGGCCATTACTAGGCAAATATATGAAGTATCCCAAAAACAAATCAGAACCTGTAAGTCTTCATAGATCTTCATTTATTTATTTATCTATCCAACAAATATTTATTTTATTGAGGTTTAGAACAGCAAACCAGATTTTTAAAAATGTGAGTCACTATATTTTACATTTCACGTATGTCAACTCACTTTATCATTTTAATAATTCTGAAATATGAGTTATCATTTCACAGATTTAAAAACATGAAAATTCTGAGAGTTCAAGTGTCAGAAGGGACATACCAATCAGGTGGTGACTCTGGAATTCCAATTTATGGCATTCTTAATCCAAAATCCATGAGTAGAACTACACAAATGCCTGCCTCTGATTCAGTGAGTTTTTGCAAAGCACTGTGATATGTATGCATTGGGAGATCAAAAAAAAAAAATTGAATATGGCTTCTGGCTTAGGTAGCCGGAAATATAGTAAAAACATAGGAGCATGTCTTAGTCTGTTCCGGCTGCTAAAACAAAATGCCGTAATGTAGGTAGCTTTACAGACAATAAATGTTTATTTTCACAATTCCAGGGATGGGAAGCCTAAGATCGAGGCACTGGCAGATTCATTGCCTGTGAAGGATCTGCTTCCTGGTTCACAGATGGTAACTTCTTGCTGTGTCCTCACAGAGTTAAAGAGGGAAAGCAGCTTTCTTGGGCCTCTAAGAGCATTTATAAAAATAAATAAAAATAAAAATAATAATCTCATTCATGAGAACGCTGCTCCTGTGTGCTCACCAGCTTCCAGAGGCCCAGCCTCCCAACACCATCCCACTGGAAGTTAGGATATTAAACGATACAATTCGAAGAAACATTCAGGTCATACCAGTACATAAATAATTATATAATAAAACAAGGTAAACAATTATGGGACAAGAATAGATACAGGTCTATTGTAGTTGATGTGATAAAAACCTGTTTAGATGAAATTATAACTTGATGGTCTACATATTTTGCTCAAATTCTTCAATACTTTATTTATGGAGAAGTGGAAAAAAGTGATAAAATGTGAGAGATGATAATAAATGGTTTCACAAATACAGTTATGATATTTGATATTCTGTGGATTCCAATTTACCTCATGTTTAGTTTCTGAACCATGAGTTAAGAAGAAATGGACCACTTCCAGGTAACACACACTCATGTTCACATTATTTAGTTCCTGCTACAGTATTTTTTCATTCATCTTTTAGATCTGAACTTGGAAGAAGCACAGAAAGAAAGGCTAAGCTGCCAGAAACACTTTCAGTGTGATTCAGTAGCACAACTGCTCAGTTTCAGGCTGTCAGCACAGTTGTAGACAGGACACAGTGTTTCTGCAATTAATCTTTCTGATTCACCAATGATGCTTTGCAGAACAGAACCATTACCAGTAGTTACTTGCTCTTTTCTCTTATTCCTGGCCAATGAGCTTGGCCAATGAGCCAGAAGAATTCTGATTGAAAACTAAAAAGGGGCTAGAGTCATTAGCATTTTCCTTTTCTTGGTATGGTCATATCCTTCAGTTCACTGAGTTTCGATGCAGCTATTTGATGAAATAGAGACTCTATTTTGCTAAATAACAATCATGCACACATTCACACCCACCTGCCATTTTAGCTACACTATACTCATAGTTTTAATATATGTCTGTTTACATACATGTACATCCTTCTAGAGCAAATCAGAGTGAAATTTAAAACACAGAAAGAGATCAGCTTTCCGAAGCAGAACATTATGAGGGAACGTTGTCCTCTCTTTTTGGAAAGGATGATAATGGTGTTCAGAAGCAGGATGGTGGGAGCTGTTCTTGAGCCTCCAGCGATGATTCATATTTGTGATAGTTTGAGTAAGTTAAGCTTTGTCTCTGCCATAGCAACTTCTTTATACCTGGACGAAGATGTAAATCCTGGGGACACCACAAGGCAGGAGCCCATATACTCTGCCCTTCATGCCAGAAGCAACTGTGTGACAGCTTGAAACAGAAATAAATGTTAACGTCCCCACTGTTGCTGTGTTCTTCGGGAAACAAAACTGTATTTCACTGAGTTCTCTTGACAGGGGCTAAAAAAATGAATTCCTGATCCTGAGAAGATTGAAACCATGTTACTTTTGCACCGTGTCAGGAAAGTTGGACAGCCTGTATCAGTGACTAAATGAAATAACAACACCCCAATACACAGACTTGAACCGTACCTGGCTTCTAAGGGCACCAGAAGCTCTGTGGGGAGCGTGAGGCCTTTACAATGAGTCTTGGGACTCTGGAAGGCTCCTGGCCCAGAGCCAGTCCAGCGACTGGGAGAAGTGATGAGGAGTGATTTACAGCTTTCGCCTCCCAACCTCTGTGAGATGCTGAGACAACTGGATACTTTCCTATTCCAAGCAGCCTCGGTCGATAAAATGGGTCTTTGCTTTTCCTTCTGAGAGAGGCCTTCCTGGTACACTGTCCTTCCTTCAGAAGTAAGGAGGTTCCCATTTCAAAATTATGCCACCTCTTCACCCTTCTGCTTAAGGAACAAAACTGGGAAGCTCTTTCTGTGAAATGCTTTGGACTGGGCTTCAGTTTTACTGGTTATATCATGACGCTACCTAACGCCACCATTATTTCCTCCTCATGTTCTCAAAGCCTTGGTTGGCTGAAGGGTAGATTTTGAATTACCTGACTTCAGAACTATGTCTCATTTTCCTTTGTACGTCCCAGGTACCATCATCATAACTTGTACATTAGGCATTCAGAAATGATTGACAATTTTTTTTGTGACTCAATACTATTTGTACTTTTATCTGTTCATAGAAAGGCATCTCACACCTTATTCCATTGTGCTTTATACAAAATCATGAGATGTTATGATTCTTCTGATATTTTCACATCTCAATGCATTTTAAGACAAAAATGCTGGATAATTATGCAAGCTCACATAATCCTAGAAAGTGAGATATGAGTCTAAAAATTCTGTTAAAACCCTCATATTTTAGAACTATGGCAGAAATATGACTATCTCAAGATTCATTTGCGGTCTGCCTTTGTTCACTGAAGTATCTCAAGTGCCAAGAATGGTGCCACACACTCTATGCTTTTAAAAATAGCATTGCAAATATTTCTGGTTGGACCTAGCAAAAAATTAGGTACAGAGACTTGCCCTGTCGCCCAGGCTGGAGTGCAATGGCACAGTCCCAGCACACTGCAACCTCTGCCTCCCAGGTTCAAGCGATTCTCCTGCCTCAACCTCCCGAGTAGCTGGGATTACAAGTGTGCGTCACCACACCCAGCTAATTTTTGTATTTTTAGTGGAGATGGGATTTCACCATGTTGGCCGGGCTAGTATTGAACTCCTGACCTCAAGCGATCCGCCCACCTCTTCCTCCCAAAGTTCTGGGATTACAGGTGTGAGCCACCATGCCTGGCCAAAAATTAGGTACCTTATAATGGAATTTCCCATTTACCTTTATTTCCATTTACTTTGTATAATTAAACAAAATTCACAAGAGAAATGACTGATGGGGACAACACATATCAAACTGTAATCCATCCTAAATCACTGATGATAGAAGGCATACATTCAAGTGATGACATCAATCAATTTACTATGGGTCAATTTGCAGCCAAGCATTCTCCTAAACCTGTCTCATGTTTTGGCAAGATACTTGAAAAGACTCACTAAAAATTTATTACTGTAGCTTGAAATAGTTTCCCCCCAACCTCCGTTCTCTGGCTCAACAAAGAGAATACTGTTTGCCCTCTGAACATATAGATTTTATAGTTTAGCGTCGTAATAGACATGCTTGCCAAGAATCACAGTTTTTAATGAGGCTTTATGAAAACCATTGCTGTGTTTTTGCTTTCATTATAAGTTGTGAGTTAAAAAAAAAAAAAACTCATTCTATTTAAATTTGTCTGACTTTTGTAATCAAAGCTTAAGTATTGGCTTGAAAATATATTTTGTATCACTTTGCATCTTCTTGTCAAAGGTTTGAACCTAAGCAGTTCAATTAATTGACACTGATGTTGACCATATGCAATATGTAAACTTCACAAACTGAATTCACATTAGTGCCAAAGGGCATGTTGCTTTCATATATAATGTTTTTAAGCAAGATACAACTTTGAAAGATTATGTACTTAAGATACTAATTCAAGTTTAAAAAGCATTAGCTTGGTGCAATATACACAGCACCAAATTAATAGCTTTGTAGGTTACTGTATATCATGAACTTAGGATTTTCTGCTTCATAGAAGAAACCAAAAACTAACATTTCAAATTGAGACCAGGAAAAGGTGAACTTTTGTGCCTCCACTTGTGTATACAATAAAAACTTTGCTGTTTCTGAGGACCCCTAAGTGTCAAATAGTTAACCCACATTTTCCTTCTAGTTGAAATTTAACATAAATGATGGCAGCAAATTTATTGTTGCCCCAACTGTCTGCTTTAGAGACTGTTTTATGAATAAGCTAATAAAAGTAAGTTTTTATTCCTTTTTGTCACTTTCTAATTAATATTGTATCATTTATTTTCTCTTTCAATATTGAGACTTTAGGTTAAGTTGGTTTTCTCCTCTCAAAAAAAAAAAAGGAAAAAAGAAAATATTAAGTCACAGAAAAAACAAAATAACGGAAAGCCAAGTGATACATTTATTGGCAAAAGTTACCTTGATTTACTGAATTTGGATTATTGCACATTTTTTCTGCTTTTTAAACAAGGGACACTATATTTTTATTTTGCACTAGGCTTTCCAAATTATTTTGCCATCCTTGATAAAAATCTATTACATCTGATTTCCTTGAGTGAAGTAAATAGGTAAGTGGGAAGCTTTTTATTCTGCTTAAATCAATATTTTGAAAAGGTAATTGCTCAAGCAGTAAGCTTTGTCAGTAAATTATTACAAAATAAAAGGTTACACATGATACTACAATAAAGCATATCAGGGAGTTATCAAAAGTATTCAAAGAGTTTAGGATTTCTGGTTTTGATCACTGCTGCAAGTTTGCAAAGCAAGTAGCCACAGGTTTAAAAGTAAAAATTAAATGTAAAGGTCTATGTGTCAATAAAAAAGAATATTATTTTAGATGAATCAATCATTAAGCAAGAAGACAATTTTAATATTGTTTTTCCTTACAATTAAAAATACATGATAGAATGCCTGAACAAGTGCTTTGAATTATATACCAATCATGAAGTCATGATTGTTTTCTTGTATAACGTCCCACAAGTTACAGGAAATGTCATAGGAAACATGAAGATAGTATTAGTTACATTCACATACAAAATTAAATTTAGACTAACATGAAATTGGTTTATATGAAGAGATAAATCTTTCTAGAAAAATTTGCCTATAAGGATGTTCAGCTCTATGTGTGCTAACCCTTATATTTTGAAATAATTTATCAGAAATTTATCTTAACATTGCCATGGCCTATAAATGTTCTTAAAAGTTTCAGAACAATTGTATCATAAGAATGATACTCTTAAATGGAAAACTATCAAAAATTGTTTGCTATCAAACATTTGCCAGGAGTGACTGACATCAGTTTCTATTTATTTATTTAATTTTTTCAAGTTCCAGGGTACATGTGCAGAATGTGCAGGTTTGTTACATAGGTAAATGTGTGCCATGGTGGTTTGCTGTACCTATCAACCCATTACCGAGGCATTATGCCATCTGACAAAGGTCTAATATCCGGAATTTACAAAGAACTCAAGTAAATTTACAAGAAACAAATAGCCCATTAAAAGTGGATAAAGGATATAAATAGACCCTTCTAAAAAAAAAAAGACATATGTGTGGCCAACACAAGCATATGTAAAAAAGCTCAACATCACTGATCATTAGAGAAATGCAAATCAAAACCACAATGAGATACCACCTCATGCCAGTCAGAATGGTGATTATTAAAAAGTCAAGAAACAACCAGTGCTGGCGAGGTTGTGGAGAAATAGGAATGCTTTTACTCTATTGGTGGGAATGTAAATTAGTTCAACCATTGTGGAAGACATTCAAAGATTTAGAACTGGAAATACCACTTGCTCACTCTCAATTGTGCTGACTGAAGATGAAGTGTTGAAAGTATACATTTAATGATTTAATAAATAAATGCATAGGCAAATGAACCCAAAAAATCTCATCATCAATCAAGAAATCATATCAACAAAGCATTACTATATTATATAAAATGATGACACTAAAATATTTTTTGCAAGTTGACAGTTTACTACTGAAGTGTAACCCCTATTATATTATATACACAATAAAATATTGTATTAGTCTGTTCTCACACTGCTATGAAGAAATACCTGCGACTTGGTAATTATAGAGAAAAGAGGTTTAATTGACTCAGTTCTGCAGAGCTAGGGAGGCCTCAGGAAACTTACAATCATGGCAGAAGGCCCCTCTTCACAGGGCCACAGGAGAGAGAATAAGTGCAAACGGGAAATGCCAGAGGCTTATAAAATCATAGGATCTCGTGAGAACTCACTCACTATCACGAGGACTGCATGGGAGAAACCACCCCTGTGATCTGATGACCTCCACCTGGTCCCACACTTGACACATGGGGATTAGTAGAATTCAAAGATTTGAGTGGAGACATACAGCCAAACCCTATCAAATATCTGAAACCAATATAGTTCATATTTTATTGCTTTTAACTGTACTTTTTCCTTCCTGCTTTTGGAACGAGGGGGTCCATGCTTTCATTTTGCATGGGGTCCAACATATTATGTACCCATCTCGTATCGCTGCCTTGTATGTTTAATTTTCTTAACTAAAATAAATAGGTTAATAGGGATTTTTTATTTCTGTTCTTCTTAATATCTAGAAAATATAAGTTCTATTTACTTCATCTGATCTTTTCTCTCTTTTCCTCATGCTCTGGCTCTCCTTGGTTATATAACTGTCTTTACACCTGCTCACATTTTCCAGAGAGTTAAGAAATCATGTTTTTTTTTAAGAATAAGACTCTGAGCTTAAGATCTTAGCCATGGTTATTTTATTTTATTTTTTTTTTAGCTCACCAGATATTATCCAATCACATATATGAACGTCAGATGCCAGGTTTTAAAAAGAACTTTTATTTTCCCTCAATGAGAAGGTCCTACCAACCATTTTTGGCCATATTTGACACAGCTGGTGAATGAGCAAAAGACGCAGATTGTTACAGAATCCAAAAACAAACTGCGCCCTTCTTTCAGCACCACCTGGGGCCTCTTAATGCGTGAAGCAGGAAAAGGAAATATGCAAATGTTGATATTCATTTGCATAGCGCTGATTCCACTGAATAGTTTTCTTGGGTTTCCTAATGTTTTCATGATTTTCTCAGCATACACTTATCAATCATTTTTCTTGTCAGGAAGAACCTCGTTTTTTTGTATGTCCATGTTAAGTGTTGCCTGCAGGTATTGCAATTTCTGAATCCTCTCAAGGTAAGAGTTTCCTTGTAAAAGTATAATTCTAGACCGGAAAGAAACCACTCTTACTGAAAAAGCACATAGCAATGATCCTAGTGCATAATAAGCAACAGACTACCAGACTTCCTTCTTTACTTTAATGGGAGGCTTGATTACCATACGTTGAACATAAAAATGAAGTAGAGTCATTACTGCACTGGTGCCAAGCAGCAGCGTTCTGCCCCCCGAGTACAGATACCACCCTGTCCAGGAGCCCAGCCTTGGTTTGTCGCTTATCGTTATCAATGCCTGCCTTTGAGAGACACTAACATTTAAAGTCTCCTTTTTAAGCTACGTCTGTCTGCTTTTTTGGTCAGTGTGTTTTTTGCAGGGAGAAGTTGGGCTGACAATTGATTAGAAAATTCAACTAGAAGTTTCAACTAGAAAATTCAAGTAGAAATTCAACTAGAAGTTTCCTCAAATGGACGTGTTGTGCATGTTATAAACCCCTAAAAATGGGGCAAAAAAAAAAAAAAAAAAAAAACGCAACTGTGCGTAGTGTCCCATGATAACAGTGAGGGAGGCTCGGGCTCTTGTTCTCACACTCTTTTTGAATTTAAGTAATTTCTTTGGATTTATTCTTTTTCTTTTTGAATAACTTTAGGAGGAAATGTTATGGTGTTAGATGATTTTACTCTTTTTATTAATTGCAGTAATTCATATATAAACATCAATCTTGATACTATCTCATATGTATTTTAGAATAAAATCAGGCCCAGTGTGGTGGCTCTCGTCTGGAATCCCAGCACTTTGGGAGGCCTAGGTGGGAGGATGGCTTCAGCTCAGAAGATTTCAGTAACAAAATATGACCGTGTCTCTATGAAAAATAAAAATAAAAAAATTAGTGGGGCATGGTGCCATGGGCCTGTAGTCGCAACTGTTCGGGAGGCTGAAGTGGGAGGATTGCTTGAGCCTGGGAGGACAAGGCTGCAGTGAGCCGAGATGGCACCCCTACACTCCAACCTTGGGGAGAGAGCAAGACCCTGTCTCCAAAAAAAGTATATATCTGTCTATAAAGTCTCTTTTATTTGCGTTTTCTAGCAATTTCATTTTCTTCACTCAGGCTTTCGTAACCAATGTTAATGATGGCTGCCTAAACAAATCTCACTCAAGTACAGATATTCATGTAGTTCATGTCCAAATGTCAAGTAAAAGAGCAGCATATTATAGCAACCCCATCTTTATTAAGAAGAGCTATCTTCTGCAACATTTTGTAACCTGATGTCTCTGATTTGGGCTGTGTCCCCAGCCCGCAGGTTTAGATGTTGAAACCCTCACCCTCCATGTGATGGTATCAGGAGGTGAGGCCTTTGGGAGGTGATTAGGTCATGGGGGCGGAGCCCGTGTGGCTGGGAATCAGTATGAACATAAAGAGGCGTGAGAGCTTGCCTCCTGGCCGGGCGCGGTGGCTCAGGCCTGTAATCCCAGCACTTTGGGAGGCCGAGGCGGGCGAATCACGAGGTCAGGAGATGGAGACCATCCTGGCTAACACGGTGAAACCCCGTCTCTACTAAAAAAACACAAAAAACTAGCCGGGCGAGGTGGTGGACGCCTGTGGTCCCAGCTCCTCGGGAGGCTGAGGCAGGAGAATGGCGGGAACCCGGGAGGCGGAGCTTGCAGTGAGCTGAGATCCGGCCACTGCACTCCCGCCTGGATGACAGAGCCAGACTCCGTCTCAAAAAAAAAAAAAAAAAAAAAAAAGAGAGCTTGCCTCCTGTCTCCGTTCTGCACTATAGGAGGATACAGCAAGAAGAAAGCTGACTGCAAACCAGGAAGTGGGCCCTCACCACACACTGGATTTGCTGGTTGCTTGGTCCAGGACTGTGAGTAATAAATGCTTACTATTTAGGCCTCCTGGGTTATGATATTTCTGTTGTAGCAGCCCAAACTTACTTAGACAGGATCCTTGCTCTAAGCAAGAAAGGATATGGAAGTCACAGAGCTGCCTCATGAAAGTCATGCTTTTCACTCTTGTTTTTGAGAGAGTTTTACTCTGTTATCCAGGCTGGAGTGCAGTGACGTGATCTTGGCTCACTGCAACCTCCACCTCCTAGGTTCAAGTGAGTCTCCTGCCTTAGCCTCCCGAGTAGCTGGGGTTACAGGTACTCACCACCACACCCAGCACACCCAGCTAATTTTTATAATTTTAGTGGAGATGGGGTTTCACCATGTTGGCCAGGCTGGTCTCGAACTCCTGACCTCAGGTGATCCACCCGCCTTGGCCTCCCAAAGTGCTGGGATTACAGGTGTGAGCCATTGCACCTGGCCAGCTTTTCACTCTTTAAGCTCTTGTTTGTAACAGTACTAAGGCTAAAGTCATTTCATATTTTATCCTTTTATGGTGGGTTTCTTAGTCCACAGAAGACACATCATTCATGTATTTGACACACATATTTCACAGTGAATTATTTGCTAGACATGGCTAAGCACTGGGAATAGAGTGGTAAATAAAACAGCCATATTCCCAGCTGTCATGGAGCTTACAGTCTGGCAGGGGAGAAGAACAAGAAATAAACAAAAATAAGGCAGCAAACTGTGATGAATGTGATGAAAATGTTACAAAGAAGAAGGTGTCACACTAACAAATTGGTATTTAAACTACAAATTGGTATTTTAAAGAGGGGCAGAGGAAGTTTCTCTGAAAAAATTATATTGACATTTAAGGTGAATTAGGTTTCATTCTTCCTTTATAGTCACCTCAATGTGGCAATGGTAAAACACAATGTGTACAAAACACATTCTTGTCAGTAAGAATGGATGCTGTTCTTGACTTCTTAGAACACCCTGTCCTGGTTTTCATCTTTCGAAATTCTTACTCTGTTTTCCCTTCCTCCAACATGTGCTCCTGTTAGCTTGTTTTATAACCAAATTGAAGAAGTTCACTAAAATGCAAACAATATTGTCTCTATTTTCCTTCATCTTGGTGTAGTCAAAAGTAACATCTGTGTGTTGATATGTATATGACAAGGCACTCCAATGTTGTATAAAGTTGTCCCAATAACTGCACTCAGCCTCCCAGCAATTGACCAAAAATTAAGTTAGAAGCTTATAAGCTACTGAGAAATGACACAGATTTTCTTGGCAACAAGATCCAAGAATTATTTTTCCAGTGGCTCTTCAGAAAAGTCAACACTTGTGATGTAGTAGTAGATCCAGGTAGCAGTTATTCATGAAATTAAAAAAAAGAAACAACGTGCAAAATACATGCTATTACAAAAATGAGACTAACATTTCCTCTTTCTCTGCTACTCTCTAATGCATATTTGAGCAGGGAAATTCTGAGATTGTATTTTAATTCTAAAAGTTTAGTGAACTTGAAAGGGCTTTTACTTTTGGTGGTAAATTCAAAAGGCACTTAGCAGGGAAATCTATGTAATGCTGATAACCTTGGTAGGTATGTGCAATGTGTTTAATCTGTGAGGAATAAATGCCCTCTCCATGCAACTGAGGATACATTTTTAAAATTCCCATGAATATACACATTTAAAAGTAATTGTTAGTAACTCCCAATACAAAATGCTTTGGTATAAAATCTCCTTTTTAAGCTATTATTTTAATTTGCAAAAGTGCATTGCTAACCCAACTGAATTCCAATTTGTTTTACATTTACTAATCCAAAGTAGTATTATTCACATTTACTAACCTACAGGAGTATTATTCACTAAAAAGAAGTTGGAATGGTCTTGTAGTCGCCCAAAAGTGGCTGAACTGTAGTAACTGCCATGTGTTTTTTAGACAGAATAAACTGTCAGACATCTACAATGCATTAATTTATTTATTCACCAGATTTAATTTATCTTAAGAAAAATCTTAGGTTTTAACTCGATTTGTAATACAAAAAAATTGCCCTTAGATGTAGAATCACAACTTTCTCAATTTTATTGTAGTAAGAATGATACATAGAAATAACATTAAATAAATATTCTCACAAAAATAAACACACATAATACAGGTAGAACTATGTAACTGGTTGATACTAAATAACAGATCCAGATAATTTTTCATTTAAATTAGCACCAGGGAGTCATTGAATGCTCTGCCCTTAGAATGCCTTGCAGGCTTTCACAAGTGGGGAGAGCATGACTCCTTCCATAATGATGGTCTTCAACACAGGTGAAATAACCAGAGAACCATCTCCTACGGACCTCTCCCACCCCTTGAAATGCTCATTCATCTATCAACTCGGGCAGTTTTATGGGGAGGGGCACATTTTGAAAGAGGGTCAAGGTTTCAGATTTTAAAGTCGGAAGGCTCATCATGCTTCGCCTTTTCCTTTGTCCTCCCACCTTATTAATTCAAAATTTTTCACAAGGAGTGGCAGTAATTAGACTCAATCTGGACCTCCACCAAGGTTTGCTATCAAATTTCTTTCCTGTTTATGCTTGAGTTACTCAGAAGTTATCTGTGTGCTCTTTGGACATGTAAGACTTATTTTTTTTTTGAACTCCCTCTGTACAAAGAATGTAATCTTAGCTTACTAGGTTCTGGATTGTATCATTGTACTTCTTTATTTCAAATATCAGAGTAAAAAGTGAACATAGTAATTCATCATTAATAGTTCCCTTCTCCCAGTTCAGACAAAAACCAAATACTTTTTGTTTAAGTTTTCTTTGCCTAAAGTTGAATACACACTGCCTAATTAACATCAAGTTTAGGGAAACGGAAATTTTATCTATAAATTATTCTCTTTTGAAACAATTATGAAATTGTTTCTGGTATGATAATGTTCACTCCTATTTCTTTCTGAAGTTTTATTTAGGTCATTCATTGGAGAGCCATTAATTGGAAAACAGAGCAATTAGCTGTTATCGATTAAAAATTGTAAGAACATCTAAGAAATTAATTGGCTACTGATTATTGCATACTGATAAAGTTGATAGGGTTGTAAAATATTTTATTTACCAAATGAAATTTTAGCCTTTTAAACAACTTATGATCCTTGATGGTTATTCTTAAACAATTTATGCTGGGCTATCCCTGTGATCTTTATTATTGCAAAAAAATACAAGAAAGAGAAGCATTAATTAAGAAAGAAAATCAATATAATTAAAAAAAAATCTATTTGTATCTTATTTCTGAACATAAAGCCTTATTGTATCACTAGAACTAAAAAATTTTCATTTGTGATTTGACAATAGGAGCTGCTATTTCATGAACTCCCTAGTAATTTAAGGGATTTTGGGGAGCATCTAATTCAGTATTTCCTATTACAGAGAAGAAATACAGAGAATTAATTTGCTCAGGATCACAAAACTAGACTGAATCAGCATAAGAAAATTGGATCCTATGTCTAGTGTTCAATATCTTATTTATTAGGTTTTTAGAATTGGTCTTTGGTTTTAATATCTGAAAATTTACGTGATAAACTTTACCTCTACTTAAAAAATCCTAGTGGGGATTAATTGAAATATTTTAATTCTTAGTTTTTTTGAGATGGGGTCCAGCTCTGTTACCCTTCTGGAGTGCAGTGATATGATTACAGCTCACTGCAGCCTTGACCTCCTGGGCTCACATCATATTTGCCTGCCTAGGCCTCCCAAAGTGCTGGGATTACAGGCACGTGCCACCACTCCCAGCTGAATGTTGTGTTTTGTTGTTGTTATGTTGCCATTTTGGAAATCTTATAGAACTTTTTGATCTCTACCTTTTATACATTGCCAATCAAAAATAATTTGTATTTAAATAATTTATGAATTTTGAGAATTTAAAAAGTCTTTCAAATTTGGAGATAGTAATAGCATGTATTTGAGGACGTGGGAGAAATGTAATTTTTAGCCAAGGTGCTTTTCTAATTATAGGAACTGCTGACACACTTTATTAAGTGACATGATTGGGTACATCAAAGTTGTCCTCATCTAGCCTATTTTTTGTAGCCTTGATAATCGTTTCTTCATCACTTGATCATTACTAGGTTTGCCTGGCTCAGTTCTAACCCATTTCTTATTCCTTGAATACACCCAACAGTAACTTCCTTGTATTCTGGTTTAAATTTGAAAGGCACTGCCATGTTTTCCCCCTGATTTTAAGGGGAAAAGGTTTTCCAATTTTCCTTGCAAGTACAAACTGGCATTAGATTCCACAGAAACTCAAATAAATCATTATGAGATAAAAAGGAAAGGTTGTGTCAGATCAATAAGACTTGTGCTTAGCGACAAATACAATACTACTTGTTGACAGTCATTTTCATTTCCTTGGAAAGGAGTCTGTTGTGTGCCACAACTGTTTTTCATCCTGAAAATGAAATTGCCACCAAGTACCACACTTTTTCATTTCTTAAAATAAGTTCCTGCTTAGTTACTAAATGAATTCCTCTACTTGTTTATCTCAGAAGTGCAGATGGTAGATTATAGAACCTTTCCAAATGCACGCCAACACATACACTATTAAAATTATGTATTTTCTCAGAATCATTTAGGGTACAATTTTGTGGAGAGTATTTAAGTAGAGTACTTAATGTATTCAAATGAAACAAAAAAAGGACTTATCCCCCAAAATCTCTTTTTGAAATAAATACATGATATAAATACATGAAAAATATTTTAATGATTAATGCTTCATCATATATATTCACTTAGTGTAAACATTATTTACACAGTGACAGTGTATATGATTTCTAAAAGTGCCCCTTTCCATAGCCCATTCAAACCAAATTTGTACTGCTTTCTCATCATTTCATAAGCGTATAAAAAAACGAAGAATTTGAATGGCCTCACGTTTATCAAAATCAAAAGACTCTTCTACAAGTTGTTGAAGATGTATTCTTTTTTTTATATGCAGTAAAAGTTTTTGTAGTAGTTAATGACTTAATAAATTCCAAAGATTTTTTGAACAGCGTCCCAAACAAAACACCTTCAGTAGGGCACTGAAATAATGCTTCTCTAGGAAAGCCAATAAGTGGCTAAAATGAGGAAATCTTGTACTAACCACTTTGACCTAGGCCTACCTATATTTCACCAGTAATAGTAGCAGTAGTTACATGCCAGTTTTATGTCATTCTAAACATGATTCCATGATGATTTTAGATCTTCACAAAAATAGTGGGAAAAAATGAAATCTCAAAGATGTTAAGAAATTTGTTTAAATTTACAAAGCTCTTGAGAAGGAAATCTGGAACCCTTATTTTCTAATTCCAAGTCCAGCACTTCTTTCTTCACGTTGTTCTGTCTCCCAAGTATATTTTATGACAAGGAGAAGAAATGTAAAAATAGATTTTTCCCCTCAAATCATGACTGCTAGTCTCTTGAAAAGATTAACTGAAAGTTTTACATGAAATAAAATGTGTCTTAACTTTTGAGTTTAACAACCTAGAATTATGAGACTCTAATGTTGAATAAGACACAAGTATTGAAAGGGTTTTAGAAGATCTAAGTTAAAATGTCAATTTAAAAAACAACCCACAAAGAATTACTGAATAGTTTCAGACACTGAAATGAGAGGAGGTGTAACTGAGGTTAAATTCTTTTTGAAAAAAACTATTTTTTCTTTGTTTCAATTTCTGGTGGGGGTTTTTGGTTACATGAATGAGTTCTATAGTGGTGAGTTCTGAGATTTCAGGGGACTCACCACACGAACAGTGAACACTGTACCCATTATGTCATCTTTTATCCCCTCAGAACCCCCTCCTCTGTGTCAGTTGAGGTTAAATTCTATTGACCTTTTTTCTCTCGTCCTAGCATATTGTTGACACTGTGTGTGTCTTCGAGAGCACATGCAGAGGCAAGTGTGTGTTTTAATAAGTGACAATCCTATTTTGGTTTATTTCTATCTGTTTGAATCAATCACTATACAAGGTCAATGTCTCAAAAGTTTTTCAGTCAAAGTAGACCTGTCACTCAGGCTGGAGTACCGTGATTTGATCACAGCTCACTGCAACCTCAAACCCTGGGCTCAAAGCAATCCTCCTGCCTTAGCCTCCAGAATAGTTGGGACAACAAGCTGTATGTGACACTAAGCCCAGCTAATTTTAAAATATGTATATATTTTTTGTAGAAATGATTACCCGGGCTGGTCTCTAACCCCTGGCCTTAAGCAATTCTCCCCGCTCAGTCTCCCAAAGTGCTGGAATTACAAGCATGAACCACTGCACCTAAACTACAAATTGCTTTAAGAATGAAAAAGGTTGCACATTATTTTAGTTTTATCCAACTGAAGGAATGATTCAATTATCTTCATATTATATACCAAATCCTTCATTTCAACACTGGCTACTTTGAAAGATGTGATTCTAATCAACCCGCCTAGTAAACGGGCTTCTCATATGTAAGTATATATGAAAGAGTAGAATAACCAACGCTCCTAAGTAAAAACTTTCTTAGTTATAGGTTTCACTTGTGTTTGTGATTTTTCTGGTCTTTATTTCCGAAAGTAGCCTTTCACCTCTGGTAGTGATTTCTCTGTGCCTCCTGAGTAGCAGTTGTTTATAAAAGGATTATCTAAGTAAATCGCTTGATGTGAAGTTTTGAGTGTAAGGGCTGCAAGAAAAGACAGTGTGAAGTTGTGTTGACAAACTTGGTAGGACTGTCGTGTTGAGAATCTTTCTACTCTGACAGTTAGTCAAACCAGTCACCTAGTTTTTTTCCTACTAGATGGTGTCACATCAATGACTGCTATATCTGGGTCTGTGCTGAGAACGCTGCTTTGTAGGTGAACTACATTTTATTTTAGTCAAGAATTAAGTTGGAACAGTACCAAAATGTTTGTGCTGCCAAGTTGCAGCAACATATTAAATTTCTAGTGCTGATTCTTTTCCATAAATACTAAACTTCATCCAAAGGACAGAAAGGAATTAATTTTACAAATAAATGTTTGCATAGTTTTTTTTTTCCCCCCTTAATTTGGTGGTTGACAATTTTTCTTTGACTTTTGACTTATTTGTAACATGGTATTAAAACAGAGAGGCAGTCTGGGTGTGATGGCTCATGCCGCCTGTAATCCCAGCACTTTGGGAGGCCGATGTGGGCAGATCACTTGAGGTCAGGAGTTTGAGACCAGCCTGGCCACCATGGTGAAAACCCGTTTCTACTAAAAATAGAAAAATTAGCCAGGCATAGTGGTGGGTGCCTGTAATCCCAGCTACTCTGGAGCCTGAGGCAGGAGAATTGCTTGAACCCGGGAGGTGGAGGTTATAGTGACCTGAGATCATGCCAGTGCACTCCAACCTGGGCCACAGAGCAAGACTCCGTCTCAAACACACACACACACACACACACACACTCACACACACTCACACACAGCAGAAAGGCCATGAATATCCATGAGGGTCATTTCCTTTAGCCTTTTATTAATGATTGTTTCCCATTAGATTTCTCCATTACAGTAGGAATTATATACATTTCTGCTTCTCATACCAGCTTGAGGATCTAATAGACTCCCCAACACACAGTGGGCACCCCCTCAAAATATTATCAAACTACTAAATTAATCTTAGGGAAATAAAGAAGTTTTATTTTGTCCCTACTGTTTATCCATGGGCAGACTGTATCTGTTACTCCAACAAGCTTGGTTAAATATATCTGCTATTGGATACAAGAAGAGAGAGAAAGAAAGAGGTGGAACAAAAGATGAGAGAAATAAAAAATACAGCAATCCAATCTCATTCTACTGTAATAATCTGAAATGTTTGCTTTACTGAGGGAGACTATCGTCTTCATGTAGGAAAGGCATCCAATTAACTTAAAAATTAGCATGTTAAAAAAAATAAGGACATTGATTATTTCACATAACAAGGAACCCAAAAAGGAGGGAGTAACGTGGTTGCTGTAATGCCTAAATGACTTTTCTGGGGACCCAGGTTCTTTTTCTTTCTTCTCTGCCACCCTCTGCCTTCACTTGCTCATCCATCCATCCATCCATCCATCCGTGTATTCAACTATGATGCAGGTAATATTATAGACACTTGGGGATAGAGTAATTAACAAAACAGACAAACAAACAAATAGAACAAACGCTGTCCTCTTTGAAGCTTGCATTCTAGCAGGAGGAAGAAAACCTGTTGGCTCTCTCCTATAGACGAGTAACCGAATAACCTTTTTCATAAAGTCTAAATTTATTCTGAAGTATAAATGGATCTTAACCAAACATGAATTCAAAATGAGTCATTTAATATACTTGTGGTCAAACTGAGCGATACCAATATAGAGATGAAAAAGGGTAAACTAAAATCTATAACATAGTGGAGAAAAGGTGTGGACATTTAAGACATTATAATAATAGAGACTGTGTAGCAGCGTGGTTAAGAAAACAGATTTTGGAGTTCAGACTGCCTAAGGTCTAATTCCAACAATGCCATTTACTTTCTGTGTCCTGAGCAGGTTATTTAACTTCTCTGTGCCATAGTTTCATCTTGTGTAAACAGGGTAACAACAGCAGCATCAATTATAGTGTTATTCTTCAGATCAAATGAATCAGCATCTATACGTATATATATTACGTACTATGTGCCAAGTACCCTTTACTAAATAATAATTATTATTATCAGACAAACCCAATAAATTGTCAGCTATGTACAGTGTGTCTGTGTAGCTAAATAACCTAATGAATCAAGAAATTATTTGCAAATCATTGTTGCCCTAATATCATATTTTATTAAAGTTCTTTATGTGAAATATATGTAATATGACCAACATCTACATATATTGCATTGAATTTATATATAGGTAATATAACTTATATGTACTTGGTTATAAAACATACATAAATACTTACATCAAATTATATACTTTTGTACAAATATATTATTAAAAGAAAAAGTTTATTTCTGGTGTTAAGTAATAATTTTCTATATATTTCAAGGTCAAAGGGAATTATAAATGTCAGTTTTTGGCATTAGAATTATTAGTAGATTTTATAAAGTCTTTTGATAATTACCTGTGGACCACAATAATCAATTGTCCATAGACTTGCCAAATTGGAGAGAAGCATTTCATTTTCTGTATGGCTGCTGTAACAAACGCAAGCCATGCAGAAGAAAAACAAATGAAAGATTTTATTGAGAGCTATCAGTTCTTAAACTTGTCTTCAAAACTATCCCCTGATGAGAAAAATAAAGCTATTAAGAGATGAAAAGTTGAGTTAACTCCAGGAACTAAATTTGGGAAACATGGGTAACAGATTTTACTGCACTGATTCTGACAAATATTTACATCAAAGTCTTGAAAGGATAATATTCTGGTAACTCTGCACTCATAAATGATGGCTGAATGAAGAGCAGAAATAAGAAACATGTAGGACAGTCATAGTAATTTATGTTGAGAAAAACTACAATGAAAGATTCTCAGTATATCCTGGGTTTTTACATATGAGTTATGATTTTTCAGCAATGGCAGTACCCTGGTGGAAAGGATAAGGGATATTGTTTGAAATTAGGTAATCCCCAGAAAGGCCAGGACAGTGAGAAGGGACTGAAGGAGAGGTCTGAAATGTGGGTTTGGGTCACATCCAGCTTGTCGTTAGCTCTTCTGTGTTTTTCAAATAAGATGAGATTTTATTATTTGGACTAATGGGAACAAACCATAGTATCCTCGAGAAATTCTGATACTTGAAAATGTAAATGTTAAAAAAATATAAATTCTCAACGGTCAGATCATAACCCTTCAGATTTGTGATCATACGTCAGATCGTAACTCTATGTGAGTCTCCCTTGATAGTTTCCAACTTTCTTTCTCTTGTGTACCCCTCTATATGACTGCCTTGTCCTTTTGTTTTTCACCATCTTAATTTCATCCCAATGATAATGCCTCCCCTTTCTGACAAATAGGACCTGTGGTAGAGGAACTAAAGAGCAGAGAGGCAAATGGTGACTCTTCCTCAGTTATCTCCTAAATAGTGGCTGGGATAAAACATCAATCTCTCCGTATATTCCCACTCATTTTCTAACCCATATCCTTCCGAGTAATATTTAAGAGAGCTTGAAATCAAGTGAAACTCTGAAACGTAGTCATTCTTCCAGTAATACTCATGTTTAAAAACCAGAAAGAAGGAAAAAGTTTGGAGGTAGCCTGTATGTTTTTTAAAAACAAACAAACAAACAAAAAACTTTACTTTTCATTACTTATAGAATAGTACTTTCATAACTGTCAAACAACTATGCAGTTTGGAGAAAAGAAGAAGTATTAAAGGGTACCTCTACCAGACTTAGTCGTGGGCAAGAAAAACGTGAATCAGAAATAAAAGTTGGTGGTATCAGAGAGGCAAATAAGAGCCTTATGCTTTGAGAATACAAAACACATGATGTTCTTTGCTTGGGAAAGACTCACATTTGTGGAGAAAACGCAGACAGAATATTAGGCAGAGTTGGGATTCAGGACCAAACTAAGATATCTCCTTAAATTAACTGGGCTACAGGAGCCAGTTCCGAAATCCCAGACCCTCTGAGCCGGGGGATGGAGCACTGTCAGTCTCATTTGCCAGCAGGTGGGGGCGGTAAGAAAGAAGTGGAATTGCTTACTTCTCTCACTGAAGAGAGATGAAACTGGTACTGCATCTGAAATAAAAGCATGTGTTCTTTTAAATAATCATTCCTTTAAATAGATATTAAGCCCTAGTATATTATTATGAAAGTAAAATCTTCAATTATATTTGGTTCAGTAGGTTTTGTCAGCTTAGCAATAAATGTAGTTGCTATATTTGGCAACATTACCATCAGAAAATGTACTGAAAGACAATCTGAAGAACAGCCTTTTCTATAAACCATACATGTTGTAGTTTCTGTATGAAGAGCAATTTCATGATTAAATCATGTCTGTGGTAGCTATTTCTGCTATTACCCTAGCAGAAATAGGCATACTTCATTAAGGGTACAGTAAACACAGCTCTTTGTTTTTCAGCAAATTATTTACAAATAAATCCTTAAAGATAGTTAAAATGAATAATCAAAAGTACGTGCTTTTTCTCCATATAAATTATTATGTATTTAGGGGGAGATTGATAAATTTGATGAGATGATTAACAAAAAAAAAATTAGCCTTAAGTTTTACATGTACTTTTTTTGTGAAGGTAACAGAGACTGTCCGAAGTGAAATAGTGGAGAAAACTCTGGCCACATAAAATGAATACAGATTTCTTTATCTTTTTCTTTTCTTCCCAAATACAAGCCCTTTTGCCTCTTATGTCAAGTGGCTGCATTGAGCAACAGGATGCATGTAAATTCAGACCATGTTTCAGTTTCTAGAAAAATATTTGAAGGAGAGAAAGTAATGGGAGAACAAGGGCAGAAATGAAAAGAAGAAGCAAATGGCTATTGGGGAATTCTATGCCTATTGTTCCACAAGAATAATCAATAGCAATCCCATGTAAATGATTTGGTTTCCCTCGTTCCCTCAAAGTAAAGAATGAACTGAATTGGGCTATGCCTATTTGCCCTTGGATATTGGCAAATCTAGGAGATTGAAGGGGAGTTTGTGAGAGGAAGGAGTGAAAAGTCTCCTTATTTGTAAACTACCAATATTGGGATGGTGTGGGGGATGGAGAACAACTTTCTTTCCTTCAATTGCAGGACCACTGAAAGATACTCCAAAAACCATACCCGAGTTTCACTGAATCATCAATGAAAACAAACCTATGCAATTGACGGTCAGAGAGATAATTGTCAAGTACAATTGCCTTCCAGCAGAATACAGCCACTGAAGAGAGAGTGGAAAACTGTGTAATAGAGGGGTAAAGTTGGGGCATTTCAGGATCGAAGAAGGATATAGGCAGAAAAAAAAGGCTCTTAATAATTTTGTCAAACCAATATAACTTATAATGTGATCAAGATGGTACTAAAAACAGGTTAAGAGAAACATTGCTTTTGATAAAGATGAAAAAATTTAAAATATAAAATAGTAAAACCACTCAGGGTTTATTCTGAGAATGCAAAGTTAGTTCAATATCAGGCATTTTTTCTCCATAAGGCATTATATTAATACGAAAACTGTACTATAATATTAAAACATGTTAAGAAAATCATATAAAATTGAACTGCTGTTGTTAATAAATATACTTTGTAAAGCAAGAATAGTGAAAATCTATATAAATAAGATAAAATCTATCAAAACTCAACAGAAAATATTATCCAAGTAATGAAACACTAAAAACATATCAATTAAAACAAGAGCTCAATGAGAATGCCTATGATGATGATAATGATGATTATATAACATAGTTTTGGTGTTATTAATGAAATAAGATATTTTTAAAACAGCAACAGAAAGGACAATATAAACCAGTCTTCTTAGGATATGATTACGTGCTTACAATACCAAATCAACTTTTATAAAAATCTACAATTAATCAGAATTTGGTAGTGGTCAAGTAAAATGTGAATACAAGACAATCAGTAGCGTTACTCTAGCAATAAGCAATGAAAAATAAAATTTGCAACAGGGAAAATGTTAAAAGCTATGGAATTAATCTAACAGGTTGTAGAATCTAGCTAAAGAATACTGTCGAATCTTATTTGAAATTATTAAAAGGTCCAGACAACTGAAAAGCAAAGTATGTTTTGAGATAATTTTCAAAATAAATGTACAAATTTAATTAAAATCACATTAAAGTACGCCTGATATTTTCTAGAATTTTATGAAATTATCTTAAAATTTGCATAAAATGCCTAATATAGCTTGAAAAGTTAATAAAAAGTAGAATAGTAAGAGTGCACTCTTACCAGATATCAAAACAACTAATAAACTTACATAGCATTGCCAAATAAATAGAGTAGTGCGTATGAACAGATAATGCAGTGTTATAGCTTTTATATATGCTAAAAATAAGACCACTAGTATAAAATGCTGAATAATGCAAACAAAGCCATTTATTACATTATGGGTATTGAAGTAAAAAGTAGGTATAAAGAAATGTCCAGCAATAATGTTATGGTACCTCCATTGTATATAGTATCATGTAGCTTTTAAATAAGAGTGAATTTAATCTAGATCAAAATAAATGTTCATGTTATTGTTGAGTGAGAAAAACAACATACCAAAAGTCTACTTAATATTTATTCATTTTTACAAAACAGTAAAAAATTATATAAAACATGTTTAAAAAAGAGGATTCATGAATGCAGGAAAAAATATGGAAGGACACATATTGGGTTTTCAACATGGGTATCCTCAGGTGTGTATTGCGGGAGGTAGGAAGGAGCAGGAAGAAAAAAAAATAGGACTGAACCAAATTAAATAAGAAGAAAAATAAAAATCTGTACTAAAATCTTATCTTTGATCAAATGTATGCATATATGTTAGTTGCATATATGAATGTGGTTTTTAAGAAATTTAATTGGATCAAAAAGTGCTTCAACAAGAAAATATTCATTGTTCTTAAGCATCTGGGTAAAAAGACAAAAAGATGAATTAATTAACAAACTTCTTCTTGACTTAAAAGTGTCTTTCAATACCCAGAATGTATTTGGAATAAATATTTTATATTATATATTATCTACTTCTGTATTTTTATTTTTTGATATGAAATTTCACTCTTGTTGCCCAGGCTGGAGTACAATGGTGCGATCTCGGCTCACTGCAACCTCTGCCTCCCAGTTTCAAGCAATTCTCCTGCCTCAGCCTTCCAAGTAGCTGGGATTACAGGCATAAGCCACCATGCCCAACTAATTTTGTATTTTCAGTAGAGATGGGATTACACCATGTTGGCCAGGCTGGTCTCGAACTCCCGACCTTCCCAAAGTGCTGGGACTACAGGCATGAGACACCGTGCTTGGCCTTCTGCATCATCTTTAAAGAAAGAAAATTATTTTTCTATTTCTTTAATAGATATATGTCGAGTGCCCATTATGAGCCAGGGATTGAAAAGGGTATAAAATATTTCAAAATTCTTGCCTGAAAGCTTATATTCCAATGCCAGAGGGGAAAAATAAAAATTAAAAGTTAAATATGTAATATTTTATGTGGGCGTATATTCTATAGATAAAATAAATTAGGAAAAGTGGCAGAGAATACTGGGAGTGTTGCAATTCGATACAGGTTAGTCAGGGGAAAATGACAGGATCCACACTAACCCTCACACTTGGCACTGGTATAGTTATGCTGCTGTTCGTGGGCAAATTAAATTAGCTCGGGTCTCATTAAGTGAGAGATCTCCCTCCAATGACTTTTGTTTATGTTTGGACTCCGTGTTATACAATATTTAATTTATTCCCAAGCAATAATTTGGCTTAGATTATTCAGCCGAAACAACACAAGATTGTGAATTTATTTTTCTTCGTTCTATTTTCCTTTAAGAGTAACTGTGAGCAGAGTTGCTGTAAAACACCAGATGGAAAGGAAACAGTTCAACACCATCTTTTCTTCATCTGCATTGCTGTGGCACTCAGTTTCTCATTGCGTACAGGAACTTGGAAATTCCAGGCTTCAGATGTGGTCACATGAATCCTCTGCTGACTCTTACAGATTTGCCTTCAAATGAACCACAGGAATGTTTATTTCTTAATAATCAACAGCAGCTTCTCTTGTAATGTGTTTTAATGTTTTTAGATACAGTCTGGCAGCATTGGTCCCGAATTCCAGCCTTAACTGGCAGGCTGCTTTCCTTAGGGCAGTTTTCCAATAACCAACATTGTTTCTTATCCTTTTCAAGGGCTATGGGGAAAATAATCTTCTAGAGTCTTGAGAAAAGCATGACAATCCAGGATTTATTCACACCGAAAATACTTTTGTTGATTTGGCCCAACTTCCTCATCAGGCAACTTATCACATCATGACACCATCTGAAATGATAAACTTTCTAGTGAATTGTCAAGGAAAAGTCTTCTCCAACCAACCTGAGCTTAGAGTCTCACTTAAGGCAAGCTTTGGGAGAGAGGCCACCTCCACTCTGTGCCAGAGGGTGATATGGTTTGGCTCTATGTCCCCACCCAAATCTCATCTTGTAGTTCCCACAATTCCCACATGTTCTGGGAGGGACCTGGTGGGAGATGATTGAATGATGGGGGCGCATCTTTCCCGTGCCGTTCTTGTAATAGTGAACGAGGCTCATGAAATCTGCTGGTTTTAAAAACAGGAGTTGCCCTGCACAAGCTCTCTCTTTGCCTGCTGCCATCCACTTAAAATGTGACTTGCTCCTCCTTGCCTTCCACCATGATTGTGAGGCCTCCCCAGCCATGTGGAATTGTAAGTTTAATAAACATCAGTAGTTTGTAAATTGTCCAGTCTCAGGTATGTCTTGATCAGCAGTGTGAAAACTGACTAATACAGCAGGTGATAAAAATATTACTCCCCTTTAATATTGCGCTCAAGGAATTCCCTATGGTTAAAAAATATATACGAATGAGGACAAAACATATACTTATGGGCATCATAACATATGGTTAAGACTCATCTGATTCTCAATGATTTTGGTTCTGTGACTTGAAAGAAAGGTACAAGACCCATGAAATTAATCACACCTCACAGGAGCGAAGAGAATGAAACCTTGATGAGGGCACGGCTTTCTCTAAGTTGTTCACCTTAAATAATGTCAGACACTCAAGAGGTAGTCAATAATTGTTTGATTAATAAATGAAAAATAGCACATATCCTTGTTAAGTAGATGACAAGACCATATCTTTATAAATTAAAGCATTGTCCTTTCTATGAAAAGAAAATGGCTATTGAAGAAATTGAATAAAAAGCATAACTTGAAAATGTTAGTGCTACAAAGTAAAATCATGTTCAAGTGTTTGGAAGACAAGACATAAGTCCATCTAAGAGAGAACTTTCAGACCCTAAGCAAGAGGCATATTTAAATCCAAAGATATTTTTTACCTCTGTTATATTGTTATACTCTGCTCTTTCGTTCATTTACTTAATAACCATCGCCACATACATGAACTTGAATATATTTGACATAGGAAATGGATTTTTAATTTTTTAAGCACCCTAATTATTTTTGTTCTCGTAGATAACAGTTGAAAAAAAATTTTGAACAGGATTTTAAATCCCTGATCAAGAGCTCTATCAAAACTTCCCCCTATTCCCTTGAAAAATAAATCTGGTTTTATTTATAGTACTATACAAGATTGGCTATAAAAAAAGAGATTTTCCATTTGGAGAAAGTAGAAGAATTGTTGTGTACATTCTACATCCGGTGCCGGTGATTTTGGAAACACATGGAATGGGTGTTCAATTACCCTTCCTTTATGTGTTAGGATGTTTATGAGACCCATCCTTCTTCACTGTCACATAAAGGAAGGGACTGTGTTCTTGAATGTCCACAGTCCCTGATCTGAAGTGTTTGCACGTAATGGAAATAGAATAAATACCAGATAGAAGTACTCTTTTTCTTTCCATGCTGCATATAATGAGACATATATTTTTAACAAATATTTATATTATTTAAGAACTTGAGATGACCCTGAATATACAGAAACAATTTAGTTAATGTAATAATGATTCTTCACACCACCATACTGCTGAAGGAAAGCTTGCTGTTCTCAAACAAATGTAAGGAGAATCACTGAACCAATGAAGACGAAGTAAAATTCCTCTTAAAAATGAATTTATGGGGGTTGGTTGACTCATAATTTTTTGTCTGAACTTCAAATTGAGAATTGTTCATGTTCATTTGTAAAATTACAATGTGAGATTATGAATACCAAAGACAGGATCTTAGCATGTAACCCATTGTTATTAAAAATGTGTTTTACAAACACCACAATTAGATGTAGATATTATGAATTAGATTTCATGTGTATGTGTATTAAAGTTTTTGCTACTTATACATATTATTTATAAATTATATGTGTCATCTTAAGAATAAGTCTTTTAAAATGATAAATTAATCCTCATTTTAGATGGATTTATTGAATCACACCTGTTGCCACTGTTCGTCTTAATTTTGGGATGTCTTATGCTATTGAATTGTGTTAAATCTGTACTACGATTATAAAGGCAATTCAAAATGTAAAATAGCACTTTATAAATAAAGCCTTTAATACATAAAATAAACCTTTATGGAAGTGTTTTATCTGATGAAATTTAATAATTTCAATTAAATAATAAAGTGCACCAAAGGAATCATCAAGATGTAACATCTGCTATTGTCAGTTCCATGGAGGAGAACGTCCCTTATGAGAAATGATGCTCACATTTCCACTCAGACCCCTTAGTGACCAAGTAGCAATCTTACCATCAGGAATGTGTTGACATGAAAATATACTTTAGAAAACCAGGTAAACTAACAACAAAGGTATAACAACTACACTGGAAAATTGTACAAACAACAAATCAGTTATGAATAGATTTTGTTGTTGATCATTAATTGTTCAATTAACTGTACATAAATATATAACAACATGCTATCAATATTGGATATATACATTGGACAGCCAAATGAAGGAAAGTTTCCATGTAATTATTCATCAATTTACTCAATAACATATAAACTGCATATTTGATACCCAGCTCTAAAAAATTTCAAAAAAAAATTGGGGGCCACTCTGTCCTGGATAAATTTCAGTTTTAATAAAGTAAACAGAACATACATTCACTAAAGGAAAGATGTACATTGATGAGGCCAATTCGATCTTTAGGACCCTCTAGTTTTAACTGAGGTACTTTTTTTCTCCTAGTGCTTGTCACTTTAGAATCATGTCATGTAGGTTGACTTATGGTGTCTGCACTTTATATGAACATCTGCATCAGAGCAAAATGTGATTTTTCAATGTGTTTGGTATTGATGTCAATATCTTACCCTCTGTTTTGCCTTTTTCAAGATGAGCCTCCTGTGTCTTACACATTTTCATGGATAGAATTTCCAGGCCTCATAAAAATTATCCCCAAAATGCACTGGGGTGCTCCAAAGTTTTACAAAACTGCTGAAACTCTCTTTAATATAAGTTAAAGCCAGCATTTTTTGGTGAAAGCAGCTGTTTCCTGATGTTGTTATGCAGTTCCACAAGAATATAATTAGCATTTTAAATGCGAATCTAAATTTCAATCCTGTTTCAACTACTGATAGATCCATCATAAATGTGAAGTGAAAATGAAAACTGCTTGACATAGTTTTATGTACAATAGGCAAACTCAGTGCTCCTATATTGGACCCTTGGTCCGTATTCTTAGACCCTTCTATGAGTAAAATATTTGAAAGGACTCTAGAGGTAGAGTGCTTAGTTACCACATACAGTGCTGACAACTGTCCACACAGTGGAATAAGCCCTAAATGTGAATTAGCTCTCCACTGCCTCCCATCAGTGATACAGTATTCACAGAGAGAGTGGCAAGATTTAATTCCTGCATATTTTGAAATTTGGGGCTTAAAAATACTATTTTTAAAGTACTGAGAAATTTCCTAAAAGTTTAAAAATTCTCCTAACTGTCCTCAAGTATTCATTATCAAAATCAATGGGCTCAATTATTAGAAAAATTGTAATGGCAATAGTTCTTATCTAGTGAGGATATGATAAACTCCCAGTCACCAATATTGTCAGACTAAGAAAATTATATCAAGTGAGTTACATAAGGTCATAATTTTAGCATTTTAATTTTAGCTCTTGTACGTGGTAAGATTCTAATACTAACTTTATTAACTGAACCAGACATTCTGATTTAAGAATTGAGGATAATAGCATTTAAATATGTGAAGGTGCATGATCATCTGTATCACATATTCACCCAACAGCATTTATTTGAAATAAAATATATCCCAATTTATTATTATTTGTCTTGCTAATATTTGTATATTCTTTGCATTAAATGCAGGATTTAATCAGTCAAGACATCCTCACAACTCCAATAAAGAAAAAGTTCTAAAGTTAAAAAAGTCAAGATCATCAAATGAAGAGCTCAAAGACTGAGGCTACTTTTACTATTTTGAATGAAAAGATAATGTGTTCAGTTTTGCAGGTAGTTACAGTGGTTTAATTCCTTATGCCTAAGAACTGAGTTAACATTAAAAGACATATTAGAATTCTCTAAATAGAACTGTTTGCTCTCATTCTCAGATATTGATGGTATATATAATGTGTACACGAATAATAGATAATAATAGGCTCATATGTAGGTGAAAGGTCAGGAGTGGGCTTTTCTTTCTGCCAGAGGCGAAGGAGACACTGAACTCTCAAATATGCCAAATTGGCAGGAACACTGCAAGCAAAGCACTGAGCTCCCGGGCTGGGTCAGGATTCCAGAGGCCTCTCACATGCACTTGTGATGGATTAGAAGGCAAGTCAGGCTGTCCAGGGAGCGAAAGGGAAGGGTCCTATTACTTTCCAAGGGAAAAGATCAAATACGCAAGCAGTGCAGTTCTGCCAGCGTAAGAAATACAAAGGACAATCTTGGGAGAATTAGAGCTGCCAAAAGGAAATTTCCTAAAAAATGTCTTATTCTAAATTAGAAAATAATCACCTAATTAGAGTGAATGAAAACCCTTCCTACAAGGAACAGGAAAGCTTTTCTGTCTTATCATCACGTTCCCAGTTATTTTAGCTGTTTCAGTTCAACATTGCACACCTCCAAGAACTTAAATATTGCACACCTCCAAGAACTTAAACATTGCACACCTCCAAGAACTTAAACATTGCACACCTCCAAGAACTTAAATATTGCACACCTCCAAGAACTTACTTAAACATTGCATACCTCCAAGAACTTACTTAAACATTGCACACCTCCAAGAACTTAAATATTGCACACCTCCAAGAACTTAAATATTGCACACCTCCAAGAACTTAAACATTGCACACCTCCAAGAACTTACTTAAACATTGCACACCTCCAAGAACTTAAATATTGCACACCTCCAAGAACTTAAACATTGCACACCTCCAAGAACTTAAATATTGCACACCTCCAAGAACTTAAACATTGCACACCTCCAAGAACTTAAATATTGCACACCTACAAGAACTTAAATATTGCACACCTACAAGAACTTAAATATTGCACACCTCCAAGAACTTAGCTTTGCTAGTTACGAGTCCAAAGGAAAGTGAGATTTCCTTTTCTGAAGGTGTCTACTACTGTTTACAAAGCTATTTTTAAAACACTATTCTTATATGAATGGTACGTGGTTCTAATCATATAGACTTCACACAATAATCACTAAAGAAATTATAAAGCACTGTGCTACAAATATGCTATGATAAAGAATAATGAATATATAATTTAATTTTAATAATTATAAATATAATATTTATTTATGACAGCAAACATACAATGTTCTGGCCTCTGTGTGAACTATCACAAATTTTATTTATTTAAAAATTTATAATGATTTGGATACAGCGTATTTCAAGTAGGGAAAATGTCAGTAGGTATTTTGCATACTACCAGTCAGTACACACTCATTTTGCCGGAGGGAGTTGTTTGATACATTTATATGCTTTCCTTTTAAAGCTAAATGATTTAGAGTAAATACATTAGAGAAAACTGATCACCCCGATACTTCAACAAGAGAATGTCAGAAAGAAGAGGAAGATAAAAGAGGATGAAAAGAAGGAATCAGAGAAAGAAAAAGAGGAGAAACTAATCCTTCCAGTCTGGAATATCTCAATTTGAAGTTAAAAATTTACTTTTTGATTTTAAGGTTTTAATTATTACTGACATGCACAATGTTAAAAGAGTTAATAGAGACAATTCTCTAATATATTTTCTGAAAGGAAAAAACCCAAACTATGTTACTTAAAAGAAAATAATCTTGGTTTTTCCATACAAGTACAATTCCATTTGTTTCTGGTTGAATTGAAAAATTGGATTTCTTTGAGTTAATACAGTGGAATTAAGTCAAAACCATCACATAATTCAGAAAAAAAGTGAGTAAACATGTTTTCTCCAGGAACTTTGTCCATCGTATACACAGGAAATACATTTTCATGTTTCTGAGCAAGATTAAAATTGGCCGGAAAAACTTTTACTTAGGAAGCAATTGAGATGCCTACAACTACTGAAATGAGAACTATGATAACTTACTGACTGCTTCAGCACAGGTCATAAAATATTTCATTGTCAGATATCGTTTTGATATGACAATACTACCAATGACAGGCAAAGCGCAGCCAGCAGGTTGTTTTTCAAAGACACCGTGCTTCATGCCTTAATGGAAAGAAAATTACATAATCACAATTAGAAATTGTTTTACCTACAAAAAGTATCAACACAATGTCATTCTTACATATTTTGACATAACAATTTAAGAGAGTAAAACATACTAAATCAAAGACTTCTAAGACTTAAACAGGTC
The DNA here is from genome assembly GCF_037993035.2 of Macaca fascicularis. Lineage (NCBI taxonomy): Eukaryota > Metazoa > Chordata > Mammalia > Primates > Cercopithecidae > Macaca > Macaca fascicularis. Next base: position 201,839,244 of record NC_088376.1, read on the forward strand.
ATATCTGTTTTAGAAGGCAACAATAATCTGATCTACAGCAATACCAACATGATTGACAATTCAGTTATCATATTTTGATCCACAGGGATGACATTTTAAAATGCCAAAATATATACAAAATCATATGCAAAAACCTAATGGAATCCAAAATGCATTGAAATAACAAGTTGGAATGCAAGTAGTGGTAATAGGTTTACTGAAGCAGGAAAAAAGATTTTTTTCCCTCCCACAGATAATGAGCAGTACTATCTAAATAACAAAGTACAGACCAAGACTTCAAAACAGTGTATCGCTACTCAAGGGAATTCTTTATTAATCTCTACTGTTGAGAGAGCAAACTTTTCCATATAAGTTAGGCAAAATCAGTTATCAATTTACAGGCTTCTTATATCAGGGATAATTATTCACTTCTTGTTTATAAAAATAAAAGACAAATATCATATGTTCTCACTCATATGTGGGAGCTAAAAAGTTGATCTTATACAGGTAAAGAGCAGAATGATGGATGCTAGAGGCTGAGAAGGGTGGGTCGGTGGGAGGAGGGTATAAAGAATGGGAGGTTAATGGGTATAAACATAGTGTTAGATAAAAGCTATAAGTTCCATCATTCCACAGCAGAGTAATTATACTCAACAATAATGTATCGTGTATTTCAAAGTAATTAGAAGAGAGGACTTGAATTGTTCCTAACACATAAAAATTATAGATATTCAAATTCATGGATACCTTAAACACCCAGACTTGATCATTACACATTTTATGCATGAAAATATCACATGTAACCCATATCTATGTAATATGTTATAGATCAATAAAAAAGAGAAAATAAAAATGAACTAATTGAAATTATTTCAGAAGGAAATAATCACTGTGTTCAATTGGACATTATTTTGATTTTGAAGCAGTCATCTTTTTCATCACCAAGCTTATTCCTAGCCATCCAGCTCTTCCCTAATGATCTAAAAATGAGTTAAGTGAATTCAGCTGGTCCGGTTCTGCATTTTTCTTACAATGTACTGCGTGTGCGTGTGTGTGTGTTCACTTGAAAAGTTCTAAATTTGTTTTTTTTCTTGTTTTATCCCTCATTCTTGCTGTCATCTTATTGAATAGTTCTGAATTTGAATGCGTGTGTGTGTGTGTGTGTGTGTGTGTGGCCCAAAGGGGAAGAGATGATGATAACATTGCAAAAATAACTCACAGGATAATGCTTATCATATATTTTGAAGAGACAGCCAACATTTTTCATTAATTGATAAAGGTAGCAATTATTCTAGGCTATGGAATGGAATCCAGGGTTCCAATTGGAGGAGATGGTTTTAGGCAAAAAACAGAATAGCTGTTTATCTTTTGAGGCAGGAGGTTGGACACATCAGCAAGTAGAGAAGAAGGTAGGCTGGAGAGATGTCGAACCGATGAGAACTGTGCTTAGTTGCTTGTATGTCCTCAATGAATTAACAAGCAAAATAATCAACTTGGAGAAAGAACTGGAAAGGAAATCTTATAGGTTACAGGAGGATAGAGAAGGTGTGAAATATTCATCTTGGGAAGAGAGAAAGTGAATTGGCTAGAGAAGTGGAAGAGTTCCTGTTTCTATTGGAGATCACTGGTTATGAATCTAAGAAGAATCAAGCAAGTTTGGTAGTGTGATTTTCTCCAACTATCAGGTGAAGAATAGACGAAAAATTTAACCAGAGTTGTATTTTTGGTAGATATGTAGCAAAGATGAGAGAGACAGGACAAAGTACAGGAGGTTATATTTGAGGGAGTGATCATTATGTTGGACCAGGGAAATCAGTCAGGCAAAAAGAGACCTGAAAATAGCGGGGAAGTTTCCATAAATTGGAAATCCAAAAGAGTTGGAATTGTTGTTGGCATCTGGGCACTGGATGGGCTGAAGGTGGGAAATAATGTCTAAGAGTGGAACGCTTGATTTTGAGATTATGGTAATGGCTATGGGCTGAGTAGATGAGAGGTCGAAACTGGTGTCAAAGAGTCCAACACTATGATGCTATCCTATTTGTGGATATCAAAATCAGAGATTTAAGACAGAGTCATAAACGTTCCTGGCGAAGCTGCCTAGGCAGTTCTGTGTGCAATTGGCACACCTCCCTTGTGTGACCTCCATACAGTCCCTGGGAGACGGAACCAGTGAGGGAAACAGAATTCTGCATGCTCCTGCAAGACACTTCTTATCTTCCCATTCTTTAAAAAATATGCCAGTATTTGCAGTGTTATTGCCACCGTTTTCCTGAAAATCCTTTAGGTCTAATCTCATCAACGTCCCATATTCCTGTCACCTCTATTCCCACGAGAAGTTGAACTCCCAGGTCACCTCCTACACAGAGGTTTTCACCACTGTGTGCACATTTGCTCAATTGGTCTAATCTGCCACCTCTTCTGACCCCCAGGCCCTTCCTCTGCACTTTCTGGAATTCGCACCGCTTTACACCAAAATTCTCCAGGGTAGTTACTTTCTTCTCTAAATGTCACAAAACTAAAATTGCTATTTCTATTTAGGCTACTACTTCCACTGATACCCTCTTAGGTGGAGAAAATTTTTTCTCCTATAACTGTCTTCCTTGAGCTCAAGGCAATTTAGACGGTCTCCTCCTTTTCAGGAAGATCCAAACAATTATTTCTCCATCCTCCTTAAATTCATGTTAGTTATCTGAAGCTTAGACCATTAGATTCAATCACCTACTTACAGTTCTTGTTTTTGTTATCCATTGGACTTTCTGTCGTTCCCTTTTGTGTCTTGAAATATTGTCAACTGGAGCTCGCTTGAACACTCTCTCTTTCCCTCCAACACCACACCTGTCATAATACTCGAATTTCAATGTCCACATCAACTCAGGAAAAGATGGAAAAACCAATAGATCCATGACCATAAACAATGCTGGAAAAGTAATCGTAAATCTCCTAAGAGATATTAGGATCTGATGGTTTTGCATAGATTTTTATTAAAAATCAAAAATAATAATTTTAAAGTTATTGGCCAGGTGAGGCGGCTCACGCCTGTAATCCCAGCACTTTGGGAGGCCAAGGCGGGCGGATCACGAGGTCAGGAGATCGAGACCATCCTGGCTAACACAGTGAAACTCCTTCTCTACTAAAAATACAAAAAAATTAGCAGGGTCTGGTGGTGGGCACCTGTAGTCCCAGCTACTTGGGAGGCTGAGACAGGAGAATGGTGTGAACCCGGGAGGCAGAGCTTGCAGTGAGCCGAGATCGTGCCACTGCACTCCAGCCTGGGTGACAAAGAGAGACTCCTTCTCAAAAAATAAATAAATAAATAAATATAAAAAAAAATTTAAGTTATTTAAATTGTTCAACAGCCTAGAAAAATATAGAAATTCATCCAATTTGTTCTATAAAATAGCATATTCTTAATATCCAAACTGGATAATATTAGCACAAAGAAAAAACTATTGTTCAATCTAAATTATGAGCATATTTGCAAACTTCTAAACAAAATACTGGTAAGTAAAATATAGAAATATTTAAAAATCAATCATGAGAAATATAAAGATAGTTAGATATTAAGAACTACATATATTAAATCCCATCAATTATATTAATGAACAAAAAGCAAAACAATAAATCATGAGATTTTGAAGCTGAAAAAGCATTTGACAACATTCAAAACCCAATCCTAACTTTAAAATTGCTTAGCAAGCTCAGAAAAGAAATATTTGTCTTGATTTCACAAATAACATATACCAGAAACCTTCAACAAACATCATTCTTAATGGTGATATATTAGAAAAATTACCACTAAGGTGAGAAATGAGATAAGGATACCTACTACCACCAACATATTCAGAGCGACAGGCAAGAAGAAGAAATAAGAGCAGCAAACAGTAGAAAGGCAGCCACAAAATTGTCATTATTTAAAGACAGTGTCTGCTAAGATAACACAAAATATTTAATAAAAATGTATTAAAGTATTGTTACTAGTTGGAGTATCCAGTAAGTGGCAAAGTTACAAACTCAATATAGAAAAAGTAATATGTGATAGATAAAATATGATAGAAAAATTATTTAACCATAGCAATATCTATTTACCTATCTAATCTACTAATACTGCACACACACACGCGCGCGCACACACACACACACACACACACACACTAGAGAAGTCATCCTAAGAAAATTGGAAATGGCTGTGGCTATTCTGGGACAGACAGCTATTGAGAAGAGATATTTGGGGTAGAGGGAGAACACTCTTGATATTGCCACTTTGAAACGACTTATGCTTAGTGGTGGTTTTCACCTGGTCTTAGCTAATGAAGTATACTCGTGAATGATGCAGATGCTTGAAACAGATGAACTGGGCTCTAATCTTCACTGTGTAATTTACTAAAGATGTTTGTTGATTTCATTCTTCTTAGCCTCAATTTCCTATTCTCAGTAAATGAAGGCTAATCATAATATCTACATTTATTGTACTGTTAGAATTAAATGGCATATGATATGTAAATTTCTTAGTTTAATGCCTGGCACTTGATAATAGCTCCATAACCCACCATCATATTTCCAGTCCAAAGTCTGTTCCAAACCAGAATGATGTGTGAAAATACCAAACAGATGATGATAGTGTCTGGCTCAGAATCCTGAAACGACTTCTCATTACATGCAGAGTAAAAGCAAAGTGCTTACAATGGCACAAACGGCCCTTTACTACTTGGTTCAAAGTTGCTTCCCTTCTCTACATTGCTCTCACTTCTCTCTCAGGCCCCTTGCATAGCCCATTTCCTCCACTCTGAGAACTCTGCACTAAGCTTGTTATAATATGTCACCTCTTTCATCCCTTTGCTTAAATGTCATCTTTTTCTAGAGAATCTTCCTGACCACTCTAAAATTGAGGAAAAAAACAAAAAACAAATACAACCCAACCAGCCTTTCCCCAAGCACTCTCTATTCCCATTATCTTATAAAATTATCACTATGTAATAGCTATTATATTTTACATAAACATCTGTTACTATCCTCCCTAGCAAAGTGTAATCCACACAGGCGATTTTAATGGTTTTCTTCCATCTTTTTTTGCAGAACCTGGACCACTGCCGGGCACACAGTATATATTCAGTAAATATTTGTTACATGACCGTATTATTATTACAATGTTATCACTATTAAATGGAGCTATTGAATTTATTTGCATGTGTTGAAATACTAACTTTAAATATTAAAAGTCTTTACCATGTTTATCAGCGTGTTCTTTTGGTTATTTTATCATTTTATTTCCCTTAATTCCTAAAACAGGAATCATCTCTAATCTGTGATTTTGCTAATATCCCAGGTAAATTTTCTTCAGACATTTCTTGACACCCATTTCTTATAAGATTTTATACCTTAACAAGTTACAAATATTTGTTGCGGGAAGTCAGGGACCCCAAACGGAGGGACCGTCTGAAGCCACAGCAGAAGAACATAAATTGTGAAGATTTCATGGACATTTATTAGTTCCCCAAATTAATACTTTTGTAATTTCTTACACCTGTCTTTACTGCAATCTCTGAACATAAATTGTGAAGATTTCATGGACACTTATCACTTCCCCAGTCAATTCCCTTGTGATTTCCCATACCTGTCCTTACTTTCATCTCTTAATCCCGTCATCTTCGTAAACTGAGGCGGATGTATGCCACCTTAGGACCCTGTGATGATTGCGTTAACTGCACAAATTGTTTGTAGAGCATGTGTGTTTGAACAATATGAAAACTGGACACCTTGACAAAGGAACAGGATAACAGCAATATTCAGGGGACAAGGGAGACGGCCTTGGACTCTGATTGCCAGTGAGCCAGAGGGAAAAGAGCCATATTTCTCTTCTTTCAAAAGCAAATAGGAGAAATATCGCTGAATTCTTTTTTTCTCAGCAAGGAACATCCCTGAGAAAGAGAATGCGCCCTGAGGGTAGGTCTATAGCCGGCCCCTTAAGGTGACCGCCTTTTACAGTAGAAGCCGAAGGGATGAAATAAGCCCTGGTCTCCTGTAGTGCTCCCAGGCTTACTAGGATGAGGAAATTCCTGCCTAATAAATTTCAGTCAGACCGGTTGTCTATTCTCAAACCCTGTCTCCTGATAAGGTGTTATCAATGACAATGCGTGCCCAAAACTCATTACCAATTTTAATTTTGCCCTGTCCTGTGGTCCTGTGATCTCGCCCTGCCTCCACTGGCTTTGTGATATTTTATTACCTTGTGAAGCCTGTGATCTCTGTGACCCACACCCTATTCCTGCACTCCTTCCCCTTTTGAAAATCGCTAATAAAAACTTGCTGGTTTTACAGCTCAGGGAGCATCACGGAACCTGCCGACGTGTGATGTCTCCCCCGGACACCCAGCTTTAAAATTTCTTGTGCTCTTTCCCTTTATTTCTCAGACCAGCCAAGACACTTAGGGAAATAGAAAAGAACCCACGTTGAATATCGGGGGTGGGGATTCCCCTGATAATATTCTTGAAAAATAATGCCTATACTTTGAATCTCTTTTTTATGAGCTACTTTGAGAATAAAACGCCAAGACTTAGAAACCAGCCTTTGTGCCTACACGAAGCCAGGGAGTCAGTCTCATCTCAGTGATCAGTTTGGCTAGGTGAAGGGTTTCTCTCTATCACTGTAAATATGAATCCGATTCTCAACAACTGCCATCAGTCAAGACCTGGCAGCACAGCTACCATTTGGAGAAGCTCACAGGAAGTTGTGTAGGCCTGGCTCCAACACAGGAGCCACTGCGGTGTGTCCATCATGTGAAGAATGAATAAAAATGATGAAGAACTTGCCCAACATTCTGATCAAACAATCTGTCAGCTTTTGAGAGAGATTACAAGCTCCAGGAAAAATTGGCTTTAGTGGTAAAGGTCATTATTCCTTAACAGATAATATTTTCTGGAGGAAACACAACCCAGAGAGGTCGCACAGAGATTAGAGGATTTAAACATTACCTACGCGTGAACATTCACACTAGAAACGGAGCCAATAAATCAGCTTCCTTAACTCTTGCTAGTACTGATTAAAACTTGGAGCCGAAAGTCTTCCAGTGGCCTGAGATAATCCGAGGCATTTTTAAAGAGTGATGTATAGATGGTGATTCATCAATGGTAAAGACTAGGATGTCATATGTAAACACAACCTAGATAACACAATTCTTCCTATATATTGCCTCAGTGGTAATTCTGATGGAGTACACATACTGATGTGATTGAAATTGTTATAAAACTTTAATTCCTATTCATATTTATTTTATTTGATTTTCATGCCCATTATGGGTACAATATGGGCAAGAATAAATCGATTCTTATTTATATTAAGCAAGTTGGAAAAATAAGTAGTAAGCCTGGGCCTGCTGGTGTTCACCATCAATACGTAACTAGATTTTTGTTTGTTTGTTTGGAGCACAGTCTGGTTCTGTCACCCAGGCTGGAGTGCAGTGGCATGATTTCGGCTCACTGCAGCCTCTGTATTCCAGGTTCCAGCAATTCTCATGCCTCAGCCTCCTGAGTAGCTGTGATTACAGGCGTGTACCACTAAACCTGGCTAATTTTGATATTTTTGGTGGAGATGGGGTTTCACCACATTAGCCAGGCTGGTCACCAACTCCCAGCTTCAAGTCATCCACCCATCCCAGCCTCTCAAAGTGCTGGGATTACAGGTGTGAGCCACTGTGCCTGGCTCAATACTTAACTAGATTCATTTAAAATATTTCTGTTTGGATTGTACTATCCATTATCAGTGTTATTCTAACTTAATTTGAATGTAGGTAAAGTCAGAAAAATATTTTGAATTCCCTAAAATTAGATGATTAAAAATCTACAGTTGCAGAAGTTTAGAGATGGTTACATATTAGGACTCCCAAGCTCAGGGTTCGCTTTAATCCTCAGGTAATAAATTATTCCTCAAACCTCTCTCTGGATACAACCTTATGAGTACAAAAATCAAGAGTGGGGATATAAGAAGATTCTTGACCTGAGATTAGTGCTCAGTATGGCTTCCTGAGGTTTGAAAAATAAATGTATACCATAGCAAGTGCACACTTGATTTCACCTATAATGTAATTGCAGGTGAATATTGGAGCTGGGATCCAGATTTGGTTGTCAGAGAATCTCAGAAAATATTTTTGAGAGAACTGCATTTAGCAGGACATTTTTCATAACAGCAATACCAGGAATCTCTATTTAATAAGAGGATAGGGATGGCAGTGGGTAAAGACCAGCCCGCTCCTGCCGTTCCCCACATTACAACCCCTTGTCAGCCAGCACACAACCTCCTTTATGCACCCACCACTGCACCTTACAACTCAGTTAATGATCCTCTGAAAAAGGATTTAACCTCTTTCCCTCTGTTTTTGCTTTATTTTATTATTTATTTTACATTATTTACTACCTAGGAGTTAGAACAAGTGGGCACAGGAGTTTAATGCCCTTAACAGTTGAGAAAACAGAGAATCAATAAAATCAGGTGATTTGCCTAAAATGACATGGCTAATTTTGGGACTAGAATCTAGTTCAGCACTTTTCTCATCACGTCATTCCAAAAAAAAAAAAAAAAAAATGCTTCCTGAAGCGAAGGCAGAGCAATCTCACTAGTAATCAAAACGCAAATAACAAAATAAAATAAAACACAAAAAGGCCTATCTTTCCTTTTAAACTGATACTTTTGAAAGAAACACACTGCTTTAAATCTGTCAATAAATATAAGTGGTTGTTGCATAAGAAAACTTTAGAACACCTTTAGAAACCTATCTAAGTTATGCCCAATGAAAACTTTCTATGATGTTTCTGCTGTGTCCAAGGTAGTGGCTACTAGCCACATGGGGCTACTGAGCACTTCGAATGTGGCTAATGTGCCCAAAGATTGAAATGTTTAATTATAGTGGACTGACATTTAAGTTGCCACATGTGGCTAGTGGCCACCATATCAAACAGCTCAGACTTAGTCTTCTCCTTCCTCTCTAGTCTCATCGCTCACCACACCCTCACCCATCACTTTAGGACCTGACCATACTGAATGCAGTTCTGTGAATGTAACTGTGCCCTCCTGATTTCTAGTCATCCTGTTAGTATTACTCCCAAATTCCTCACTTCCCTTTCCCTTGCCAACTGCTATTCGCTTTTCAAGTTTTAATTACATTATGCTTTCCCTGAGAAAGTTTTGCTGATCTTCCACCCGTCCGTAAACAGCATCTGCCGGACGTGCAAAGAAGGAAAACGGACATTCCCTCCTTCTGAAGCAGTCAGAGGACTTGGCTCCAGGTTCCAGACCACGAACCGTAACTCAGAAGCTGGGCTTACTGATCTTTATTGTGTTTGCAACCAGAAAGCGTTTTTGTTTGTTTTTTTTAAGTTAAAAGGCTGAAGTCTGCACACATTTACTCCTTAAATCTCCACAGAAACGGTTTTGAAGAACTGTGTGTCCTTGCTTTTGCAAAGCTTTAACGAAGTTATCTGTAATCCAAAGGGTCTATCATTTTTTTTTTTTGTTTTGGAATTGGTTATTCTCCTAGCTATAAAAGGTGTAGAATCTCAAGAAACAGGTTATGTGCTAATTCTTTATTAGGAGGTGCTCTCCCAAGGAAGTCAGAACCAGAGTAAAGAGACAGAGGGAGAGCAAAACCATGGAGGTGCATTACCAAACTGCCAGCTCTGCATCAAGCACAACGTTAGCGTCTTCAAAAGGCGGCACGAACTACCGTATCTCAGTCTATCTTGGGGGAAGGAAAAAATAATTCAGCCGGGCGCGGTAGCTCACGCCTGTAATCCCAGCACTTTGGGAGGCCGAGGCAGGCGGATCACGAGGTCAGGAGATGGAGACCATCCTGGCTAACACGGTGACACCCCGTCTCTACTAAAAATACAAAAAACGAGCCGGGCGTGGTGGCGGCGCCTGTGGTCCCAGCTCCTCGGGAGGCTGAGGCAGGAGAATGGCGGGAACCCGGGGGGCGGAGCTTGCAGGGAGCCAAGATGGCACCGCTCACTCCAGCCTGGGCCACAGAGCCAGACTCCGTCTCAAAATAAATAAATAAATAAATAAATAAATAAATAAATAAATAAAAATAATTCATCGGTCATTTCCCATTTCCATTGTGACAGGTTTGCTTCATAGGCCATGAACCTGCCCTCCCCCGCTCCTCACCTGACCAACACTCACTTTCAGGTTGCACATAAGGCAGCCCTGATGTGTCCCAATTGCACCTCTTGTCTCAGGAACAAGAGGAAAACATGAAGGAGGCAGGAAAAATGTGCCATGTGAGCATGAAGAAAGACGTAATCATTCAAAATCAGTGCTTGCCAGATCTGGAATGAGATAAGCATTCAAGGGCCCCAGGGAGAGATCCTGCTGAGAGGTTCTTAGACAGCACTAAGAGGTATCTGATCTAGTTCCTAAGTACCAACCACTTCATTTTGCCTTTTCTGATTTTAGCACTCAAGGGTGGTTTGCATTCATGCTCTCATTTGAACTCTACTTTTGTGATGGGTTATTTATGGGCAATGTATGTACATGTGTGTGAACATTTTTAGCTAATACAACCTCCTGGAATAGTTTGAGTAGGAATCATGGGCTCACTTAATTCTATCATTAATAAGTTATGATGAAATGTATAACAGCCTTATTTTTGTACAGCTTGATATTTGAAATCTTATAATACCAGATCAATCCTTTTGATGTTTGTTTGATAAACATGATTTCTGTCAACCTGACGTGGCTTTTGCATTTTGCATCGGACAAAATTGCACATATCCTCAAAGTTTAATTCAAAAGTCAACTTTTCTCTATAAAGATTATACTGTATTGCATAATTGAAGTTTATTCAAATTTATGCTTCTAGTCACTTTGTAAGGAAAAACTTGAGGACAGTAAAATTACCCTCGAAAATAATCACCATCTTGGAACACTGTTACATATATATGGCTTGCTTATATAAACCTACATAAAATCCTGTAGGTATTGGCTAGTCAGTATTTTTCTCGTGGCCCAAGTCTCAAGAAAGCCTTAAATCATTCAGACTTCCCTTCTATCATTTTTGCTTTTTACCTTTTCAGCTGATTTGCATCCATTGTTTATTTAATTGAGTCGAATCAGGTATGTGATTCAACTTTCCTGACCCAGACCGTCTCAAAAAGATTAACTATCTCTTCTCTGTATCTTCGTTTCACCCTCTTTAAGTTACTGGCAGGAGATTTATATTTATCATTTCTATTTGGGGAGATGTGAAAGTGCGGCATCCCTCACAGCTGTCTCCCATTTGGATATAATATTGTCTCCTCTTAGACAAGCATTAACATCAGAATTAAAAATTCCAATGCATTAACATCAAAATTAATAAAATTTAATTAAAAAGATTAAAATACAATCTAATAGGAAAGTATTAGGAAAAGTAACATAAAATATTGAAACAGCTCTAGGCTTCTAGTAATTTACTAAATAAAAATTTGTTTCCTTGATTTGATCTTTTAGTTGCTAACAACTCTGTTGCTAGATTGCAAAGCTGAGGACTGAGCCAAAGGTGGTTAGAGTCCTAGGGGACGTTTGCCTGGTGAATTCCGATGTGACATACCAGCTGGCCTCTGTGCAAGGTTTCTCTGCAGCCGTAACAGTAATGCATTTGCTTCTCTACAGTACCATTTCCCCAACTAGAAAGTGAGTTTTATGAGAACAGGGACTGTCTCTTATTTATCTTTGTATCTCTGATGTGTGGTGCACCTTAGAGAATAATAGATCTTTAATAAAGGTTTGGACAGAAATGACAATTCTTATGCATACTTCCACATAAAATATTAACAATTTATATGATCTTCTCAAAATATATGCTATTCCATTAAATTTCATTAACTGAAAATAAGGATGATTTCTACTTATTTTGTATTTGTAACTGTGACATTATAAAACAGAATTATGCCAAATTTAAACTTAATTCTTATTAAGATGCTTTTCATCTATCAAAAAAGCAAATGAAGATATGCTACTTAGATGATTCGTAATAATACTTATGCTCATTCTAAGCAAGACGAGATCATTACACCCCCTAGTGTGCTCATCCAGAGGACTGATACATGTTTATTAATTATTATGAATACGCTATATATAACAAAGGACAAAATATAAATGGTTATTGAAACCAGCTGGAGTCTACTTCTAGAATTGAATTCCGTTCACTGCATCGCACCACAGCATGAATATAGCTTCAACTTGAATAATTAAATTGAAGACTCTCTTAAGCAAAACTCTGTCATGATATATTGAAAGATAATATTGTTGAACAACAAGTTCCAGCACAAATTCTGCAGTTAATCGTTTTACCAATTTTAGGAAACCATTGCATTGACAGTAGCTATGCCTTAGATACCAAAATTTAATTAGGCAATCTTGTATCGGACACCAGATAAAGTAAATGAATAGTTAGCAACCTTAGATCATACAGCATGAAATAAATCACAGTACAAGACTTCCTCCATTTGCTGTCTTCCACAGTGTGATACTAAATTGGTTTGAGATAAATGGTTTCCATCATATGCTTCTGTTGAGGAGAAAAACCAGAAAATGACATCATTAATATACCGAAGTCACCTCATTATTCAGAAAGATTAGAATAAAGAACCCAGATAACAAGTCTGTAGATTGTTTTTTTTAGCATATTATAGGGCTTTGCTAATGACTACAAAGTTTAGGATCATTTCTATTAATCACAACATTTGAACATGATAGGAGTGTTAAATAATTAAGAATATGTTTCAATGAGATTTAAAGATTTTTTTACATGCTTATGATGTAAAAGTCTACTTTTTCAGGCTCTTAAAGTAGACTTTCATGTTGTGGACTTTTAAAAGAATATACAAGAATTTTCCAAGGAGGATTTTAGTTCAGCCATTTATATCTTATGTGTATGTACATAGAGTGCATAATACATGTGGGGATTTTTTAGTAATTAAATTTCCTGATAAATAGTTACAACATGTCAGATAAATGCTTTATAAAATCAGAGCAACTCTAAAATAGGTTATCTCATGGGTGATGATGGTATTTTTGTTTGGGATCATGTAAGCAAAAGAGGCCATTCTCCTTCCTGTAGGCAGAACTCCAGGTTAACATCCTTTTACAGATACAAGTGATGCTAACATACACAAAACAAACTGATAATGGAAACAAATTATGGAGACTGTGAATCCAAACCCATTTGAAATGTCATGTTTAAGAGTTATTCACCTTCAAAATTATCATTCAGAGATGGAGTAGCTTAAAGCTTCTATGCAAGAGTTGAGTTTCCAGTATAATAAAATTTTAGTTTCCTAGTACAAATGTACAAGAATAAATTTCGTGGATGGTAAGAAAAATTTAACAATGAACAAATACAATAATAAATGTGAAAAATAAATATAAGTAACATTTTCCCAGTAAGATTTTGATAGATTTTTAAATCACATAACCTTACTGTAAATTTACATTATAACTGTATGTTTTGCTAATTTTATTTTTTATTACTTGGGGGTATTTTTTGTTTAGTATGCTAAGAAATACAGGTAATACACGCTGAAAGTGCTAAAGACACGAATGCTATTTTTACTTAAAAAAAAAAGCGTTTTAAAAAGCTATTTTGATACCCTGACAGTATTTGTAATATACGGCTGGGATGGGGGAGTGGCTTACTCCTGAGAGAGGAGTGATGACATTACACGTTCAAATGTGCTAAATGTGAACTTAATGTTAATAGGTGAAACCGAGAAAGATAAACTCAGCTGTGGGACACGTGAAATAATTCTGATTTTGAATGTGACACTAAGAGATTGCCAGATACTTGTTTCACCTCTGCGAGAATTTGTACTGTGGAAACATTGGATTTCACATGTTGAAACATGGATTTTAACTAACAACCACAGCAACAACTAACCCAAACCTACAACCGCCAAATCAAAACAAAACGAAACAAATATCACCCAGACATACACACACAAAACCAATCTACCACCCAACGAATACCCTGGTGATCCTGCTGAGTTCAGCCAAACAGTAATTACAAGGGCAGGCCTGGAAGCTGCCAGACGGAATGAGGTTTGATCCCAGCATCAGGCCTGGCCTCTGCACATTCTGCCATATCAAGGCCATAATCACAGGGCCCCATTTAGATGCCACGTCTGGGTCAAAAGACATATTCAGAGATCTAAATAAGCATTTTGAGTAGGAGAAAACTGTTGACCTATGAACTTCTTTATTTGCATGTTGATTCTTATGCAACATGTAATTTATTCTAAAAGACATATTTTGTATTCCAAGAATAAATTTGCAGCAGAAATATGTCCTTATGTTGATATTATTCTAATTATTCCAAGAGTTTGTATTTTTTAAATGTTTGAAAATGGCATTAGAAAGTGAGTAGTCCAACAATGCAATGTAGCAGATGAAGTCCAGAAAAACAAAAGTCTCATTTAGGTTAAGTCTATTGCAGCCATACTTTTTCTAAATTTAAAATGCAAGAAACAGTGTATTTCTAAGGGCCCTGCACACTTTCAAATTCAGTCACTCTAAACATCTTTATATATACTTTAGATTTCAGACTCTAAGACATAGAAATACATTTACATTCTTTGATTTTAATATCCTAGAGAACAAGTATCATTAGATGTGTCAGAGATTAGTGTCTTGAGTTTTAAGGATTAGCTCTTGTTTAATTCTCCACACTCTGATCCAATTTAATAATAGAGAAAGAGATACAGGGCACTGTGGTTAATTGTAGAAAATGATTGCCGGTGACTATTTTCTGGGTCTGGGAAGCTATCTGAAAGATCAAACAGTACCCAAAACTAGGTACAGTGTATTGTAATTAAGCATCACAGCTAATGGCCCTCGAACAAAACTCGGCTGGAAGAAACAGTGATTAGAGACACCTGCAGGTTAATAATTAGAAGCATCTGAGCACAGAAGCAATTAATATAGGAAAACTCTCCCAGGAGAGAAAAGGCTGACTAATAAACAAAATAAGATTCATTCCAAATTCCTATCTTAAAATAGTCTGTGTTAATAAAGTATCACAAAGTCCAAACTTTTAAGAATGCTTACAATGCCTATCAGTTTGTTCTGTGGCATATTCTTTTAAATTCACCGTACTCATAAATATCTTCCACTAGTGTAATCAAGAATGAATGTTTTACTCCATTTATCAAATCACTATTACACCATTTGGGGCTGTTAGGGATCACATATGAGAACATAAGTTGTGTTTTGCTACAGGCAACACAAAGACCACCACCATTAAAATCATGTCTACATTCCTGGAAGTTTTAAAAAGGCCTCCAAAAAATTCAAATTTTTAAGTTAAAAATCATACTAACATGTCTAATGAACTAGTTATACATGAAAATGTTTTATATTTAAAGTGTGAAACCACTTTGGTCTTCATATAGAAACATTTACACCATTTCAGGACAGCATGCTTTTTTATATTCAATAAATACTTTTGCCTACACACTGAAATGTGTTCAGCCAGCATACATTTCTTTATTGGTGCTGATCATCTTTTAATCTTTATTTTAAATGTATGCATATGCATTTCTTGTTTCAAAATTTTTTCTGGTTTAGCCATCTTAAACACATAATATTCAATTAGGTCCCACTGTTCATTTTCGGTTCCAAGCTGATTATGAAAGTAGATGTTTTGAGGGTATGTAGCAAAGGCTAATGTATTCCTAGGCAAAATGGAAAAATGATAAACCGGGAAAAAGGGAGACATTAAAGGACATTAAAGGACTGTTCTGGCCATGTGACCTAATCATTAAAAAACACTTCGAGGGGAAACATTTCAAACATTACAGAAATAAGGATTCATGAATTATGTATAATCATAAAGGCCCTTGGAAAACATGTAAAACCCAAGCCCTAAATCATGACTCTGAGAACTACTTCTATTATTTTTCTTCGTCTTATAATGAATAATTTGCATCAGAAACCCAATGCATTTATATCCTACAGCAAAATTTACTCAGTCAAATATGAAAGACGTCTTCTTACATTCCCAATATATTTTTGCTTTTACCTTCTTATCATCTTTTGTTCATCAGGACAGATAATAAACAGTTTGGAACACAATGGTTTTCATTTCAGATAACTATAATCCAAGCTGACTACGAATAAACATTGTAGACAGTACTGGCACAATATATATTAGTTCAGGATTATTATCATACAGTCATCATGACTAAGGACTCTGGATACAACCTATAGCAGATTTGCTCTATGACTGTATCCCTAGCTTCTTGATGGTGTGTGTTTGCTTTGATCTTCTGGACTTGAAATAACCGCAGAGGCCTCTTCAGATGTATTCTGCTTGTTGGCAGTTTTACTTTATAGTTATGTTGGTAGATTGATGTGTAAATTTGAATCGAATTTTCTTCTTCATATTATGTTTTCAGAGGAAGAGAGCTCATTTCTTGGGATTGCTTTTTCCCACCATCACCTATTCTCTAGCACCTTGATAATGGAGATGATAATTCATGTACCTCTCCCAGGAGCTTGTTAGAAATGCGGATTCTTAGACACACCCCCCACACCCTGAGCTGGAAAATCTACATTAACCAGATTCTCAGGTGATCCAAATGCACATTAAAGTTTGAGAACTGCTGAACATACTTATCTGAAAGTGAATACATGATTTTTCTCTTCTCCCCTTCACATTTCCTTTGACTGTGCTTTCAATACAAAAGGGTCAATTAAATATGACATGAAAACTCAGTACAGCAATGAAAGTTGACATAAAAGTAGAATTAGGAAAATCACCTGATGGATCTTTTTGCTGAATAAATCATCTGGGTTTTTCTGCTTGAAATTTACATTTAAAATGAATTAACTTCAAATTTAAGAACATTATTAAATCATTCCCTCTACATATTTCTATTAGTCAAGTTGAATATGTTAATTATTTTTCTTTTTTAATATTAGAAACTTTAGCCGTATTATTTCTTTCTGTCAATACCTGAGAAGGAAAGTGGAGCATGAAACAGATCATCAAGAGATTAAAATGAATATTAACCCTGTTTGTTTTGCATTATGAAAATGCAGTTTAGGATTTTTGATGGTTATCTTGTAAGCCACTAGCCTTGTTTCGCTTACAGCTCTAATGTGTAAGGTGTCTCTGGGTGTCGGAATAAACACCATTGCTGTGCTGAATGAACAACTAGGCTACTTCTTCCTCCAACCATAAAAACCGTGTTCTCCCTATTGAACAAACAAGAAAAGAAAACAGGGCTAGTTGGCACAGATGTACTTGGTAATCTGGGCACACAATTTTCATGTTGGTCTTAGGTCAGAGTTTCTTATCCAGTGTGACACTGTGGCAATGTTCTGGATGTTTTTGAATATAAAACAATGATGAGATCATAGTTCATTTATTTTATACTTATTTATGTGGGAAATGTTCAAAAGAATTCTGAATTCTTTTTATTTTAAGGCAGTTACATTCTATTAGAACCAAAATAATAAATGTTAGTGAAAGAAGTATTGATAAGGAAGGAAGAACAGATAAAGGTCCCTGTGTCGTTTTTTTGGGCATCTTTATTTCATTTAACATCAGCTGCTTAGGAGTCTTTCCAAAAAGACACCCCAAGTATTAAAAATACGTTAACGATGATCAGCCAGAGCTAAAACATTTCTTCCACTCACTTCTCTATCCATTTTTTATAAGGTTTTTTTTGAAGACGTCATGCATTAAGGAAACTTTTTTTTAACTCAAATTGCTCAGTGCATCATAGGGTGGAATGCTATGGACTGAATTGTACTCCGACACCAAATTCATACGTTCAAGTTCTAACCCCTAATACCACCGCATGTGGAGATAGGGCTTTTAGAAGGTAATTAAAGGTTGGAAGGTCATATGGGTGAGGCCCTAATCCGATAGGTCTGGTGGCCCTATAAGAAGAGGAAGAGAGAAAGATGAAATCTCCATGTCTCCTTCCTTCTCTCCCTTCTTCCCCCCCTTGCCCTCTCCTTTCCTCCTTTCCTTTTTCTTCTTCCTCTCTCTCTCTGCACTTGGGAAGGCCAAGTGAACAAACAGCAGGAAGGTAACTGTGTGCAAGCCAGAGAGCCCTAACCACAACTCAACCATTCTGGCACCCTGATGTTGAGCTTCCAGCCTCCAGCACTGTGAGCAAACACATTGCTGTTTAAGCCACCCAGTCTATGGTAATCTGCTATGGCAGCTGGAGCCAACTCAGACAGCAGGTTATTTATACGATAGCAGGTCATATATATAGACTATCTACTGTGTGCCATAGAACTTTCAAAGATACAAAGTAGAACAGAGTGGTCAAAACCAAAACAAACATGTCATCATTTACTACATACTAGAAGTAAAAAGCCCCTTAAGACTTGTGTATCAACTACTGGGTTTCTATTTATCATGTTTCTCATAAACCTCCCTCCCCTAAACTCATAGTTCTAAAACATTTGTTTTTATCCTCCTTTGGCAGCTCAGTATTCCAAAAATTCCGCAACCTTAGAGCACAGAATACTAAATTAATTAGGCTTGGATTTTGGCCTAACAGCATCATATTCTGAAAGAAAACACACTTAGGTGTGTACTGTTTGCGTATGATTAAGATCATCATCTTTTGACCAGAACCAGAGTACTTCTAGGAAAAACCTTAAGCTAATATTAAAAACTGGTCTGTGCAGAGAAATGTTATAATGACATTTCTTTAGTGTTACTGCTGTTAGAAGCCTTAACTTTCAAACATTAATAAAATGATACTATTTTATATGACATGTTCATGTACGAAGCATTTGTGTACTTTTAATCTTGGAAAATTGTTTTTCTTTACTCTTATGGAAAATGTAAAATATCCTTTTACCTAGGACTTGTAAAATATATATGTGTATGTATATATATTTTTTCTAAATTTGAGTGTCTTAAAAATGATAGTATCCTCCAGGAATTCATTATCATTCTAGAATATCAGAAAGCAAATCTCTGTACTTTGATTATGGCAGAACAATAGTTCTTAATGAAAGTACTAATACTTTCTAATTGCAGTGAAATAGCAAATTTTTGTGAATTTTTCTTCTTGCATGCAATTATTCTGGATAGGGTCTTATTTTGTTAAACACTTGTGCATTAGTTTTTGCAATAGTATATAAACCTTGTATTTCTATATAAATTCTCACAATAAGCCTTTAAGATACTCTTTTTTTTTTCTTTTTTTGTTTTGAGGCAGAGTCTCATTCTGTTGTCCAGGCTGGAGTGCAGTGGCATGATCTCGGCTCACTGCAGCCTCTGCCTCCCAGGTTCAAGTGATTCTCCTGCCTCAGCCTCCCAAGTAGTTGGGATTAAAGGTATGCACCACCATGCCTGGCTAATTTTTATATTTTTAGTAGAGACCGGGATTTATCATGTTAGCCAGGCTGGTTTTAAACTGATGACCTCAGGTGATCTGTCTGCCTCAGCCTCATGAAGTGCTGGGATTACAGGCATGAGCCACCATGCCCACCCTTAAGATACTCTTTATATAAGTCAAAGCAACTACAAAGAAGAGTTATATATGACCTCTTATGTGTCTAATAATTGGAACAGGTACACTTGGTAACTGAGCGTATTTTTATAAAACTTCCATTACTCTTAGTGTCTGCAATGATATGGTCAGAATGTTTTCCTGTGATAAGTTAATACTTGAACAGCAAAACCGTGGAGGAAGAGATTCTTCTCAAATTCACGCTTCTTACGTCCAGTTTGGTGTTTGGTTCAATACTAGGTACAGTGTACACAATAATGGTACCCAAAAGATGTCCGTAGCCTAATCCCCCACGGTTGTGACTATGTCACCTTGGCATGACAAAAGGACTTTGCATATATGATTAAGTTAAAAATCTTGAGATGGGGGGATTATGCTGTAATTTCTTGTGGGCCCGGTGTAATCATAGGGTCTTTATAAGGAGGCAAGGCTAGGTGTGGTAGCTGACGCCTGTAATTCTGGCACTTTAGGAGGCCAAAGCAGGCAGATCACCTAAGGTCAGGAGTTCAAGACCAGCCTGGTCAATATGGTGGTAACCCATCTCTACTAAAAAGATAAAAATTAGCCAGATGTGGTAGCACGCGCCTGTAATCCCAGCTACTTGGGAGGTGGAGTTGGAGAATCACTTGAATCTGGGAAGCGGAGGTTGCACTGAGCAGAGATGGCACCACTGCATTCCAGTCCAGTTAACAGAGTGAGACTCTGTATCAAAAAAAAAAAAAAAAAAAAAAAAAAAAAAGATGGAGGCAAAAGGGTCTGCATCCAAAAAGGAAGTATGATAGAGGTCAGAGTAAAGTGGCCATCAGCCAAAGGAAGCAGGTGACCTCTGGAGGCTGGAAAAGGCAAGTTATAGATCCCCTCAGGATCTCCAAGAGGAATGCCACTTTGTTGACACCATAAAGCCCATTTGGTACTTCTGACCTCCAGAACTCTCAGATGATAAATTATATTGTCTTAAAACACTAAGTTGGTGACAATTTGTTGTAGCAGCCATAGGAATCTAATACACTATGCACAGCAATTGTCTTAGTCCCTTTGTGCTGCTATAGCAAAACACCTCAGACTGGTAATTGACAAAGAACAGAAACGTATTTCTCACAGTTCTGGGGCTGGGAAGCCCAAGATCAAGGCACTGGCACATTTGGTTTTCTGGTGAGCGCTGCTGTCTCCAAGACTGGTGCCCAGTCGCTGCATCCTCCTGAAGTGGGGAATGCTATATCCTCACGTGGCAGAAGGGATGGAAGGGGTAAAGAGGGTTGAACACTGCATGAAGCCTCTTTTTTCTTTTTATTTTTTGAGACGGAGTCTGGCTCCGTGGCCCAGGCTGGAGTGAGCGGCGCCATCTTGGCTCCCTGCAAGCTCCGCCCCCCGGGTTCCCGCCATTCTCCTGCCTCAGCTTCCCGAGGAGCTGGGACCACAGGCGCCGCCACCTCGCCAGGCTCATTTTTTGTGTTTTTAGTAGAGACGGGGTTTCACCGTGTTAGCCAGGATGGTCTCGATCTCCTGACCTCGTGATCTACCCGCCTCGGCCTCCCAAAGTGTTGGGATTACAGGCGTGAGCCACCGCGCCCGGCCGAAGCCTCTTTTATAAGGGCCTTAATCCCATTTATGAGGGAGGAGCCATCATGGCCTCATCACTTCTTCAAGGCCCCACCTCTTTTGGCCATTAGTTTCATTCAACACATCAGTTTTGGAGGGGACACCTGCAAACCATAATGGCAAGGAAAAGGTTCTCATGTTAAAACATTGAACCATAAAATCACAGACAGAATGAATTCTGTTCCATATGTCATATCTCAACCATGTGTTCCCACTGGGTCAGGTGGTCTGCGTTCCTGTCTAGGCTCTGTCACTGATTAACTGTGTCACCTGAGGAAGTCACTTGGCCTGTCTGGGTCAGGCACCCTCTTTTTGCATCAACTGTGAAGAAATTAAATGATCATGTCTCAAATTTTCTTTACTAATTCCATGCCCCTTTAAGGCTTTTCATTTCATCTTCTGTATTTGAATTTAATTTTAGTTGCTTAATTTAAGGAACTATAGGTACGTTTAAAATGCTCTTTCGACTGACAATCATTTCCTCCTCACCCTTGAGTCTTTGATATGAACTTCTGTGCCGAGCTGTGGTAGAAGTGCAGCCCCTCTGCTGGCTGGAGAATCAGAATCTAAGTATCCTGCCATTTTGACACTTTGTAATTTAAAACAAAACCATGTCAGCTCAACCCCTGGAATCTCTTCTGTAGGTTAAGAAGAAAACAAGAGCACCCTGAGATTTTCTCAGGGAAATTTTTGGGCAATAATGGATAATGAATTGAAAGGGAAAAAGAGTCAAGAAACCTGAGGCAGCTTGAAGATGAAAAACTTGTCCCCTGTTTGACTTTGGAAGATTCTTAATGGGTGAGATGAAGTATGGGCTGACAAAAACAAAGTTAATGGATCTTGGAAGTCAAAGCTACTTTTTTTTTTTTTTTATTGGTCTGAAAACAAACAACCAACTTTTACATAAAGTGTTTAAGCTAAAGCCTTTGTTTAACCTAATGGCACTTAAATTCCTTTCCTCAAATTCCCAGGGTGACTTATCTCTTTCGTCAATCAACTGTGGCTGGCCCACTAACCTGCTCCCTCTTAACTTGGGGAACTGGAGGAAATTTACATTCTTTAGCCTACTTCTGTTATGCTTCTGTTTGGTTCTTTCTCCATTCTATTTATCTTGGCTAGTGCCATTTTCTATTTCAAGGCCACAAGGGTCAATAATCAAACTCGGAGGACACCAAGGCCTTGTCTTTCTGGGTGGTAAACTTCAGAATACACACTATGCCTCTGGCTATAGGTAATAAGGAACAGAAAGAGAACCTCTTTTCTAAGCATCAAGCATCAGCTGCTCTTCTGTCAAATGAGCAAATTTCATGAGAGCTTTCAGTGCAAAGTTGTGTTGATGCTACTATTGTTTGCTGGGCAGGGTAGAGAGGGCCTGTAATCCCAGCTACTTGGGAGGCTGAAGCAAGAGAATCCTTTGAGCCCTGGAGTTTGAGACCATCCTGGGCAAAATAGTAAGACCCTCATTTCATACTACACTACTACTACTACTACTACTACTACTGCTGCTGCTGCTGCTGCTGCTGCTGCTGCTGCTACTACTACTACTACTACTACTACTACTACTACTACTACTACTGCTACTGCTGCTGCTGCTACTATTACTACCACCACCACCACCACCACTAATTTCCTTAAGAAATGCAACTGGCAGTACAAGACCCATCTGTGTAAGTGAGAAATGCCACAAGTTTCTGGAAAGCAAATTATTTATTTCATTCCATAATTTAAAGAATGTTTTATATAAGATGTTGTAAATTTAAACAAAATATTTTGTTTGCTGATAGTAGAAGGAGTTTCTCAAATGCTGAATGTTCTTAGGAATGTGTGTGGATTCTGGATGCTATATTTAAAAATAAAATAATTATTATGGTTTACAAGTCTTTCAATGCACCCTTTTTTCCGGTTCTGAAATAATTAAAATATTTATGAAGCTTTTTCCCTTGCCCTAGAGCACATGAACTTTGCCTTAGAAGAGGCTTAAATATTGACAGATCCATTGTAATGTGACATTTATTAACCTTTGTAATGTTTAATGTGCACTAAAAGTAATCTTGGTTTAACATTATTCTTCTGAAGAATAAGAAGTTCCTGGCTATTTTTTAGTCAGGTAAGAGTTAGAATTATAAGACTTGTTTTGTATTTTTGTAAAATATATTTAAAATATCAATATATCATCTGAATTTTTTGAACAGGACGCCACTTTTAAGTAACATTTTTAAAATTGCCGGTATCTAAGTACATTTAAGATCTTCATGTTGCTACTGCTCACTTTGAAATAATGTGATTTTTTTTTCCTCACTAGCCACATTGATGACTCTGGTTTACATAAATATAAAATACTTGGCAGATGCCAAAGAAAGCAACAAAATAAAGGATGTAGAAAGTCTTAATAATAAATATATCTATTTTACAGAAGCAGAAATATATGTAATTCAAAACCTTAGACGAATCATGTTAAAAATGCACTTCATTCATATTTAAAATTTATAGAAAACAGAAAAAGTTATCTTGATGCCACAGAGTTTCTTTCTCACCAAAGCTTATACAGTTTGTGGCTTTATTGATTTTAAGTTTCACAGGCTAACAAAGAAGTCTATAATTCTATACTCTTTTTGGAATGCAATAAAATATCTGAAATTATGAGAATTTAAATAATATATTTCTTGAGCACTTTATATATCTCTTTCTAATATATAGAGCTCCTCAACTTCCAAAGCCTAATATGGAAAAAAAGATTTTAAATGTATAAAAATATAATTACAAAGAAACAACAAAAAACATTTCTGAGTGTTAGGGTTATGGGTAATTTGTGGTTTCATTATGTTTTCTGTATTTTTGATATTTTTCTAAAGCAAGACTGATTTGGTTTAATAATTAACTTTTCAGGTCATGATACAAACATTTATTTTAGTCATATTTTTAGTGTTTCTACCAAGAATACTTTGGCTTCTGGTCATCAAGATAAATCAGAAAAAGAAATTCACAGGAATACTTTCATTGGGCACAGTTTATTGTTCAATGGATAATAACTATTTTGGGGTGTGCCTAAAATTTAAGAGAGATCATCTTTGTAGAATAAAATAAAATCCAAAGTTGTTATCCTTGGTGGGTGCCTTGATTAACATTTCAGTGACATTTATGACAAATCTCCAGGTGTTATAATTTTCCAAGTTTAGAGCTTTCATGAAAAAAGAATAACGAAAGAAGATTTAAAAGAATATGAAGACTTACTGCTGAGTTGCAGCCTTGTCATTATTTCCGCCAGGTTTGCATCCCTACGGCCATCTGCAGCCACAGCCATTCAAGGCTAATTACATCCATGGTCAGCCTAGCTCGAATGTAAGCAAGAGCTGGTGACTACAAGACTCTTTCAGATCTGCTGTTGTCAAGCTAGCCAGCCAGTGGGTCTCCATGAAACAAGCTGACTGCCATTCACAGTCACAAATCTCCAGATAATAGGTAACAATCATAGACATGTGTCATGGCTCCAATCAATTTAGTTAATTTCCCTGAAAAAATGTGTTTTATCTTTATAAATTCTACTAATAATGTCCTTAAGTGACTCAGTGGTTGATTGGAAGTTTAGCTAAGGAGGTATTTTTCAAAGACAAACTTCTGGATTCACTTAGACAAATCTTCACAAAGTGCAGAGGTGTTAAAAACTAAAATATATGGTTATTTAGGGAATTGGAAATAGCAAGTGATGATGAAATCATTTAAGAAAACATTCCTTGCGCCTGACAAGAGCAAATCACTGCATGATACAAAACCAAAATATAGTCACTAAGTTATATATCATTTCAAGTCCAAGAACTATTGAGTAAGTTTCATGCCATCATTGTTGTTGGTTGTCTCTATTGGCAGAGGGCTAAATAGCTTGATGGTGTAAATCTGTTATATAAAAATGTCTATGTATTTTGTTTCTACTCTAGCAAAATTCCCTGAGATCATTTCATAATTCCCACTCTTTTTTTTTTTTTTTTTTTTTTTTGAGACAGAGTCTCGCTCTGTCGCCCAGGCTGGAGTGCTGTGGCCCGATCTCAGCTCACTGCAAGCTCCGCCTCCCGGGTTCCCGCCATTCTCCTGCCTCAGCCTCCCGAGTAGCTGGGACTACAGGCGCCCGCCACCTCGCCCGGCTAGTTTTTTGTATTTTTTAGTAGAGACGGGGTTTCACCGTGTTAGCCAGGATGGTCTCGATCTCCTGACCTCGTGATCCGCCAGTCTCGGCCTCCCAAAGTGCTGGGATTACAGGCTTGAGCCACCGTGCCCGGCCAATTCCCACTCTTAATAAAATGAAAACTAATTAAATATATTTTATAAACCAAAGTTGTTTCTCAATGTGGGTAGGCAAGGAAGCAATTGGCAGAGTTTTTTTTTAATGTTTCGTTGTTTACTTGCCAACATAAATTTACCACTTCACCAAAAAAGAAAATAAAAAGGAACTTCAATCAGAAAGGTAGGTAATTGGAGAATATGAATAGATGTAGGGGAAGGAAACTGGATCACAACGAAGCTGAAGATTTATTAAATTTTTCCCAAATGTCATACTCTCTCCTGGACTCTGGATAACCATTTGCATGAACATGTTCTCTAGGTGTTCATAGTCTAGTGAGAAACTGAAATCTAGCAGAGCGATCCTCTGGATCCATAGCCAGAGATAATCCTCACACATCTCATGGAAATGGGCTTACTACAAAACTGGAAGATCATCTGAACACATGTTTTTGTATAATAGTCTGTATGTTGGCTAAACAGAAAAAATTGGGGAAACTTATAAAAGTAGAGATTCCAGAGGCCCATATAATATTTACTGTAGTAGGCTCTAGAGCTGGAGTGTGAATTTATGATTTTAAATAATGCCCCCAAGTGATTCTGATGAAAGCCAGGTTTGTAAATAACTGCAAGTTTCTTGGAGATATAGCCAAAGAGGTCAATCATTTATTTGCACAAGCCACATAGTAGTTTGTCTCTGGGAGTATTACAACTCAAACATCTGTTCGACTCACAGCACTGCCAAAGTTGCAAAAATTTGCAAATTCTAGTGGAAATCCATACTGCTTAGGGATGTGGGAAGCCTTTATGCCATGTGTCTCCAGCTGGTCAGTTTCTCCAGTTTCACTCTAATGCAACAGGTCCTAGGAAATTGGGTGGATTATGTGATTTGGGGTATTTTATTCCTTTGAGAGTATGATAAGTTAACTGGGAGGAAGTCTTAGGTGTGTCATAACTATTTGGCATTGGGCATGAAGACTGAGTGGGAGGATGAGAATAAAAATTGTTAAAGGACCCCTCTGAACTCGAACCATCCAAACTGAAACAATTCTCCAAAACCTTACTGCATGTCTTTGCTCTCAGTGTATGGTCTAAAGACATAAATAGACCAAACAAGTGGCAATTTTGATTATGAAGAGACTCTACGTTTTTCAATATAAATGCAGGAAATGGAATACATTATGTTCAAGGATTTTAAAATCTTGATATTCCCAATTTCAATGGTGAGAAATTTCCAATACTAAAAAAAGATCAGCCAGGCGTGGTGGCTCAGGCCTGTAACCCCAGCACTTTGGGAGGCCGAGGCAGGCGGATCATTAGGTCAGGAGATCGAGACCATCCTGGCTAACACGGCGAAACCCCGTCTCTACTAAAAACACAAAAACTAGCCAGGCGTGGTGGCGGCGCCTGTGGTCCCAGCTCCTCGGGAGGCTGAGGCAGGAGAATGGCGGGAACCCGGGGGGCGGAGCTTGCAGTGAGCCAAGATGGCGCCGCTCACTCTGGCCCGGGCCACAGAGCCAGACTCCTCAAAAAAATAAATAAATAAAATAAATAAAAAAATCAATTTCTACTAGGCACATACAATATTCAACAAATATACATGCCCATTTGTTGCAAAAATATGTTAAGTTCTTAGCAATGCAAGTTTGCAGATCTACATCCGCACTGAGAGGTAGTGTACCCAATTGTTAGGACTACTTAGTTTCAAATCCTAAATTCTACAACTTATGTCACCTTCAGCAAGGTCCCTGAGCAATCTGTGCCTCAGTTTCTTCATTTATAGAAAAAGCATAATTGTGTCTAGTTCTTAGGGTTTGGTGAGGATTAAATGAGTTAAGAAATGTGGAGCACCTAGGAATAGAAAAAAAAAACATGCACAGAATGATGTTTAATAAGTGTTATTATCTCATTTTCTTGACTCCTTTTTTGGTGGGGGAGGCATATCTAGTTATCTATTCTGAACAAAGGTATTATGGTTGCAGTTTAAAATGTTCATGCAATCATAATATTACCGATACAGATAACTGCTCCTAATATTATTTGGTGATATACCAAAGAGAAAAAATACACATTAGCACAATACATGTTATTCATCTGATATATGCTTTTTTTTTTTTTTGAGTTCCTATTAACTCTATGTTTAAAAATAATTGAGTGATTTTAGATGTTTCATAAGCACAATATGACATTTAAAGACTGGATACTTTCCCTTCATTCCTCTTTTGTTATTGTTAATCCACTTATTGTTGTAAAACATAATGTGATACTCATATTCCTTATTGAGATTTTTAGCTGAGATACATATATTCGACTTAGTTATTTTAGCAACAGCGGTAACTTAGATCCAGTTTGATAAGATTGCATTACCCATGCAATTTGTATTATTTTAAATATAGAACGTTGTGATTTATTGTCTAAAAATAAGTATTTGTCTAAATTTTAATGTATTAATGAATGTAACAAGTGTGTTTTGATAGTGAGAGCTCTGTCCCCAAAGAGAGAATTTGTGGTCAATTCTTGTTCATTCAGGAGCAATGAATCAACACAAATATACTATGAAAAGAAAGAAGTGGAATTTGAGAGAAAGAAAAAAAATTATTTAAAAGAGCATAGTCACTGGGTAGACAGATTATATGTTTGTCACCTGAAATTCAAGAAGAACTATAGGTCTTTTGGGAAGAAAACAAAAAATCAGAAATTAGGGAGGTTGCTGAGAAATATCCAGGTTGGGTAAAGGAAATGAATTGTAACTTACAAAATTGAAATATGTATGTATTTACTATGCCTGAAAATAGATGCCCATTGCCTATAAAAATGTATACTATCATATGCAAAAGATACTCCTAAAATGGAGCCAAATGAATGTTGTCTGATGATTTACGATGAAGAAAATTATTTTGTATCTCGAGGGGAGGGAAGGGGATCCAATAATACTAAGTCCTTGGTGCCATGAGAAAGCATTCATCTTGGGAGGGTGTAACAAACAATCCTTGGCATGAAATGCATACCTGATATTTTGATCATTTGCCTCAAGTATTACTGGTAACCCTGCTGCCACATCGAAAACTCCACAAAGAAAACCATGTTCTCTCTTATTGAAAGCACTTTTCCCTTTCCCTTTCCCAAGGCTCATGCAATGAGCTCAATTTCTCCAACAAAATGCAATGGTTTTCGAGGAGAGAATCAACAAGCGCTTTGTCCCAAAGAAATATTTCTTTTATTTTTAGAAAAATCTTTCTAATTTGAAACAGTTTAAGTGCAAGAATGACACTGCAAATGCATTCCATTGGAAATTGATGCCAACATTTTCTATTAAAAGAATCTGGGCAAGTTCATCGTGGTTGCATTTCTCTCGTGTTGAGCAGTGTTAAAGAAAAGTGTCCCCAAATTGAGCTTTAGTAATAGTGGCCTTTTAAGGTTTACATTTCTATGGACTATGTTTTTCTTAAATCCAAACTCTGGGAATTAAAAAAAAAAAAAAAAGGCAAAACAAGTAAAATTAAAGCACTACATCCTACAACATACATAAACATTTTATAAAATGGTTTCATCTTGAAAATGATCCCTGAGTGTACATTCCTCAATAGCCCTAGACTGAGACTGGCATAAAATGTATAAGTGCCCATTAACCTATATCCCTTACTAAAATAATAAATGAATGCTTTATGACAGCCCAAATGACAAGTTTTTCACTGAACAAGACTTCCTGGAGAACAAAGTTCAAGCCGATAGTCCATTATATGTTATTTCCTCCTGTCTTAAAAAATAACAGTAATCTAGGCTAGTGTTAATACTCTCCCAGCATGTAAACACTTAATAAATGTCTGTTGAAATGAACCAATGTCATCCCCTTTTCCTCGCTTAAAAATAAGTTGTGGTCATGCTTTTGAGTGAAAATGTAGCTACTGTTAGGTTGTAAGATGGTTCACTGTGTGTTCTAAGTCACTTAGTGGCTTCACTCTGTCACTAGAAATGGCTGAACAATTAACATATAGTTCATTAAATGAGTAAGATGAGGCCCTTGAGAAAATCCCAGGGGACTGGGAGGTAGCGGTTGAGATGTGCAGGTGTTTCTACTTACAGCGAGTGTGGATTATGCAAATTATCCTACTCTTCTCTTATTCAACCTGATTATGTATCAACAGTCATCCTCGTTTTTCATTTGTTTCTTGTTTGCTAAAAAGAAAATAATAAAATAAACTACCAGTTTCATAGAAAAAGAGTTGGTATGCTGATTTGGGATTTCAAACTTTTTGAGAATTAAGTGTATAGAAGTAATACAGATGAGACAGATTAACTCACAAAGAGACAGTCATGAGTATTCCTCAAGGGCTAGAGTCTTGGAGAGTGCTGAATTTATCATTATTAGTTCCCAAATGGATTAATTTTAGTTTAATGTAAATTAACAAAACCAACTATTTGGTATACAGTTAAAGTTTCTCAATAAAAATATTTTAAAATAATGATGATGATGAAATAAACCTAGAGGAAAAATAAATACAAAATAACATTTTAACAAGTAGATGAAGGATTAATGTAAACATTTTATGTGATTGATAATAACAGAACCATGGCAAACACAAATAGCGTTCTTCCAAAGATTATGTTTACCTTAAAAATATGAAGTTAAATAATTTTATTGGACAGGTACATATTCTGTTCTTTTTTTTCCTTTTTTGTTAAAGCAGTTTAAGTTACTTGTCCATACGGAGTTGTAAAAATACATAGAATATTCTTTCCCACTTTGAATCTGGAAGTTCTTTGAAAGAACTCATGAACTTCTCTTTCTTTGATAAAATTAAATGGACTGAAACATGCACCCTCAAGGCAGTTTTTAGATAGGAAAAGATCAAATAAAAGCAATTACACTGTAATTTGGTTGGTAAGGCTTAAAATAAGGAGCCTATTGAAAAGCTCTCTCATACTTAAACTCCTGCAGAAGTAGCTCGATTTTTATGTCTAAATTAATATAATCATGCTGAAGTACCTACTAAAACACAAGGTAGCTATAATTGATCCTAAAATTCTACCTTCAGGAATAAAATGCCTCTTAATTCAAAATGTAATATAGCATTTGTACAAGAAATTGATTTTATCAGCTCCTTTTAAGATAATTTTGGTGGGCAGAGCAGGATATTCCTTACAGCTTTGAAAATTTCATTCAATACCTGTAATTAAACAAAATTGTGTTTCACTACAATGGATCAGGCTGACAAATATTGGTGACATTTATATCAATGACCTTCATTTGGTAATCTGGAATAAATGGTGAGGTCAGTGTAACAAATCTGGTTATGAACTTGGTGATCCATACTTCTAAGTCAATCTAGACTGTGGTAGAACATATTAGCGTGACTCACAGTGTGGATACACCCGAATGTCTTCTGCACTAGTGATGATGTAAAGCAGTACTACTCAAAGTGTGGTCCGTGGACCAGTGCTAGTCCACAAACTGCTTGTTACCAGTGTGCAGAGCATTAAATACAGAACTTGACAGCAAGCCTTGATAGCGATAGGACAGTTATTTGATGCACTTGAATCTAATAATGATGTTAAGAATTGGTCATTTAAATCTGTGTAACTTGGTCTTTTCATTTTATTTTTCTAGTAATTCATTCTTTTTGTATTTTACAAAAGTACCGGGCCACAACAGAATGCAAATGAAAAGTGAAATAACAAACAAAAACATAATGCTTCACCAATGATAATTTGAGAAGCAATGGTGTGGATTACATGGTCGCATAGATTTTAGGCTTTTTTTTTTTTAGAAAGAAAAGAAATACACAGCATGGAACTAGAATGTTCTGTGAGATGTCTCTAGGGAAAATGAACTTGAGGCTGGACATGTTTAATGACAGTGTCATTGCTCAATAATTTAAATTCCGATTTTCTGCCATGCTGACAGAGCTTTCAATTTAGCTATGCTAAATCTGTTAGGCAAGTATTATATTGTGCATTATTAAAATTTGCCTTGACCTTCAAAAAACTGCAATGACTAGTCCCACATTTTGTCATTAGCCATTTTAGATTATTTTAGTTCAAATCTATTCTTAGGGAGCTTTTACAACTTAGATGGAAAATAGTTTGTCTAAAGTTGAGATCATTATTGATTTTAGTTGTTTATATGCCCATATATACATACCTTCTGATAATCTAATTGTTAGACAACAAAACATTATTTTTGTGCCTGCAGATGTCTAATTTAAACATAAATTGCTATCATGGGATAGCTAAACTGCTTTTTCTTTATTTATGGCAAATTGATGCTCATACCTAAAGACCTTTATGTACCTACAGACATACGGTGACAGAATTTTTGATGAATGTCAAAATAAAGGCACATGCTGGGAGTAAGAAATGCTATGATGTCAACTTGAGTTTCTGGCAATTCTACCCTAGAGACATAATGGATGAGAAAAAAACGAACATGGGATATGAAATGCAGAAACGATGGGATTCTCATGATTAGTTCTGTGATGTCAGTGGAATAATTTTTCTATTCATCAAGATAAAGCGAAGGAAGATTGGTAGCTTAACTAATATTCCAGAGCAAGATGAATTGAAGTGAGAAATTATTCAATCTACTTTCTTGCATATAGTGAGAAATACTTTACTGAAAATATAAACCAAGCAAAATATTCTCAGTCGTGTAAAAACAATAGTCAGATTTGTAAACTCACAGGAGAACCATCAAATAAAAATACACTGTGAGTGATCAAGTTCCCAGATATATGTTAATCATTTGTGATTTTTAAAATCTGTGGCCCAGATCCTATGAAATGAGAGAACCAGTTCTGGAGAAGGACCTTGTTCAGTTCAGTAGAACGATATGTAGTCGATTACTCTACCAGAGAACTACACGGAGCTCCTAGGAAATGCTCACTCACCTGGAAATGCTACACCCTGTATTTATTAGAAAAGTTTATATTTCATGACAGTGGAATTCCTTTTGTCTCATCAGGATTGTCTTTTATTTAAAGAACAAAAATCTGTATTAAGCTTCAACAAAAGGCAATCATTTAGGAAAAAGTTTAAATTACATGCTTTAAATTTAGATTGAGATAAATTTTCTCATTTTTATTGCTTGAGGCAGTAACTGGTAGGGAGTAGTTATTGTCTTTATAGTTATGCATTCTCATAATAATTAATATACATGTTATATATTTAATTTCATATGGCAAGCAAGTCAGTAAACATTTATTGAGAATCTACTATTTTGGCATATCAGTACTAAGATAAACAGATGCCCCACACATTCCCATGGAATTCACAGTCTAAGAGAGAAGACAGATAAATCAAATTTTACTTACAAGACAACAAAATAAATACTGCACTAGAATCGATTATGTATATAAGTTACAATGTTCTAGGAGAGTAGGAAGGTGCAATAGAACTGATTTGGGTTTTTTGGTTTTTTTTTTTTTTTTTTTGAGACAGGGTCTCACTCTGTCATCCAGGCTGGAGTGCAGTGATGTAATCACATCTCACTGTAGCCTCGACTTCCCAACAATCTGATTTTTTAAAAATCAACAAACAACAACTTAACAGGAGAGTACCATCTTATCTGAATATTGAAGGACATGTAGATACTCAACAGATTTATGGAGTGAGATAATATTTTACGCAGAAGACACAGCATGTACAAACACACAGGAACAAATAAATCAACAACTTCCAGAAATTGCAAAGAATTTCGTGTGGCTGGAAGACAAGTCACAGACTCTTGGGAGGTAAGGTTATGTAAGGAGGTTCACTCTGTATTGCAGATGGCAATTTTTGCCTTTTATAATAAGAAATGTAGAAGTTACAGCATGAAAGATTTAAGGAAGGATTTTTAGCTGATAAGTTAATGATTAAGTGTGTGTCTGGAAAGCTGACTTTATCAGCAATGCTGAGACCAAATTTCTTTGCATTTGCTTTCTGGGATGATGATACATTAAACTCAGGCAGTTGTAAAGGCAATGGAGAGAGAAAAGAGATGTGAAGTTGTTAAATCTGTAATTGACAAGATAATAGACACTAGAGACCACTAATTAAATCCCCTAAAATATCATTGTTTTTATCTATATTGATTTTGAAAGGGTTCAGGACATACTACCCCAAAATATGACATCTTGGCATTTGAGAAAAAAGCAGAAAAAGAAGGTCAGTCTCACATTCCCCAACCCTCTCCCTGGAGGCAAGTCGTAAGACCTTCCTTTGAGAAGCGCCTCCTATACTTGAAGAAAAGGAACCTCCTTACCTCTGAAGGCACCGGGACACAGAGAAGAATCTGAACACACAGGCTTTGGCAGGTGTCCTTCAGTTTATTATCATTAGATCATATCCCCTTTGTCCAGTCCTATTTCTTCAAGACTGCCTACTTCTTCATTAAACCTCGCATAAAATCTCACAAATTTAACCCTTTCTTTGGATTCTTATTTCCTTAAGAAAGCTCCTGTGTGACATAAACCATGCTTTTAAAAATCTGAGAGCTTTTCTCATGTTAATGTATCTGTTAGTTTGCCTTGTAGACCTAGCCAGGAACCCTCACAGGGGTAAGGAAAATCTTTTCTCCACCTACAATTTATAGATAAGGATAAAGTCATCCAGAATGAAGTTATTTTCCAGCCTTCACTGCAGTTACATGTAACCATGTAAGTACTTTCTGGGTAATAAGAAGTAAGAGAAAGTATATTGTGTAGAAGCTTTAGGGAGTCCTTTCTACCTTGAAGAGAGAGGGCATGTCCCTCCCTCCCTTCCATCTTTCCTTCCTTCTTTCTTTCCTTCCACTGTTCCTTTGAACTTTTGAACTACTACCAGAACTTACAGAAGAGATGATTGGCGTTCTCTTTGTTCTTGAGGGCTCCATTTCAGAAAAGAAGAGCAGAGGACTGCAAGAGCCTCTGAGAATATATAAAATAAAATAAACGATCGTGTTAAGCCATTTGACTTGCGGTGTCTGTCACTTGCAGCAAAACATCCTTCTTACGACACAGCAGTCAATTAAAAATAAAAGCCGGGAAAAGCAGGCTGTGGCTACCGTCTTGGATGAT
Source organism: Macaca fascicularis (assembly GCF_037993035.2). Taxonomy (NCBI): domain Eukaryota; kingdom Metazoa; phylum Chordata; class Mammalia; order Primates; family Cercopithecidae; genus Macaca; species Macaca fascicularis. The sequence goes on from NC_088376.1 coordinate 201,873,640, forward strand.
TACTGAATGGGAAGTCGCCAACCTTAATAAGACATGAATTAAAAATCATGTTTTGAGGAAAGCTATTGATGTTAGATTCATAAACTTTGACTTTAGGACACCAGCCTGATGTCAAAGAAGAGTTGTTCAGTAGGTGGTTATATATACCACTCTAGAATTCAAGTGGGGGGTTGGAAATGAAGATTTGAGAAATATAAAAATATATGTGGTGATTTGAAAACTTGACAGTAGACGTGATGGCCTGGAGGGAACTCAGAGGAGATAAGAGCAAAGAACAGAACTCTAGGCAGCACCCATTTCCAGATTGTGGGTAAAAGAAGAGAGGAGGAGTGGGAGGAACAGGAGTAATAGCAGTGGTTGCAGCAGCAAAAATAGTAGCATTAGAATAATTTACTAAGAATTGCTATGTGTTAGGCATTGTCATAAGTGCTTTGTATATGTTTACACCTCTAATCCTCAAAACAACCCAGTAAGATAATACCTTAGACTTAGTAACTTAGGACTTACCAGGTAGGCACCGCTATTGTTTTCATTTTAAAGGAAATAGGCACAGAAGTTAAACAATTTGCCCAACATGAGTTCCCGTGCCCTTGCCCTTCCCTCTTATACTCAACTTCCTCAAGATAAATGGAGGAGTTCAAGGCTTTTGAAGAAACTCAGAATAGTGTCATGTTAGAGAAAGGGACAGAATTTCAAAGTGGTGGCGTTATTGGCTATTACTGAGGTTGCAGAGATGTTATGGGAAGAGGGCTTGATGGAATTGACTGGATTGAAATTTTGGAGGTCACCGGTGAGCTTGCTGAGAGTCGTCTTAGTGGAATGGGCTAAAGTTTGATAAGGATGGTCTGAACAGGCTGAAGAGAAAGCTCATGCTTTCCTTTCATCAAACACACACCTACACACACACACCCCTACACACACACACACCCTACACACACACACACCTACACACACACACACACCTACACACACCCTACACACACACACCCTACACACACACCCTACACACACACACCTACACACACACACCCTACACACACACACCCTACACACACACACACCTACACACACACACACACCTACACCCACACATACACCTACACCCACACATACACCTACACACACCCTACACACACACACCCTACACACACACCCTACACACACACACCTACACACACACACCCTACACACACACACACCCTACACACACACACACCTACACACACACCCTACACACACACCCTACACACACACACCTACACACACATCCCTACACACACACCTACACACACACCCTACACACACACCTACACACACATCCCTACACACACACCTACACACGCACACCTACACACACACCTACACATACACACAGCTACACACACACCCCTACACACACACATGCACACCTACACACACACCCCTACACACACCCCTACACACACCCCTACATACACACCTACACACGCACACCTACATACACACCTACACACGCACACCTACACACACACCTACACATACACACAGCTACACACACACCCCTACACACACATGCACACCTACACACACCCCCCCACACACACCCCTACACACACACCTACACACGCACACCTACACACACACCTACACACGCACCCCTACACACACACCTATACACACCTACACACACCTACACACACCTACACACACACGCACACACACACCTACACACACACACATTAAATAAGTGCAGTTTTTTAAAAGTGAAGGGAGAATCAAAAAATGGTGAGAAAAGGCACATTGTTTATCCGTGAAGAAAAGGCAAGAGATTACGAGAAGCATCCAGGGACAAATGAGTTTTTGTTTGTTGTTAAATCCTGGAGACTTAAGTTTGATTCTATGTAGTAAAGAGGTCAGTAGATGGACTGTTACAAAATGTAGGAGGAAAATGGAAAACACATGGGTTAGGTTGCAAGGAAGGTTGGCAGACAATGACAAGGATAGGTCATGTGGCAGGATTAGCCTGAAGCAGAGGATGGTAAATGTCCTTACATTTTAGTAGAAGTTAGTGCAAAATAAAGAAAACCTGAAAACAATGCAGTCAAGTATTTTCTGAGACTCAAACAATTAAAAACAAACAAACGAAAAGAACCCAAAGGAGAACATCTGGTTTAAAAATAGTTTGGAGATAATTGTCACGAAGCCTGGCTTCTACTATTAGCTCTGTTACAAATTAGCTGAGGGAACTCATCTGTTTTAGAATTTTGATATCTCAATTTTCTTATTTGTAAAATGCCCTACTAAAACATTTTTTTCTGGTCAAAAGTTGAAATAAAAAGGCCATTGAGGAAAGAATATGCTCCACGAATTTATCATTACTAGAGGAAACATGAATAAACGGAAAGCCGTCGGGGGTATAGCGGGAATAGCATCAGGCGCTGGTCAGCTCTGCCACATCTACCCAACATCCTTTTGGATAAATCACTCAGCCACCCTGTCACCTCCTTCGCAAAATGAGAATAATTGTCCTTAGATCAATGACTTGTTTAAGAATTGAACGAAATGATGTACATGAAACCATTTTATAATACAAATGATTACACAAAGATAGGTAATTATTGTGGAAATCATCAAATATCATGTGCAATTGAAGATAATGCCAGCAACAAGAAGTGATGAACAACACTCGGGTCTAAATATCTCAGTGGCGCTGAGAGGTGGACCTGCCACAGATGTCACATCTGGTTCCCTTCGTGTTCCAATGAGCCATCTTTAATTTTAAACAGCAAGACAGCATCAAGAGCAAAGGAAGTGGCCTAGAGGAACATGACTCTGCCAGAGAGAGAATGGTTAACTACCATATACCAGCCGGCAGAACAGCAAGAAGAGGTGTGGCCACCACCAGCTGGGTGGGAAAAGGAGCTGCAGGAGGTTGTGGCTGAGGAAGTTTCAGTCCAGTTATGGGAACCTTTCTGCTTTCCCCATGTGGTCTCACCACATCCTCAGGGTCCCCCATGGTGGGGCTGTGCTGAGAGATGTAATGTCATGGGAGAGGCAGGAAGGAAGACGCAACAACAGAAAGGGAAAGCCAGAGGTATTAGGGAAGGGGAGGAGACAGAGACGTGGGGAAGAAGTTGAGTTCTGGAGAGCCTAGAACCATCAGGGGGCCCTGGTGCTCATGCTCCAAACGGACTGGGCTAGAACCATCAGGGGGCCCTGGTGCTCATGCTCCAAACGGACTGGGCTAGAACCATCAGGGGGCCCTGGTGCTCATGCTCCAAACGGACTGGGCTAGAACCATCAGGGGGCCCTGGTGCTCATGCTCCAAACGGACTGGGCTAGAACCATCAGGGGGCCCTGGTGCTCATGCTCCAAACGGACTGGGCTAGAACCATCAGGGGGCCCTGGTGCTCATGCTCCAAACGGACTGGGCTAGAACCATCAGGGGGCCCTGGTGCTCATGCTCCAAACGGACTGGGCTAGAACCATCAGGGGGCCCTGGTGCTCATGCTCCAAACGGACTGGGCTAGAACCATCAGGGGGCCCTGGTGCTCATGCTCCAAACGGACTGGGCTAGAACCATCAGAGGGCCCTGGTGCTCATGCTCCAAACGGACTGGGTTACCTGCAAGTAAGCCCGGAGCAGAACCATAGAAAACCTTTAGCACCCCCATCTCCAAGCCATCCTGTGTGAGCTGTTCACAAAGACATTTTACTTTCACATGTGTCTAAAATTTCAGAATATGTAAAATTTGTGACTAAAAATAATTGCATCAAATATATGAAAAATTTGAACAGTCCTTGCATTGATAAAATTGACTATTCCTCTCTTGACAGTCATGTCTATTTTTGACAGCATATCATTTCCTTTTTATTCTCTGTCACTTTCACCCTTGACTTCTCCTTTTGCTCTCCCTCTGACAAAATGGATGTTCAGCACTCATGAAATCAGCTCTCATGTTTATGCAAGTGATGCCCATATTCAAAATTTGGATCCCAGAACCTCATTTTACAGGGTGGACTCTTATATTTAAATACTTACAGATTTTCTTTACTTTCCATTTTCCTCTATCTGAACAATCAAAAAAAGAATCCTGCCATCTTCCGTGTAACAAACATCTCTACTTCGCATCACTCTATGTCCAACATCACTGCCATCCTGGTTTTTATCTTCCAGGACAGATATTTTGTAATCATCAAACCCTGGGTTCAGCATCTCTCTCACTGCTCTGCCAACATTGGTTCCACACAAATGTGGGTCTTCCTTACCCTGCACCTGACCTGTAGTGCTGACAGCTTCAATACATTGTCTTGGTTTTCCTAAATCATTTCCTAAATGTTTGCATTGTGTCATTTTCACATTCAAAACACCACAACAGTTCTCTATTAACAGGTGAAAAATCAAACTTCTCTGTCTGACTGGGCAGGCCCTTTACTATTTGGCTTTAGATATCGAGTCTTACTTATTACTCATGACATGGTTAGTAAATTAATTGTTTAAAAGCTATTTACTGACCGGGTGTGGTGGCTCACGCTTGTAATCCTAGCACTTTGAGAAGCCGAGGTGGGCAGATCGCCTGAGCTCAGGAGTTTGAGATCATCCTGGGCAACAGGAAGAAATTCTGGTTCTACTAAAAATACAAAAAATTAGACAGGTGTGGTGGCAGGTGCCTCGTAGTCCCAGCTACTTGGGAGGCTGAGGCACGAGCATTGCTTGAACCTGGGAGGTGGAGGTTGCAGTGAGCCAAGATCACTCCAGCCTGGGTGACGGAGCAAGACTCTACCTCAAAAAACAAAAAACAAAACAAAACAAAAAGCTATTTACTGAGTGTCTGTTATATGTTGGCACTGTGATAAACATAAATAATAATGGCCCGTCCTCCCGTCCTGTCCTGGGGATCTTGCAACTTACCGGGAGGCAGTGAACAGCATTAGCGAGTGCTATGCTAGAAGTGTACCAGAGGTATATAGGGATCTAGGGAATGGGAGCCACAAGGAAAATTTTCCAAGAGAAGTGCAAGAATGAGGAGAGTCTTGAAGGGTAAAAAGGAATTAACTGGGGAAGATAGGAATAAAGATATTTTAGGACGAGGGAATCAGGAACTTGAGAATGCATGGCATTTTCAAGGAACCCTAACTTGTTTTTTACAGCTGGAGTAAAAGGCCCAGCTATAAAGCTAAAGAGGTAGTCTGGGGTCAAATTATGACCTTGAGAGGAAGGCTAAGAAATGCTCGTTTTATGCTCAAAGCCGCAAGAAGCTGTTAAAATATTTTAATTAAGATAATGAGTTGCACGATCATATTAGTGTCTTAGAAAGATGCCTGGCAGCACAGTTGAATATGCTTGGAAGGGGATGCGTGTAAAGCAGAGAAAACAAGTTAGGAAGCTTTGACTTCTTAAAAAGAACCACCACCATCACCATCACAGCAAAAACGTGTTCACGGTCAGTGCTGAAACCCAATGGGCCGTCAAAATTGTTTTGGGCAGTGAAGAAAGTGTGTGCCCACTTTGAAAAAACACACAAATCGGTATGTCACAAATTGTGACTAAAAGTAAATGCGTTGAGTTCAATAATAGGCTAGGAAAGTGTCCTCTAATTTCCACAATTTTGTCTTCTAATCTGTTAGATATTTTTCTTCAGTATGTTATTTATAGGTAATTAAAAACAGAAATGCATTAATTTACTGTTACATTACACTTAGCATTTCAATTACAAAAAGGAACTGGGGAATGCAGATTCTTTTTCATAAGAGGATTAAAAAACATACATTCATGTTTAGGTTTTAACTCCTTGCATATAATACATGCCATATGCAAGCACAATATTTAGAACTAGAATTAGAGAAAGTACTTGCTGTGTTGGATTATTAAATGCATATGTTGTTCTAAACCCCAGCCTCTCCCCACAGTATAATTCTTGCAATCCGTCTGCCAATACAGGCTTGTTTATGATTTGCTGAACTGTATCTTTATCTAGATTTTTGTATATATTACACAAGCCTATGTATATATTATACATTACCTAAATATAGTGTGGTAAAGCACCATCATCATCACCTGAGAACTTGTTGGAAATGAAAATTATTGGGCCCCAACCCCAATACATGGAATACTCTGGGGATGCTGCCCAGGAATCTGTATTTTTGTAAGCTTTCTGGAAGATTCTTACATATACGTAATTGAAGAAAGTGTAGGGGCAGTGTAGATGAAGAAGGCCAAAGACCAAATGTACGACCTGAAGACTATAGTGAATAATAATGTATTGCATTGGGAATTTTTGCTAAATGAGTAGATTATAGCTGCTCTTGCCCCAGGCAGGACTGGAGGGAATGGGTAACTGTGTGAGATGATGGGTATGTCCATTTGTTCCACTGTAGTGATCATTTTACCATATATGTGTCTTAAAACATCATGCTGTATACATATGTAAATATACACAATAACATTTATTTAACAAAGAAGGAGGTGGTAAAGGATCGATCTAAAGGCAGGTTGTAATTTATGCAAAATTATTTCTGCTGCTGTGACTCCTTTGACTTTTGACAGTCTCAAATATTCACTAAAATTGCACTAAGCCTGTGTTGACTCCAGTTGAACCAATTATATCTTCTTGTTCATATAACCATGATATACTGAAAATATATCCCATCAAGCTTATGTTATCTGCTCATGGGGTTTCTGTGCCAACAGCCAACAGAGACCTGATTAGCTCATCCAACAGGGGATACCAGCACATACCATAGAGCCAGTTCCATATATTCGGCATAGGGAATGGAAATGCTCAGTGTGGGCAATGCCTTTCACAAATTATGCAATAAAAACAAAGATATACTGTTTTCAATGAGTTTGTGAGATTAATTCTTAGTCATATTTTTTTTCTGGCTCTTACCGAATATTCTTATTTTATAAATTAGTTGTTTGATACTGACAATTACAATAACTTAAGCAGTGGTATAATGTGCAGAAACCAATTAGAATGCATTATGAATTAAGAAACAAAGCATTTCTTATTCTTGATGGAAATTAAATAAAAATGTCAAACTGCTGCAATCAGACATCTCAGATATGAATATTCATTGGCAAATGTTCATGGCAGATTTATGAATTCTTTCACCTGCTGTTAGAAGGAAAAAGGAAAACATTAAGTTGCCAAATAAAGCCATTAACATAAGCTAAAAGAAAAAAATATATACACCAGATGGGTGCTGATCTTGAAATTATGCAATCTTATCAAAAGATAACTATTTCTTATATATTGTGAAAACATTTGTTTTATACACGCAGATTGCAAAGGTCTGAAATTTGAACTCAGTATCCACTAGCAGCACCCCCTCCTATAGTTTATGGAGGACAGACATCAAACATCCGTCACCTTGTTGTGGCAAAGCCATGTGTAAAGATATTCATTAACAGTCTAGGTGATATGTAAAATGTCTGCCCTACTCCTTGAACATCAATTACAGAAACATCCACACACAGTGGACTATTTTGCCCTAAAGAAAAGATTTTGATTAAATTTGAGGTTATAATTTAAATGGATGATAACAAACTACTTCAATCAGTTTGTTTTGAAGGCTTAGTAATGGGAAACCATATAAAATGCTTGCCTAGGCTGTTAGATTAGTTATTTAGCCATGTGTGAATTTTACTTAATTTGTGGAATACGGTTTTCACGAGCATTTTTAGTGCCTCCTGATTACTACCAGGGTTGGAATGCTACAAAAACATAAAATTTCCTGGAGAAGTTCAGCAATTTTATTTATAGACAAGGAAAGGACTCACAGAAGCAATAAAACTACTCATTGAATATTTGATTATTCTCTCATACACAATTTGGCTCTTTTGGTTCAGATATTTTTTGGCTTACCTTCTAGGCTCCAACAATGATTATTATCTTTTAACTATTCTTTTAAGTAGGTGTAGAAACTTTTTTTCTCTTTTAGTTTGTGATTTAAATAAATACATATTTAACAATAAACATTTCTATGCTAACTAATTGATCAATATAGTAATAGAACTGTTAGGCCAATAAAAATTTGAGCTGTCATTATACTCAACAACCAAAATATTTTAACTAAATATTTGGTATCGCATTTTCTACAAAATGAGGCATTTGAAGAAATTTTCAGAAATCTGAAACAAGAAGTCATAAGTTACTGTTTCTCAAATATTCTAACAAGTTAAACTAAAAGATTCATCGAATATATCCCCAACCCACTGGGTTTTATTGAAAAACCAAAGTAAATGCTGAGTTCTCAAAAGTTTGCACAATCACATTCATTCATTGTTGGTGGAAGTGTAAATTGCTGTTGTCTGTGCAAGATAATTTGCTAACATCTATGGATATTAAATATGCAGGTACCATTTAAACCAGTAATTCCACTTTTGGAATCGAATCTATTCAAGTTCACCTTGCAATGTGTACGCAATGTATTCATTGCATCATACTTTATAACAACACATTACTGAAAGCAATTTAAATTTCTATTAATAGGGGACAGGTTATATAAATCATGGTTCATCCATACAATGGATTACTTGTAGATGTTAAAAGAATGAAGTATTTCTAAATGTACTTATGAGGGCTGATTTTTAAGGTATATTTTTAAATTTAAAAAGCAAGGCACAAAATTTTAGGTATAACATGCTATAATTTTGATATGAGAGAGAGAGAGAGGCAGACAGAGTGAGAGAGAGAGAGAGAGAGAGAGAGAAAGTTTATGCTTTTGGCTGTCCATTTATCTATGTATTTTTCCAGAAGAATGCAAAGAGACTCAAAGCAATGATTTCTTCTGTTGGGGTCCTGGGGTGAAAACACAGCACACTCTTTTTTCTAAATTGTTTTGCATTTTTATAGGTATTGTATCATGTGAAGCTACTGGATAATAAACACAAAAAATAAAATTTTAATCACAAATAATTCAGTTCCAAAGGCATTCCACATTATGAAAATCTGAGTTTATACAGAGAGAGAACAAATGACAATATTTAAAGATTGAAATGTTGAGGCACTAGACACAGTTAGAGACTGTTCTTCTGGTGGTCTTTGATTATTTGGAGGTTTTATCAAATTGCCTACACTTCATCTGTATTTTAAAATTGCAGGCCAATGCCACACTTTTTGTATTTGATAAACATAACAGGTTATCTCCACCCGAAAGTGCATACATGCAAACACCTACAAATTGGCAATAAATTTAGGAAACTTACTTATCACACACTCTAAGGCTATCCATGGATCCCAGCCATGGTTCCTTTATGGTAGCACATAATGACAAATGTAGAAACTAAGTATTGTTCATTCTCCACCTCAAACCATTTATGCAGAAATACTCCAGTCATTACTTAGAACAAGATTTTAAAAATAAATCCAAGTGTTAGATTGAACTTTGCAATTACTTTATAAGGCTGAGTAACTCTCAGAAAAGTAATACCTTTAGAGTCCCAAGCGGCAATCTTACCAACTAGTTCTTAGTTTGTATCATGGCAGCATTTTCATCATTACCGGAAATTTCAAAAGAAAACTTAGCTATGGGGAAATAAGAAACGAAATATGAAGAAACGTCTATTATAGTCCAAGAGTTAAATAGTAACAATATGGAACGTATGTGCTTTATAAAAAAATTACTTGATGCTACTTTCAGATGAGGAGGTCTGATACTATTTTAAAATGTAAATCACAATATACATCCAATCCAACGTAAACAGTATCCTCTTAAAGCGTAGTCACTAACATATTATCTTTTTGAATGTACACAATCCCTTATTAACTAAGTTGTTTAAAAGCAATTATGTATATTTTCCTAAGGCACACCTGATAATGCTTTTATGTATGCAGATATAGACTTTTTAGTATTATATTTACAACTATCGTGACGCTGTTTTAAAATAATAGTGAATGTACCACCAACTGCCAAGCAAATAGGCAGAATGCATGAAAGATGTATTTACAAATGTAAGTTTTGTAATAACTACAAAATAATGAAATATATTTAATCACCCCATAAATATGTTACTCTTAACACAATATTGCCGTTATTTCAGATTGGGGGTATTATATTTGGAAGTTTCCATCAGTTATTTTTAAGGGCTTGTTTGAGCTTCTAATTTTCTCTCGTAAAATACTTGAAAAGTAGCATAGCATCTCTTTCCTCTGACCTCTTCTGACAAATTAAATATTCAAACAACCCTCAAGCGTCCATTACCCTTGAGGTGACATCATGATCTCAGGCAAATCAACAGAATTACTCTCAGGCAAATCAACAGAATTACTACACAGAGAGAACATGCTGAGATCCTTGGTAGATGGAAGTCGCTGCAGAGCCTCTGCTATGAAGAGGTCAGGAATTAGGGTTTAAATTACTCAGGGTCTTCGATTCAGTACTTTATTTAATATCTGGGGAACAAACATACTCTCCCTTTAATTCATAGAAGCAAATATGCAAAGCTCTGAAGTCCATACTCAGAAGGTATGATGCGGAAGAATAATCTGTAACAAGTATGCTGGATGGCAGAACATTCACAAAAACGCTTTTCTCCAGTTTTCAAAGGGAAGAAGGCCACTGACAATTAAACAAGGTTTCTCAGTGTGTCGCGCTGCAGGGACAAAGGGGGTCCTTGCTCATTATCAATAATGATTTTACTGACTCATTTGATTGTAATAGCTGGAGATCATAACTCAGGTTTTCTAAGGGATTCTGTAAACCATGGGTGACTGTCTTTTTTATGCTTTTACTCTGTAGATTTTCTTCTCTCCTTCTATTAAGTCTAATTAATGTTCTGCAAACAACTTCCCTGACCCGCCTCTATTCCTGTCTTATGATGCCTGTAACAGCCTATTCTTCTAACCCTCAGATTCCCTATCTACCCTGACCCGCCTCTATTCCTGTCTTATGATGCCTGTAACAGCCTATTCTTCTAACCCTCAGATTCCCTATTGACCAGGAAGTCTTCACTGAAAATTTACATCTCAATGACTTTAATGCATACTGTTGAAATACTCACTTAATATTAACTATATTCAAGCACATGTTAATATTCTACTGAAATATTTAGGTGTTGTCTCTTAAAGGCAAGTTGTCTGATTTAGTATTTAACATCATCCAGAGCAGTGCTATCCTATAGCGTTTTCTGCAATGATGGGAATATGTTCTGATTGTTCTATCCAATACAGCCATTAGATACATGTGGTTATGGAGCACTTGAAATGTGGCAGTGAGGTTAAACAATTGCATTTTTAACTTTATTTGATTTTAATTGATTAAAATTCAAATTAGCTACGTGGGGCTAGTTGGCTACCTATTGGACAAGGTAGATCTACAGTGCTGTATGCAGACCAGATATTTAGCCAATTTTCTGGAATAAATTAATGAGTTACATGCAAAAAAATTCTCAGGTTCTTAAGAAATATCTACTATACCCAAACTTTCATTTTGGAAATTATTACAATTCACTTATGGAAGCAAACGTTCTAGGCATTTATAACCTTAGAATTATTAAGTTAGCTTTGGAAGGGACTCTGGAGATGAATCTCTTGTTTTACAAATAAGAAACTGTTCAGGGAAAACAAGTGTTCTTTTGCAGAGACACTTTGTAAAGAAAGAAGGACCAGAGCTTAGGTGCCTTAATTCGCAGGAAAGTACTTTTGCCATAATATCCTAAAATTTAATGGGCAGTTCTCAAGACTTTTCCCCTGATTTCTGCTTGCTATTCTCTTCTTGAAATTAAAAGCCTATTCTAGTGCCTTGGTTTGTCACTGCTTGAAAGCAGATCCTGAGGCCAGGGTTCAAATACGGTTGGTATATTTGGGAAGTGTGGAGATCATTGGTAGGAGAATTATACAGGAAAGACTAGGGAGCAATAAAGAGAGTCACTGAGCCCAGTACTGTGGGCGCTAGAATTTATTCCCGTGAGGAAAATTCTTAGATACAGTTTCAAATGCATACTTCAGAGATACCTCAGTTCGGAAGACTAGGAGAACATTTCAAGTGAGAGAGCTGGAGTATTTATTTATCCGCTTCTGTCAGTCAAAGCTCCCTGGCAGAAGAGTCAGCAGAGGCCAAGGACGAGGTAAGGTCACAGGATACTGATGCAGCATCCCTCGCTTCTGTTCTAAGTACTCAGCACAGGGTTAAGCTATAGTCATCGCTTAATTAATATTTGTTTTATTGAATATACATAATGGAAGAAAGTTACATAATCTAAGAGAGAAGATTAAGTGTAGCTATTTTAATTTTTTTTAGTCATAAAATCTTAATGCACTAAGAACTTGCGAAGATAGAGAAAACTTTTTTTTCTGTTACCAGGCTGGAGTGCCGTGGCATGATATTGACTCACTGCAACCTCTGTCTCTCAGGTTCAAGTGATTCTCCTGCCTCAGCCTCCTGAGTAGCTGGAACTACAGGCCTGTGCCACCACATCTGGCTAATTTTTGTATTTTTAGTAGAGATGGGATTTCACCATGTTGGCCAGGATAGTCTTGAACTCCTGACCTCAAGTGATCCATCCACCTTGGCCTCCCAAAGTGCTGGGATTACAGGCATGAGCCACAACACCTGGCCTAGAAATAGCTTTATATATTCTTGTATCCTAGGAGCTAGCACACAATAAGTGATTTCTAAATTATTGCCATAATCTTGTCAAGATGGCAGACTAAGGAAAAACATAATATTTTTGTATTATACTATTCCTACAACTCTTACCAATAAACAGAGTGTCCTCTACCTGCTTCTAATAATGTTCATACATTAATTCATCACTCTCACTATAATATTATGCTGATGAACTGTTTGTTACCATAATTATGCCATGTCAAAGCAGAAATAGATTTTTACAAGTATTCTTTAAAAATGATGTATATATTACAATATTTTAAAATTAACATTTATAATTTAATGTGTTAGTATTTATAATTTGGGTGACAGCTTATGTTGGAATCATTTTTGGTTTTGAAATCTGAGGATAGGAGTCTAAAGACTTTTGTTTCTCTTAGGCATCTATGTACTTAAAGTTAGCTGCAAAATTAGTAGTGCTCTGAAGCATGCAGTTCAAATGGGGTCATGAAAGGGAGTCAGAGTTTAGGATAACACGTAGCTCTGCAAAGGAAACTATAACATTTCTCTCCCAAACTTTTTCCAAATATGAGATTCTAAGATACACGCTTTCACAATCCACAATATATTTACTGAATATTCACTAAGTGTATTAGACGTGATGCCCAAGAAAAGCTTTTTCCTTAACTCTAGAACAGGTTTCCAAGTTATGTTCCTGCTGGGAAATTCGTGTCTGCAGAGCATATTCACTATCTACGTTGTATTATAATTTTACTCACTAGAACATAGTAAAACAGTAAATATCTTTGTCAAAATTCTACTGCGCTCGGTTCAGAGTCAGTTAGGAAACAGATGGGGTGAAACTTGGGCAAAAATGTTATTTGATGTAACAATTAAAAAACTTTTTATAACTTTTGTTTATTTTATTTGTATTGAATTCTTTTCATTCTTTTAAGTCCCTTATTAATCCCTTGTTACCAAACGTGAATTTTTCTTAAGTACATAGCACGCTTCTAATAAAAACTATAATTGTGCTCTGGACCGAATGTTTGTGTCTCCCCCAACATTCGTATGTTGAACTTTAACCACCAATGTTAGCCTATTAGGGCGGTACGACCTTTGGGGAATGAACAGACCGTGAGAGTGGAGCCCTCATAAATGGGATCAGTGCCCATATAAAAAGGCCTTGGAGACCCGCCTTCTCTCTCTCCCCATGTGAAGACACAGCAAGAAGGTGACATCAGGACATGGGTCCTCACAAGACACAGGGTCTGCCACATCTTGATCTTATCCAGCCTCCAGAGCTGTGAGCAGTATTTTATGTTATTTATAAAGTGTCCATTTGATGGTATTTTGTTAGAGCAGCTGAAACAGACTAAGATAAACCTATAGAGAGAGATCCAGAGGTAGCCGTGGGTTTCTGAAACTCGTATCAGCTCTGCTTGCTTGGCCGTATGTGCACATCTCTTGCTAACTAAGGGAAGAGACAGTGCTGGTGGCTTAAGTCCATCATACTAGGAGTATTGAAATCAAAAAATCATGATACAATGCTACAAGTCAAGTTGGCCAACCCCCTACCTGATGTTAGATATTTAGCAATATCTTTTGCCAGTATACCACTGAATAGCCAAGGCTATGAGGCATCCCAGAACTCATAAGTAATCAATTCAACATAAGATTTATTTGGAGAAGTACTTCACCTATGCAATATGTCAAAATTAGGTGACTCAATCGTTTCTGGAACAAAAAAGATGAATCAGATGAATCAATTGTTCTTAGAACAAAAAGGGATTAAAGAGATAGATGAGGTGTTTTTTCCTACACGATGACTGGTTCTACAGCATGAGAAAGTAATGACATAACCTGGTAGTTTCCAGACTGAGATTTGTACTGCAATTAAACATTTTTTTCTTTAATTCCAGGATCACCCAAAGGTTTTTAATTTTTATTTTATCAACAAAATACTTATAAATATATCTTGTCATCTCTTCTTAATGCCATTAGTAAAGAAATATTTAATACTGAAACAATAAGAAAAAAACCCAAAAAGGATATAATGTCAGAATAAATTAAAATTCTTGCTAAGAAATAAAAAATTTTATTATTACACCATAATTTTACCATGTATTAGAAAAAGCTTTTCACAAGCTGGACAGATAATTTTATTATCTTTTCTTAAAAGAAGTCATCAAAAGAAGATAGCAAGAAAAATATACTGAGAAAAGAGAATGCCACCTTTCAGCAATGCCAAGTCGAGGTTATCCAGGTGCACTGGGAACGGTCTATAGCTCTCCTAGCTGACAACTACTTTTTAGATTATCTAAATTTCTGGCTTCCTTCTTTATGTTCACTAGTAGGTTTCTTACAAAATTTTTTTATTTTAAGCATGATTTTTCTACAGAGAAAAGGATCAATCTCCAAATACAATATGTGGTGTTCTTACCAGTTTTCTCTCAAAAGTCTGCCACTCTGATTTATCCATTAATCTCTTGTACATTTCACTTAGCTTCATAATTCCTGGGTGCTGATAACGTGTAGTTCCATAAGGAGCAACATGAGCAAAATAACCTAGAGACAAGGTAAACTATTTCCAGCTGGCCTGATAAACCCATCCTCAAAGCTGGTCTAAGATCAGCACTGTGTCATGCCCTTCAAACCATGATGAATAGTGTTTAAATTGATTTTTTAAAATGTTCACTTTTTTCCCACTTCTGAAAACCTAACAGGAACAGTGTATGTTCTATGTCACCTCACCTTCTAATCAAAAGGTTGATACATGAGAAAAGAAAAAAAAAAAAAAAAAAAACTCTTGGACAGTAGCGAAATAACCAAGTAGGCACTGGGTGTTTGACACGTTTAACAAAGTAGACCAATGGTTTTAAATCAAGCCTAAATTTGCTTCTGTAAAGGAGAATTATTATTGACATTTCCTTCTTGAGGGGCCACTGAGAGTGAATAAGTTGATTGTTGTTCAATTATCTAATTAAGTTCCAGGAAAGATGTGAATCACAAGGTTAGCCAGACTCTGAACTGAATTATAGAAGCAGATCAGTATTGGCCAAAAAGCAGCCGATGATGATCACTGAGAGTATAATATAGATTGACTACCTTAGTCGGCTGCTTTGCTGATAAGTGAAAATGTATACAACTTTTAACCTCTCAGTTAAAATGATTGGAAAAAAAATAAGAAACCATAAGTAGTTTGTGAGTGTAAGCATGTAGGTTATTTTAGCTTATTTAATCTCTGAAGAGCCAGTAAATAGGTTAAAATGAAAGAAGAAAAGTCTTCTAAAAACCACTTCTAGCCCAGACAATGTTGTTGAGTAATTAGAATAACAACGTACCAATCCGCATTGATAGTAATTCGAAGTATTGATTCTTCAAATAGTAATTCAGAGATACAAAAGTAAGAAAACAAAAAATCTATTCATCTTTCAGGTTTTTAGGTTTCTTAAATATGTTGACGTGTTTGTCATATGCACATTATGAATTTAATTCAATTAGTACAAATGGTAGAGATACTTGCAAAGTAAAATTTGGGCCAAATTTCATATTCATTGCAACAAGCTACAAATAATCTATGTAAAGCATTTCTTTCAAGACAGTTTATGTGCAGAGAAGATTAATAACTACTCTGTTAATTACCAGTACAGAGGAATAACTACTTTGTTAATTACCAATAAGGAATATACATCCTTTATGATCAATTGCATCTATGATAGAATGACAGAAATGACAAATCAAGGAAAAAGTAATATGTCCAATACAGTTTTATTTCATAAAGGTTTGGGTTCTGTACCGCATGCCAACTGTCATCAATAAATTGGGATACATTGTCTTGTTTCAGCTGCCATTAGGTTAAAGCACAGAGCTACAGTATTATTGAATGAGTTCTATTTGATGGGCCATTGCCAAGTTCAGGTGACATAAGTAATGTTCCACAGCGATTGGTTCCAGACCCATTGTTGAGCATTTTAATCAGTGACTTTGATGATTGAATTGGGAACATGATCATTAATTTTGCAGATAAGTTGCGGAGAATGACATCTCCAGAACTTCAGAGGAAAAGAATGAGAATCTAACATAACCTTAGGAACTTTCACAAGCTGTCAGAATGATGATGAAATTCAAGAGGGATAAATGAAGGTTACCGTGTTGATTTTTTAAAAAAGAAAGTATGAAAGTAGAGAAATGTTGTCTATGCTTAAGCACGGTTGAAGAAAGTATAAAGCACTGCAGAGAAAGAGGTGAAAAAATCAATTATGGATACACAACATACTGGCAGGCTTAAAGGGAGCAAGAGACGTAGTAACTTGAATTAGGAGAGGACAGTATGGTGGTGGAGACCAAGATTTGGAACAGGAGACCTGAAACTGAATACACGTTGCATGCTTTGCAACATCGAGATCTTGGGATAAGTCCTCCTATATCTCTGTCACATTGGAAAGATAGAGATCCCCAGTTCGATTAAATACAAATAACTGGGATTGTTTATATGAAAATATATAGTGAATTTTAGATCACTATACTAATGATGGTTGTTGAAAATATTTTTTAGAAAGGTAAGAACAGTCTCTCAAATTACAGGTATTTTATTCTCCTTTCAGAATTTGTGAAGGATTGACAATTTAAACGTCTTAGATAACATTCTCTATTAGAAGATATTAAATTGCATCTGAATTTTTTTTATTTCTTAACCAAAAATTGATGAGACAATTTCTAAAATACAAATGGGAAGTATTTAAAAATTGCTTTCTAAAAGTTATCCTTTTTAACCACGGTATTTGGAGATGTAACTTTTGTTTAAGGCCAAGGTTATTAGATTCTAGTAGGTTGTAAAATCTTTGATTCTTTTACATTTCAAAATGATGACTACAATTGCATTTTGATCAGACAGAATATGCAGAAAAGGCCCAGGCTAAATATAGTTTAGAGTATTATCTAAAAAAATCTCTCAGAGGACCTTCCTGGCTTAGTAGATTCTTTTTAAAATTATTTTAAAATTTGCTATACAACAGCCCTCATTCTTCGTTTTTACTCATCTGAAGTCACTACTACTTTGTTGATTTTTCAAATGCAGTAAGTGCATCTTTATTCTGCAATTTTATAAAGACCTAGGTTTTTATTCTTCCTTCAGTCTTAGGTACAAGGAGGAACAGAAAAGGCAAACCTCCAGATTGACTGCTATCGTAGCAAAATAGAATCCTATATAAATCTATGGCTACTTCTGCTCTCCTGGACACACACAACTTTGAAATTATAAAATATATTTAAAGAGAACCCTTAAATTGGATTTTGAACACAACATTTATGGAATTAAGCTTTGATGGGGCCAGTGTATAAGTGAGGCTTGGAGAGAACAATCACTGAAGTAAATGTAGAGGCTCAAGTACACAATGTTACAATAGATAATTTAAGCGTTTTACTTGAAATACTATTCATGGTTTTCAGTCACTGCTCCAGGATCTGAAACCTACAGCCTTGAAGTGAGAAACCATTTCTCCTGATGAAGTAGTTTAATTTGCATATGTGGCTTACTACATACATAGATCTTTCTATATATTCTAATTTGCTGGCATGAAATTCTCACTGATCCAGGAGAATTTATATTGAGATTGCTTGGTAATGTGAAATCTGTTCAGGAAGATTGGAAAACCATATTTTATTTCCAATAGACTAGTCTATTATTTGTGGCCGTTGCATCCAAACAAACTCATATTTACTCAATTGCAAATGATGCTGCATGAAGCATTTTAACCCCAAATAAACATGCTATTTATTCAAATATGTAAGTGTTGGGGAAACAAACAATCATAAAAGAAACAGATGCCAACGTCCCTTAGCAACAAAGAACCAGAATGCTTCTAGGGAGATGTACATCACTTAGTTCACTAAAATAATCTAAACACATTAAATTTAGAACTCAAATATTTAATAATGATACAATTTAAAAATCTCACCTTATTTTCTGCACCTAAAAGGATATCAGCTTTTTAAACTTTTCTGCTTGCAATTTAGCTCCTCTTGCTACAAGAAGATCAGGGTAACCTAAATCTTCTTTTATCTTCATGAGACGTGAGAGTTGTGTCCAGCAAAATCATAGGTTTAAACCTGGTAGTTTTTAGAACAACAGTTACAAAACATAATGTACAGACAAACCCCCTGGGGATCTTGTAAAAATGCAGAATTGAATTCTGCAGTTCCGGTAAGCGACCCCAGATTCCGCATTTCCGTTCAGTCATCAGGTGATATCCATTCTTCCTCTCTGAGTAGCAACAATGTCCTAGAAGACACTGAGAAGGGATATTCCACCAAATCTTGAAAGTACTAGTAAAGTTTTGAGGTAAAACTCATGCAAATCTAAATAACTCAGTAAGAAGATAATGTAATGTAGCAGGATTTATGATTATGTCTTCTATAAGTAGCCAAGGAAAACTGAGCTCAGGAAAATGGCACCGGCCACACAGGCCAGCGCCCTGTATTCCTGTCAACAGATAGTAATTCTTTAAATTTCTCATTAATACTCATAAAATATTTACTATACCAAAAATGGAATGCACTATATAGATGCACTAATATTTTATTTTGAGTCATATGATCCCTCTCAAATCTTCTTCCGGAAGCAGATTTTGATCAGCATCAGAGAGAGAGAGATATATATATATATAAAAAATATATATATATACACACACACACATCATATATTTATTTTCATGTGTTATGATATTACATTTAGCAAATAAATATGTTATAATATATTTATATTATATTAAGTAATAATATAAATTATATAACAAAATATCATTCAGGACAAAATTGTGAGCCAATGCTGTGACTGACAGCATTTAAAAATAAACACAGTTATAAGGTACTTGTATAAAGCTCAAGTGGAAATGGGATAAAGACTGACTCACCATTTGCTTTGTAGATTATTACCAAACAATGATATTTGTTCTTGTTATTTTAAAATCAGTGAAAAGATTGAAACAGTGGCATGATCATTAGATTTGAAAATGAGAAGCCTTGTAATAAAATTACTACTTGTGTGATCAAAACTGCCATGAGCCTCTGCTTCTTGAATAGAAAAGCAGGAATAATAACTCATTCATGTCAAGCTGGGATAATGAAATGAATATAATAATGAATTCCATAATGTATGGAAAGTCCTCAGCACTGTGTCTGCCCCTGGTTAGTAACCTAAAATTTCTATATTAAAATATTAGTACTCTTAATAATCTGAGCTGCTGTGAAAATTACATAAATAAAAAAATTTTTATAAACCACCTTTCACAATTTAACTCATAATAGCATAACAATATTGGTTCTAGCATTTATAAAATACCTACTTCATGTCAAGCATTGTGTGAAAAGCAACAACTAATCGCATTAAATCATACATGTCTGAAACTTATACTTCATATAAGAACAATCAAATCCAGGAAATGTATGTTGTTTACCTAAAGTCTCTAGGGTTTATAAGCAGCAGAACAGGTAGTCCAGTTTAGCTTTGTCTAAAATCACAGTTCCTGGTCTTTCCACTACAGTGGCACTCAAAACTGTTCCCAGTGTCTTTGTCATCTGTAACATAGGACTAACAACATGGACCAGGAACACTTGTTTTAAAAATTCAACCAAATAATAATTATTGAAAAATCAGCACAATGCCTGGCTCAAAGTTGGCAGCCAATACCCTGACTGCAGTCATGAATGAGAATGTAAGCGCATATTGGATTTGGGGTGTGCTCTGCTTACAACAGCAACAGCCGTAATAATGTTTTCAGTCTTACGACTTTGTCATCAGCTTTCCCTTGATCCTTCTCTATTGTCTTTGCAGTGTTTTCCATCGTGTCATTGGTTCTATTTAGCCACATATAACGTGATTGTGGTAAAATAAGCATCCTGCCTTTTATGGATTTCTAGCGGAATGTTCCAAACACAACTTTCTCTTGCTGATGCTGTTAATTGCACAAATGCTCATGTCATCTTGTTTAGACTGTGGTTTTATCCTGTTTTGACTATCAGGTTGCCCTTATGCTGGGCTCCCTGTTGACAGACTTCAGCTGGTACACGCTGCGCTTGGAGTCTGATCGGCATCAGCTGCAGCAAATGGCCAACCTCTGCTTCCGCTAGCTGCCAGACGCAAACTTGCACTAAATAGTGCTTTTATTCTCTTTAAGAGAATATTTTTAGATTTATGTAGAAAAGACGTCCTTCCTGCTTGAGGATTTAGAACTGGCTAATAAATCTTCTTCTCTTTTCTCATATTTGTTGAATTAGGTGGCATGAACAAAACACCAGTGGTCCTCTCTGTTCTATGCTAGTAATAGCAGTGCCTTAATAAAGTTAACCATTTATGTTTTATTAGCAGTTTTAAAACTAATGAAATTAGATTTATAACATGTACAGTAAAAGGAATAAGGATTTCGGGATTGCTAAAGTTCTTCCACAGGAACAAAAAAAGGGGGGGGGCAATTTGCCAGCCCTCATCCAAACAAACTACTTAACATTGGCCAGTTTACCACACGTTTCTTCTACAACTGAGTATTCTACATTTTCTATCTTTCTTCCCCCTTTATGTTTGTGGTATTGGCATCTATAAATTATAAAGACCAAATATTAAGGACACTGACAAATACAGAGGAATTCTGTTCAGTTGAACGTGGAGAGCTAGAAATCTATGTATGGAAGTCAGAAGCTGTTAGTGATTCTGTGGCCACATATACCCTTAAGTCCATAATGTTAGCACCACATATCTGGGCTGCTACAAGGCTATAACTGTTTCTATCTGGGATCTTTCTAATCCAATGGCGCTTGCATAGTGCTACAAGATTTTAGTTATCTAAATTATTGTTTTTAGCATGTTGGAGACCTCTTTTCTTAGCCACATTCCTATTTCTGTTTGGAGAATTATCTCTGCTTCCTTGTGTTTAGTCTTTCGACGGTGGAAATCTACGATAGTACAATAGCAGGAGAGATCAGAACCTTCTACTAACCACTCAGATAGAGATAGGAAGGGGACATCTGGCTTATAGTTGGACCATCAGATGTTCCCCTCAGAGACCTAGAATCTTGGAGCATCATAAAAACAGAAGGAAATAGTTGGAGGTTGTTTTCTTAGTTGGAGGGTTTTCAAACAAAGGGAGGGTCCCAGCTAGAGCAGTTTTACTATGAGTGTTGTCCCACAATTTCCACCCCAAATCCTGTATTTTTTTTTCTCCTGACTTCCCATTGATTCTTTGAGCTTTGGCTAAAATTACAATATTTTCTGTTGTTCATTTTAGCAAAAGTTTAATCAAAGAATTTTGGTTATTTTCAATTGAGAAACTGCATGATAACATATTCTTACTTCATAATTTTTGATGAGAACAATTGCCTATAGAATATCAGCTCCTTTCTAATGATGTATCTTAAAGATCTAGAAAAGCAAGAGCAACAAAACCCAAAATCAGAAAAAAAGAAATAAAACAGATCAGAGCAGAAATAAATTAAATTGAAATAAAAAAATACAAAAGATAAACAACACAAAAAAATGGGTTTTGAAAAGATAAACAAAATTTGAAAAAATAAACAAAATTGACCAACCTTTAGGCAAACTAAATAAAATAAGAAAAAAGAGAGAAGACTCAAATAAAATCAGAGATGAAATAGAGGACTTTACAACCAACACAGCAGGAATTTAAAGGATCAGTAGAGGCACCTGTGAGCAACTATATGCCAATAAATTGGAAAATCTAAAAAGAAATGGATGAAGTCCAAGATACATATAATCTACCCAGATTGATCCATGAAGAAATAAAAAACCTGAATAGACCAATAACAGGTAATGAGATCAAAGCCATAATGAAATATCTTCCAGCAAAGAAAAGCACAAGACCGATTGGCTTCACCACTAAATTCTACCAAACATTTAAAGAAGAGCTAATACAAATCCTAATCAAACTATTTTGAAAAATAGAAGAGGAAATAATTTTCCTGAACTCATTATACAATGCCAGTATCACCCTGATACTATAACCAGACAAAACATGTCAAAACAAGAAGAAAACTACAGGCCAATATCTCTGATAAGCATTTATACAATAATCCTCAACAAAATACTAGCATACTGAATTCAACAATACACTAACAAGATCATTTATCATGATTGAATGGGATTCATGTCTGGGATGCAAGGATGGTTCAACATATGCAAATCAATCAACGTGATACATCACATCAACAGAATGAAGGACAACATGGATGGAACCAGAGGATACTACGTTAAGTGAAATAAGGTTCCTCAGCCTCATGAACTCAATAACTTGTTAGTTATCTTTTCCTACTTGCCTTATTTCACCAACTAGACTTTAAACTCTATCGTATCTGTGTCCAAGGCTTTTATTTCACTGAATGTCAACAGTGATTATTATTGTCCCATAAAATATCTTTATCATTTAATTTGCATTTTGTGGCTCAAGATTCAATTCCTTCTTGCTTTTGGAAAATTATTGCTTTGGCATTTTATTCTTTTTCTATTCTAGAAAGTAATAATTTGAGTTACTACTTTTGTTTGCTCTGCCATTTCTAAATTTTAATGATATCATTTGCCTTTGTAAATGTGAAGGGCTTTATTTTAAAGAACATCTAGATTGTGTAAGTGGTGACTTTTTATCATAGTAAAGCAGAATGTTCAAATCTTTAAAAAATGACTTCAGTTCAGTGGTTTTATAAACAGATAATAGCTAATACAAAGTGGGAGTCATTGTCTACAAATGTCATGTGGATTGGAGGTCATGTACTCATTGAATTCTCCCAGCATTCCTCTTGGAAGATACCATGTTTATCCACCATATTTTACCGATGAAGAAACTGAAATTAATGAGTTTGAAGAGCCTATTCAGTATTCCCCAAGGGTAGAGTAGGAGTTGAAAATAAGAATTCTGCTTTCAGAGCCCTCACGGTGAATAACATAATGCCATAAGGTCATTTGTAATTTATGAATGGAGATAAGCAAAGACAATTTTTAAAAAATACAGCGATTTAATGTTGCTAGGTCCAATAACTACGTAATAGCTTAGTTTATGTGGCCACTTGATGTAATTTTGAGAGTTGAAAGGACCAACTGCTCATAAGACATGAGGGCAGATTCAAGGTCAAATACTCTAAATGACCCCTACTAGAACTTTTCCTTTTCAGACTACCTCAGTGCTAGACTTGTTTGTAATTTGAAAAAAATATGTGGCATTTTCGTGCCAAACCCAAAAAGTGAATTTCTGCTAAAATATTTCTTTTTTTAAAGCCTTTATTTTAGGTTCTGGGGTACATGTGAAGGTTTGTTACACAGGTAAACTCATATCTGGGGGTTTGTTATACAGATTATTCCATCACCCAGGAATTAAGGCCAATACCCAATAGTTACCTTTTCTGCTCCTTTCCCTCCTCCCACCGTCCACTCTTAAGTAAACCCCAGTGTCTGTTGTTTTCTTCTTTATGTTCCTAAGTTCTCATCATTTAGCTTCCACTTAGAAGTGAGAACATGTGGTATTCGGTTTTCTGTTCCTTGTTAGTTTGGCGGGATAATAGCCGCCGGCTCCATCCATGTTCCCGTAAAAGACACGAGATCACTCTTCTTCATGGCTGCTAGGATATTTCTTGACTATTGTCTAGCATAATGAAACATTTCATTAGATGAAAGAGTATTGCCTCTTTAGCTTTAAGAAGATTTCTCATAAAGGTTGGGAAAATGCTCCAAATTAAACAACACTAAGAAAAAAGACAACTAAATTCAATTTTATCTTCCAGTGGATCATAAATGAAAACAAATGACATAAGAGGTATTATCAGGACAATTAGCAAAATGTAGATATGAACTGTATGTTAGATAGTATGGCACAAATATTACGTATCCTGAATTTCATAACTATACTGTGGTTATGAACAAGATTGTACTTGTTCTTAAGAGATAAAACTTGAATTATTTAGAGTAGGGAAGATTTGCTCTTTGCAAGCAACAAATGAGTCAACACCACCACAATTATATTAATAATATATATAAATAGAGGATGCCAAAACAAACATAGTAAAATGTCACACTGTGAATCCAAGAGAAGGTTGTATGTGAGCTAATTGCACTACTGCAAACTTTCTATATGTTTGGGTTTTTTTTAAACATAAAAAGGTAAAAAAAAAAAAAAAAAAAAACTATGTAAAATGATTAGAACACCATGTTAAATGGTTTAACCCTTCAAGGGATAGGAAGTATTTTAAAAACCTCAATGCTTTCCATATAAATATTTTAATTTACATGAATTAAATATCTATTTAGGTAGTTGATTCTTATTGCTGCATTTTCGTATAAATTCCTTAATGATTAATTTGAAGCCAGTTAGCATATTAGTGGATGGTTTTTAGTATGTGTATTATGTAATGCTTTAAATATTTTATAAAACTAAAGTGTTTGTGCTATCAATCGAAATATTTAGTGTTAAAATAGGGTCCACCTTCTTAAATTCACTTGCCCTTGGTTCTATCAAATTGCTTCAACTGTAAATGAAAGCATGGGAATCTATAGGAAAACGCTGTAATAAAAGTGCACTATCCAAACCAAATACATGTAGATGATGATATTAACTTGGTAATTCATGACATGGGTAAAGGACATTTTCTCATATAACATAATATATAATATAATATGTAATTTCACAATTTTAGTCAGGTATTTTAACACTCCTTATAAACAGTAACTGATAGAGCATATTGACAGAAAATCCATAAGGATATATAAGATGCAAGTAACATCATCAACCAAATTGACCTAACTGATATTTGCAGAACACTCCGTTCAACAGCAGAAGAATCCAAGTGTATAAGGAATGTTTATCGCAATAGAACGTATTCTGGGTTATAAAGCAAATCTAAGTAAATTTAAAATAGAGGACTTACTAAATATTTTTTCTGACAATAATGGCATTAAAATAAAAACCAATGAAAGAAAGATATCCGGAACATCCCCAAATATTTGAAAATTAAATAAGATACTTCTAAAAAACCTATAGGTCAAATAAAAATCAAAAGAGAAATTAGAAAGTATTTGTACTCTCTAAAGGAAACTAGAAAGTATGTGGATCAAGTAAAAGTGCATATGGAATATAGAAGCAAAGAGCTTTAAAAAATGAAGCTACTGAAAACAAATTCCATATTTTCCCTGCCCTCCAAAGTCTTTTTTTAAAATTCAAGAATCTAAAAAAAAAAAAAACATTAACACATACTGTAAAAGTAATGATCAAAATAGTTAAGAAGAGTTCACTCAGAAATAAAATTAAGCATGTTAAAAAAATAGGTGGTGATTTTATTTGTTTTTAATTGAACAAGTCATTGTGAATAAATTTAATATCTGACATGTGGGAAAATTCCACAAATATTTTTTCAATTGATAGGAACGTCCTACATTAAGGAAGTAGTAATCATCAAGTAGTAGACCAGGTAGAACTAAAGCACAGCTCCATAGTTCATTCATATGCTTATAATAATATATTAATAACAGCTTCAAATTAGTTTGTAAAAAATATTCTGAATGACTAAGCCTCTATTCAAATAAACAGTAATCAAATAGAAGTCATAATTTAAAACAAATCCTCATATGGTATCATTAAAATATAGTATACAACAGAGATTGTTCTTACAACCCATCTATCAGATGGGGCAGACCTAGTTCCAAATCTCTCAGCGGCTCTCAGCGGCTTAGTCCCATTGGTACCAAATTCAAGAATCCAAAGTGTCTAATCATGCTGTTTCAAAAGAACTCACAGTTGAAAAGTTAAATCTCATATGTGCTTTATATATGGTCTTGGCTTTTAGAATGCAAAATCCAGATGAAACGTAATTTATTCTCTAGGAACCATGAATTTTCAGAAACCAGTTTAAATGAATAAAAGTAGGAACCACAAAGTTGGAGATCCATGTTAGAAAACTATGTCAATGCACTTGACAAAATACTGATAATGTGAAAAACCCGGAACTGAATATAGGTTAGAATAAATGAAAACTAATATGTAAAATGCAAATTATTTGGTACCTGGAGAAAGTACAATTAAGACTCAAAGTGGTTCTTATCAACCTTAACATACATATCAAAGATCCCTTTGTAACAATTAAAAATTGTTTGTGATTGTGTATGTATATATCTATTAGTCTTTGCCTATGATTTATAATGTATTATTGTGTTTGCACATATGTGTGCATATATATTCACAAAGTTTACCCTTTATTTAAAAAATAACACACTGTATGTGTCATGTAAAATGTAACTTTAAAAACTTCTAAGGGTTACCAATATTTCCATATTAAAAAGCAACTTTTCAAGTCTTAGATTTTTCATGATAAAAATTACCAATATTTATTGTTCTGAGTCAGTTTTAAAGATCAGAAGAGATATATTATATGGACAGTTTACTAGCAAGGGAATGTGACATTTTTTTGTGATCAACTTAATAATATGCTTGTTGAGTATTTATCCTAAAAAGTTTTCATTCTATGTTCACAATTGTTTAAAAATTTTTCTTAATATTTATAAGATATAATTCCTTTTGCTTGTGTAAAATCATGAAAGCATAGACTTAGCTGAATTTTTCTAACAGATGTTTAAAGTTATTTTCCACTCTTTGGTCCACAAGAACTCTGTAAACAGAACTGTAAATGCTGTAAACAATATGTTATATATGTTTAACAATTGGGTTGCCTCAAGAATTTAAAGAATGGAATGCTTTGGCCAATGAAATGATTACATGTCTATATCTATATAGACGTGCTGGAGAATCATTTGAGGCCAGGGGTTAGAGACCAGCCCGATCAACGAGCAAGACAATGTTTCTACAAAAAAATTTAAAAATTAGGCCAGATGCAATGGCTCATGCCTGTAATTCCAGTACTTTGGGAGGTAGGCAGATCACTTGAGGTCAAGAGTTTGAGACCAGCCTGGCCAACATGTTGAAGCCCGTCTCTACAAAAAATATAAAAATTAGCCTTAGCCAGGCACGGTGGTATGTGCCTGTAATGTCAGCTACTTGTGAGGCTGAGGCATGAGAATTGCTTAAATCTAGGAGGAGGAGGTTGCAGTGAGCCAGTGATCCAAGATGGTGCCCCTGCACTCCAGCCTGAGCAACAGAGTGCCCCATCTCAAAAATAAATAAGTAAATTAATAAGCAATTAGCAGGGCATGGTAGTGTGTACCCGTAGTTCCAGCTACTTGGGAAGCTGAGGCAGGAGGATCCCTTGAGCCCAGGAGCTATGATTGTCCCACTGTACTCCAGCTTGGGTGACACAGTAAGACCTTGTCTTAAGAAGGAAGGAAGGAAGGAAGGAAGGAAGGAAGGAAGGAAGGAAGGAGGGAAGGAAGGAAGGAAGGAAGGAAGGAAGGAAGGAAGGAAGGAAGGGAGGGAGGGAGGGAGGGAGGGAGGGAAGAAGGAAAGAAGGAAGGAAGGAAGGAAAGAAGGAAGGGAGAGAGGGAGGGAGGGAGGAAGGAAGGAAAAAAGTCTGAGGGATGTCATTATCTTCCAAAACTCAAATCACCCAGTGCAAAAACATAGTAAGCATTTCAATTAATTTTAACTGATTGAAAGAAGTGGATTTGAAACTTTTATGTGTACTTGAGAATGACTGTGTCTGTGTGTGCACTTGCAAGTTTAAAGGGAGGAAGGAAGATGAAAGAGATGAGAGGGGAAGGTACGAGAGGATAGAACAGGACGGGAAAGTGAGAAAAAGAGGACATAAAAAGAATGTTTGAGAGACAGTATTTAGGCACACTTGTGGGATACAGATAACAACATTCTACGTTAGTTCATATTTGATACATTCCCACCAGCATGTCTAAGTTTAGTGAATATCTCTCTTAGAAGTATTCTTACAACTCCAATCAAGATCTAAGTGAAAATTATTGACTTCACTCTGTTTCCTCATATCATTTTGTCTTCTAAATAATTTATTTCTTGAAAATTCTCAGAGAGAGCATCCTATCCCACCAACTTTTATCTCTCTCAAAATGCTACACTTTTGCTGAAATATCTGACACCTTGTGGTAATCATATATTGCTACATACTAGTCAATTTTGGGAGCTACACGTGATGCCACCAATGTTTGCCACATGTTTCAAACTAAGAAAAACCTGAAAACGAGTAAAACAATTTTGACAGTCTTTACTGTCTGCAGACTATATACCCAGGCCTAAGGGACATTTGAAACCCCCTCCTTTATTTTATAAATGAGGGAACTGAAATCTCAAGAGGTAAAATTACTTGTTCAAAGTCCCAAATTTTGTAAGAGTTAAAAGATCCTAATCCCATATTTGCACTTCTTGACCTCGAAACTGATTTTGGTCAAGGCTCTTGTATTCACTCTTTCCTATCACACTGGATGTTATATATATATATATATATATATATGCAATTTTTCCCCCTAAAATTGAACCTTAACCTATCTCTTTGTTTTCACTGTGCCTGGACTTGTATGAGTCTCAGACAGATTAGTTTTAAAAAGACTACTGCTTTGATCACGTTTTCCCTCTGATAAAGCATGCTCAATTTATATACTTCTAAAACATGCCCACATGCTGGAATTTTAGGTATAATTTGATCCTAACTTAACTATAAAATGCTCTGTAACATCAGTCCTGAACAACAACTTATTTCTGCAAAGAGGCCATCTTCCCTGTTCTTTGTCACTTACTTCTCCCCAGCTCTCAGAGCTCCTTGCATGCAACCAGTACGTGCCTTCTAAAACTATTTGTACTTGCTTGTCTTGTTTTCTTGACCTTGAATGTATTTCCTATCTTTTTCTACTTATCGAAATTATACCACCCTTCAGAGGTCATCCCAATGCCCACCTGTTTCTAGAAGGCTACCTCCATTAACTCTGGTCAACAATGAAAGTTCCCCTTCTCGAGGGAGCATTTATCTTATATCATGATTCTATCCTTGATTGCAGTTTATGATGCATTAAATGTTGTCATTCCTCAATTGTTTTATGTGTTTGGTTGGTATGTGTCTCCACAACCAAAGTTGTTAATTTCTTGAGGGCAAAGACCAAGGCTTATATAAATTCTGTAATCTTTGCAATTCATAAGTGTGCTATAATTTCATATTGATTTTAACAGAGAGCAGGAAATAGTCTGGCATAATATCCAACAGTTCTGAAATTCTATGCTTATTTAGAGACGCATAAAATTGAAAGTTAGTTCAATAAGTTTTTACTTTCTTTGGATATAACATGGAAGCAGTTTAATTAATTCATTGATTTGTGTTAAATTTCTTCACATTCTTATGTAGAAAATTTCAGAGTGAAAGCATTAAATGAAGTCAAAGTTATTAATTAATCTTATTGGTAGTTATTGTACTTGTCTTCCCAACATTCATTTTATCCATTTTACCCTGCCCTACTTACAGCAATCATGTAATTTGGAAGGGATTGATTTTGCCCTTCCCCCTAAATTTCATAAACTGCTTTAACTGGATGAAAGAAGTAAAGACTCTTTTCTATTCTGCTAAATTCCAGTGTGCCTAGCCTAAGCCAGTCAGGACATAGTTTTCCCAGCCACAAAGCTGGTTCCAGGTTGACCCACTCAGCACAAAGTTCAGCTAATTGTACCAATAAGAATCTCTGTGTTTTTAGGTATGTGATCTAATGAATATCCTACAATGTTTAAAATAATTTATGTTGGGATTTCTATTAAGTATACAACTCAAAGCATCCTAACAATAGTTTGTCTTAGTTTTGCTATTTTAGAAAAATACTATGAGAAGACATTAAAAGATAGAAAATAGATAATACAAATGTATAAATATGAAACCAGTCACAAATGACTGCACTAGTCTCCTATAACGAGTTGAGTCATTAGGAAAAGCTGATACATTTATTATTATAGATAATTTTAATGGAACTGAAAAATATGGCCTCATTTGTTTCTCTCTGTAGAAGACACACTTTAAGTAATTTTATGCCTCAAAATATAACCCTATACAAATTCCCATCTTTAGATAGGCTAGCAGATTTTTCACAATAATTCATATTGTTTATGTGCTAAGGCTGCCTTTGAGATTTACCAAATCAGTAAATGTGTTTTCAAGGTTCTTTAAGTAGATAATGGGACTTACCATATTACAAAATTGCATATTTTTGATTTGAAAATACTCATTTTATTACATACCTAAATAGAAGGAGAGAAAGCTTATGATTAGAAAAACAAAACAAAACAAAAATCCCAAAACCTCGTATTAACTCATCAGGATATTTTTGACTCAGGATGCTTCTAGATGTACAATGTATCTCTGGCTGTTATTTTGCATAGAGTATGTGGTACTTGGACTCAAAAATCCATTGAAGAAGAACTAGGCAAACTGTGATAAATGCTGAGAAAAAGAACAAATGTAAGATAATGGCTGTCATTCTAATTGTGATGTGCCAAGTTGATTTGTTATTATTATTAATTAATTTTTTTTTTTAACAACAGGGTCTCACTGTGCAGCCAGGCTGGAGTGCAGCGGCATGAACACAGCTCTAGAGCCTACACCTTCTGGGCTCGAACTTTCCTCCCACTTTAGCCTCCTGATTCGCTGGGACTATAGGCACATACCACCATACCCTGCTAATTAAAAGAAAGGTTTTTTTAGAAATGAGGTCTTGCTTTGTTCTCTAGGGTCGTCTCAAACTCTGGGTCTCAAGCGATTCTCCTGCCTCAGCCTCCCGAGGTGCTGGGATTACAAGCGTGAGCCACCATGCCCAGCCCCTAGGTGACTTCTGATTAGTGTTTTTGAAGTATAAGTAGAATATATACATGGAGAAATAAAACAACATGGGGAAAGTCATAGAGGAGAGAAAATTCTTCAAAGTACTTGAACTACCTGGAGGATGTGACATTTGATAAAATCCTGATTGTGGAAAACACTAAAAATAATATCTTTTTTTATGCAAACAGTTAAGAGTCAAATGTTTTTGAGTAGGGGATGATATTAGATATATGCATTGCAAAGAGTATTTTGTTGAAATTATGAGCTGTACTGGAAAGCAAAAAGAAAAACTAGAAAGTGGAAAACTTTACGCAAAGGAATATTTAACAATATCTGTTAAAATGGAGTACAGAAAACACGGGTAGCAGACATTTCTAAGGTAATACCACAGTACCTGGAGGCCAGCCATTGTGGAATGAGGAGAAAAGTCTGTTCCAATGGCTGAGGTTCTGAACACACAGATACTTTTTTCTAATAATCAAGGCCAATAAGGAAAGAAGAGCATGCATGAGGGGACAGTTGAGTTGTAAGTGTTCTGGAAACCATTGTAAAATCTAGGCTGGGATTTCAGGAGACAGGCCGGAACAGGAGAAAAGATTATCTGTTAGAATTCCTCAATACACATGAAGATGAGAATGATTGGAGGTTGTTTCGAAACAGAGTTTAGACAGACAGAAGACAGCTGAAGATGGTGCCTTAAAAAGCATCGCATCTAGGCTGGGCACGGTGGCTCACCCCTGTAATTCCAGCACTTGGGGAGGCTGAGGCAGGTGGATCACCTGAGGTCAGAGATTCGAAACCAACCTGGCCAACATGGCAGAACCCCATCTCTACCAAAAAATACAAAATTAGCTGGGCATGGTGGTGCATGCCTGTAATCCCAGCTACTTGGGAGGTTGAGGCAGGAGAATCGCTTGAATCTGGGAGGCAGAGGTTGCAGTGAGCCAAGATAGTGCTATTGCACTCCAGCCTGGGCAACGAGAGTGAAACTCTGTCTCAAGAAAAAAAGAAAAGAAAAGAAAAGAAAAGAAGAGATAGTATTTAAGGGATGATGGTGGGAGAAGAGTCTGAGAAGAAACCTAGAATGGAGTTAGATAAGGAAGAAGAATGAGGAAAACATACTGGGAGTGTAATGCAAGGGGGTATTTTCTGTTTGTTTGTTTGTTTGTTTGTTTGTTTGTTTGTTTTAATTACACTTTCAGTTCTGGGGTACATATGCGGAATGTGCAGGTTTGTTACATAGGTATACACATGCCATGGTGGTTTGCTGCACCCATCAACCTGTCATCTACATTGGGAGGATTTTCTAGAAAGAAGAAAGAGAGGTTATCCAACGCTGCTAGGAGATCAACTAACATGAAACATGAAAAGATATGACTGGGCTTAGCAATTAACAGCATTTTGACAGGACATTTTTAAGACTAGGTTGAGGTAAAAGCAGATTAGATTAGGTTGCCAATTAAAGGTGAGGAAGAAGAAACTGTGAGCATAGATTATGTGAGTTTGGGGGGTTGAAGAAGAAAAAGCAGGTGACTTAGGGGAGGCGGAGTTCAAGGTGCGTCTTTAATTGGAAAGGAACTACTCAGATGTGGTCTTAGAGGAAAGAGAAAGGGAAGACGCTGAGCTGTAAAGGGCAGTTTAAGGAAAGAATCATGGATGTAGACCAGAAGGCAAGAAGGAGGTGTGCAAAGAGTGTGAGTTCTCAAAAGGAAAAGATAGTTTTCAAAGGGAAAGATCTTTTTTTTTTTTTTTTTCTATCTGTGAAAAGAGGTACAAAAACGTCTGTCTTTTGACACAGATGGCTATGTGAGGTTGATTGGAAAGTTTTGGACCCTACAAAGAAAGATCAGACTCAACACAGGGCACAAAGGGTAAGAAAAATATCAAGGGACCAGGTATGCTTAGATATATTTTATGTCAGTTACATGAAAAAAAGATGTCCCCAGAACATGGATTTTTACGATGATAGTGAATATTTTATATTGCTTAAAAGAGCCTAGAAAATTATTACCTGATAATGGGACAGTGACTCTAAGACTTCATAAATGAACTTTCAAGTGTGGCTGGTAACTTTCACTAATGTATACCTTAGGCTTATGCTCTAATAATTTTGGTGCTCTGATAAATTTTACAGAGTATTCATTCTCTTTCCACACTGTACAATGAGCATTAAGTCTGTGCTAAGAGTAAGTGAAAAAATAATTATACATATAATACATATATTTGTTTAAGGGTGGGTGTGTTTAGTTGGGCGAGTAATGTGAATTAAATATTATTAAATCAACTGATTAAAATTTAATTAATATATACTTAAAATATAGATAAAGTTTATAAAGGAATTATTTATTGAACACCTACCACATGCCACTCTTGTACTAGGTAGAGACTTTATATAATTTAATCCTCATAACCACACAGTGAAATAGAAACTGTGACTCACAAAGTTTCACAAATTTATCCAAAGGCACAAAGCAAGGCCAAGACATGAACTCAGGTCCGCCAGTTTGCAGGCAGGGTGTTGCCTTAAATATAGTCTGTGACCATGTCTAATGACATAATTTTATTTTATTTTCCCGTCCAGATCGGTAGTGGGGATAAAGAAAAATGGATTCTTATCTTCTGTTTACAACTCTTTATGTTATGACCCTTAACTCACAGTTTATTATTATTTTCTTCAATAAATAAGTCTGATTTCTTAATGGTCCCCAGTCTTTGACTTCCTTTCTGCTTCATTGGTTATGTAACTTTACAATCTTAAAGTAATCTGTGAGGTAGTAAAATCACAGCCGTTTTAACTTCAAAAGGCAGAACATAATGACTTTTTTTTTTTTTCCAAGCTCCTACACTAAGTGCTGGGCAATGAGTTTGTGGGTGAGTCAAACAGGAAAATAATCTGAAATATTATGTAATATTGCAATAATGAAATTTGGAGGAAGTTGTACACTAGCTGGAGAAAATCCCTGAACTGAATTGTGAAAATGGTTTTATGATAAAAACACCAAACTGCAAGTCTGAAGACCAGGAACTTATTTATGACTCTGTCATTAAACTTGAACCCTGTAATGTCGTCAGCTTTCTTAATCTGTCTGTACTGCTGTTTCCCCCGAGAAGGAAGACATTTGTTAGACAATTTTTAGCATCTCAAATATTTAATAAAGCTATTGGATACAACTCTATTTAAGAACATCTTGAGAATCGAGATTATCTTAAACCTAATGGGTTATGGAGAGAAAACAAACAAATCACCTACTTCTGGCCATTACTAACTTTTCAAATAGTAAGTGTTCAGAAGTCAGAAGGAAAGTGAAAAGATTAGATATATTCATTCATTTCTTTCTTGATGTAGTGTAAAAATCTGAAACATCTGCCTGAACTCAGTTAATTACATTAAGTCCAAAAGAGCTTTTGTTTTCCGAAGAGTCATCAGACTGAAAATTACACTAAATGCCTCAGGATTTAATGGTGCTGTTCAGCTATCTTAGTCCAAATCTTGTGATTTACTGCCACAAAATTTCTGAACGATACCAATGCAACTCTACCTAACAAACAAAAGGGAAGCCATAACCATATATCGTCACGTGCGACAAGTTAATGTGTGGTATTTTCTAGTGCTGCCCTCCTCCAAAGGTCCCAACACACAAACATCAGCCTGAGTGTATTTAAACAAAGTCTGTTTGAATTCATTCCAGCCTTTCCATTTACAGCAATTTAAGACTATTTGTATTCAGGAAACAAAATAACAAGGGACAGCTGTTTCTCTACTTTGCTCTTACTTCTGGGCTATTTGAAAACACTTTGACAAGCTAAAAATGTAAAAAAGCCTCATTTTTATAATTTAGGGTATGAATAAGTCAGGTAAAATTATGGAGAAGAGCACAAAATCAATAGTTTTCTTTTAAAACCAATTTTACTGTTATAGAACTAACATATTTTTGGAATACAGGGATGTGCTAGGTATTTAATGTGTCATATATCATTAGCCTTAAGATTCAGGAATCAGCTTATACTCGAACACTCAGGATGGGAGGCCCTGCATACCTCTAGCCTTATGTAGCATGCACTTGTTACGGGGCCGTACCTCCCAAGCTCACCATTACCTGATGACCCTTCAGCTGGTATGCATGGGCATTACCTGCGCACTTGCCATTAGCATTTCATAGCATAAAAGTGTTACGATGTAATAATAAATAAACTCATCCACTGACTAATGGAGGGTAATTCTGAGATGATATGACTCCTACAACCACATCTCTGCAGCAATGGACAGCATTGCACCTACAACCTTAAACCGTCTTTCTTCGCATTCAACCAAACAGCAGAATGACGATGGATGAGGCCCTAGTGTGTGCCTTAGATTATCCTATCTACATGGCAATTACAATGCTCATGCTTGAAGATTTCAAATGTCCAATGCTGACAGGTTTACGCTCAGCCAAAACTTCAAAGATGATCACAGCCTATTGGAAATCTACCTTTCAGAACTCTGCATACAAAAATTAGTTTAGAATCAAACTCTAAATTACTAATTCAAAATGTGACACTATTACAGCCACTTTAAAAACAAACAAACAAACAAAAAACACAAACTCACTGATTGAATGTGCCTAAAAGAATACTTTGGATTTGAAAAAAAAAAAAAAAAAATCTCATCAGCAGATTTTTCCTGCTCCCTAAGATGTGTGAGTTGCTTTTTTTTCCTCAGATACCACATATGAATATTAACAAAAGCACAGTATGCACAAGAGAAATGCTTTTTTTGTAAACTCAACGGAACGAATGTTAACAGTTTTAGGAATATGTTACGTTAAGGGAGGGGGACGTCCATATGCATGTGAGTATTTTTAGGTCAGTAAATTACCTTCCAAAGGAGCCAGATGGCTCCAGGAACACATCTACAGCTTTGGTTTTCGTACTCTCACTACTCACACTGGTAACGACAGGGTCATTGAGGAGATGGTCACAAGCAGTCCTACGAAACAGACACTGCCTTGTGTGAAAATAGGGGAAAAAATGCATCTTCACATTTTTTTGCTAAGATGATGAAAGGGTAAACTCCTGTTACTGGAGTCTGTTTAAAACCAATTGACACCATTTTTCTTTGTAGTTACTTTATGTAAGGATGAGGAATTTGCTGAGGATTATTAAAAATTTAGGGAAAATATGAAGGAAAGTTTGCACATTGAATATTATCCATTAATTAAAAGCAACATTATTTTTTGGAGTTTTTATTTATATTGGGAAAAAACTATATATTTTTTTCATCTCATTCAGTTTTAAAATGAGGAAACTTATTGTGATAAAACAGCAAGCACATTACAGAAATATTTCACAACATGTCCGGCAAGCCAGTCATCAATTTATTGCCTTTCAGCCTCAAATCCACTCTTGCTTGTCCTGCTTAATGACACTGAAGCTGGACCCATAAACACATCTCCTTTGCCAGCTGGCAGATTGTTACACTTTGTTGGCAGAGGGTATGGCGGCAGGGCATTAGAGGAGGAAGGTATTCTTTTCCAGGTTCTGGCGTGATTTATAATTATTACTCCTAGGGCATGACTGACTGCCATTGGAGAGGAGACGCTGAGTCGTACTCACCTTACCACAAGTTTACCAGCACTCCCTGAGAAGTAGAGAAGCTTCCTAGTAAGTTTCATGAGCTGCTAAGCTGGAAATTTCCCAGTAGGTTTTATTGGGACCAGCAGGTGACTTCATGCTTGGGAGCACTGCCCTGCATCATCTCAGCAAACTACACCATCCGGAGGCCACAGCTACAGCCTCTCCAGCAAAGTCTGAATCTCAGTGATGGGGGATAGGGCAGGAGGCAGCAAGTGGGAATTTTTCCAAGTTGGTTCCTTCCTTGGGGACTGTGTCTCAACCTAGGAAGTAACTGCTCTCTATACCTGCTTGGTGGGAGCAAGCCCCCCAAAATCTGGCCATAAACTGGCCCCAAGACTGGCCATAAACAAAATCTCTGCAACACTGTGACATGTTCATAATGGCCCTAATGCCCGCGCTGGAAGGTTGTGGGTTTAGGGGAATGAAGGCAAGGAACACCTGGCCCGTCTTTAATTCCTCTAGCACCGCTGGGTTAGGGTCTCCCCAACCGAGCTGGTCTCGGCAAGTGATGTCCATTGTGGGGGCTCAAATCCAGGTCGGAGGGTCCCCGGAGTGACGGTTGGAATGGAAAACTAGCTGGAGGACACCCGAGTACTCTTAAAGCAATCCCTGTGGTGAGTAAGGGGAGCTCGGAAGCATCAGGGTAACAGTGGGACAGGTGTGGGGTCTGATTCCTTTCACCTTGGAACTTTTTCACACTGATAATGAGGAGGAACAAGAGTATAGCGAAGTAACAGAAGAGGTTACAGAGCAGGTTTATTTACCAGTTAAAGCTAAAGCGGTAAAGGAAGGCGAGTTTCATCTCTACCCTCTACCCTTTTTCCCATTCCCACATAGGGCACGATCAGGAGCTGTGCTTATTGCACAGCTGGAGAAATATGACTCCAATGTTACGATCACTCGCAAAATTCAATTTCTCATGCTGGTTTAATTATAGCTCCTGACAAAATTCAGACTACTCCTCCTTACTCCTACTTAGGGACCTTAGTAAATGACACTACCATTGTGCCACAGAAAATAACCATACGTAGGGATCAACTAAAAACATTAAATGACTTTCAAAATTACCAGGTGACATCAGGAGCCCTCCTTATTATTTTGAAGAAAAAGATCCTCCAGATCTTTCTTTTCCGGAGGACACTGGGCGAAAAGCCGGTGCCCCAGAGCCCCGCCTTGAGTGACGGCTCTTAGTTCTATTCAGGCAGGAATTCAGCAAGCTAGACAAGAGGGTGATTTAGAGGCTTGGCAGTTCCCTGTTAGAATACACCCCCCAGATTGACAGGGAAATATTGCAGCCACATTTGAGACTTTTCCTTTTAAATTACTCAAAGAACTTAAACAAGCTCTTCATACTAAAAAAGAACGTAGAAAAAATCAGCAAGTCAGGCCGCCAGATAGGGGAAAAAAGAAAACCGTTGAGCCTGAAATATGTCCAAAATGTAAAAAAGTAAAACATTGCACTAATCAGTGTCACTCTAAGTTTGATAAAGATGGGAACTCAATTTGAGGAAATGCAATGAGGGGTCCATCCCGGGTCCCATTCTAAACCGAGACATTTCCAGCTCAGGCCGTTCCCTCACCCCTGTACAATGTCTGTCCCCCGCCACAGCCGGTGGTGCCACAGTAGATTTATGCTACACAAAAGCTGTCAGCCTTCTGCCTGGGGAACCCCCACAAAAGGTCCCAACAGGAGTCTGTGGACCCTTGCCAGCAGGGACAAGAGGATTACTTTTAGGAAGTTCTAGTTTAAATTTAAAAGGAGTACAAATACATACAGGAGTCATTGATTCAGATTACAATGGGGAAATTCGAACTGTTATATCTACTTCTGTTCCCTGGAAGGCAGAGCCAGGAGAGCACATAGCACAGCTCCTGATTGTGCCTTATGTGGGAATGGGAAAAAGTGAAATTCAATGAAGGGGAGGATTTGGAAGCACAAATAAACAAGGCAAAGTAGCTTATTGGGTAAGTCAAATTACTGATAAACGTCCTACCTGTGAAATAACTATTCAAGGAAAGAAATTTAAAGGTTTGGTAGATACAGGAGTGGACATTTCAGTCATTTCTCTATTGCACTGGCCGTCCACGTGGCCAATTCAACCGGCTCAATTTAACATAGCTGGAGTTGGTCAAGCCCCTGAAGTATATCAGAGTAGGTATATTTTGCATTGTGAAGGGCCCCATGGACGACCTGGGACCATTCAACCAATTATAACTTCTGTACCTATACCTTTATGGGGAAGAGACGGGGAGCACAAGTTCTAATTCCAGCAGAATTATATCACCCTCAAAGTCAACATATGATGCATGAAATGGGGTATGTCCCTGGTATGGGACTAGAAAAAAAATTTCAAGGTTTGAAAGAACCGCTTCAAGCGGAAAAACAAAGTTCCCACCAAAGATTAGGAAATAATTTTTGATGGTGGCCATTGTTAAACCTCCAGAACCTATACCTTTAAAATGGTTACCAGATAAGCCAATTTGGATAGAACAATGGCCGCTGAGTAAAGTAAAACTGGAGGCTTTAGAGAAATTAGTTGCTGATCAATTAGAAAATGGACACATAGCTCCAACATTTTCTCCTTGGAATTCTCCAGTTTTCATAATTAAGAAAAAAATCAGGTAAATGTTAAATCAGGTAAATGAAAAAATCAGAATGTTAACTGATTCAATTCAGTTATACAACCCATGGGAGCATTGCAGCCAGGATTGCCTTCTCCTGCTCTAATTCCAAAAAATTGGCCTTTAATAGTCATAGATTTAAAAGACTGTTTTTTTACTATCCACTTAGCTGAGCAAGACTGTGAACAGTTTGCATTTACAATTTACATTTCCTGCAGTAAACAACCTGCAGCCTGCTAAGCATTATCATTGGAAACTGTTGCCACAGGGCATGTTAGATAGTCCAAATATGTGCCAAACATATGTGGGGCAAGCAATTGAACCAACTCGTAAAAAATGTTCACAGTGTTACCTTATTCACTATATGGATGATATACCTTGTGCTTCCCCCACTGGAGAAATATATGATCACTTGCAAAATTCAATTTCTCCTGCTGGTTTAATTATAGCTCCTGACAAAATTCAGACTACTCCTCCTTACTCCTACTTAGGGACCTTAGTAAATGACACTACCATTGTGCCACAGAAAGTAACCATACGTAGGGATCAACTAAAAACATTAAATGATTTTCAAAATTACGAGGGGACATAATTGGATACGAGCTGCTCTAGGCATTCCTACCTATGCCATGAGTAATCTGTTTTCTATCCTTAGAGGAAATCCTAGTCGCACTAGCCCTTGGCAATTAAGAGAGGAGGCCGAGGAAGAGTTACAACGAATTGAGAAGCAAGTCCATAAAGCTCAAATAAATAGAATAGATCCAGAGAAGAATCTAGATTTGCTAATTTTTTCAACTCAGCATTCACCTACTGGTGTTATTGTCCAAGAACAGGACTTAGTAGAGTGGCTTTTTCTTCCACATACTAATTCATGGACTTTAACTCCTTATTTAGATCAAATCGCTACTATGATAGGGATTGGGAGAACTCGGATTGTTAAATTACATGGATATGATCCTGGAAAAAATATTGTCCCTCTCACGAAGGCACAAATACAGCAAGCTTTTATAAATAGTCATACTTGGCAAACCCATTTAGCTGACTTTGTGGGTATTCTCGATACTCATTTTCCTAAAACGAAGCTGTTTCCGTTTTTGAAATCAACCAATTGGATTCTCCCTAAAATAACTAAATTTAAACCAATTGAAGGTGCTGAGAATGTTTTTACAGATGGGTCTAGTAATGGTAAAGATTCTTATTCTACCTCAAAAAGTAAAGTTTTTCAGACACCCTATACCTCAGCTCAAAAAGCGGAACTTGTAGCTGTAATTGAGGTATTGACTGCTTTTGATATGCCTATTAATGTGATTTCTGATTCTTCATACGTGGTTCACTCCACACAGTTAATTGAAAATTCTCAGTTACAATTTCATACAGATGAACAACTGATGACTTTATTTACCCAATTGCAAACAGCAGTGAGGAGTAGAATGCACCCTTTTACATCACTCACATTAAGGCTCATACAACTCTTCCAGGACCTTTGACTGAAGGGAATGAAATGGCTGATCACCTACTTGCTACTGCAATATCTAATGCTAGACATTTTCACAATTTAACCGATGTGAATGCCTCTGGTCTCAAACGCAGATACAGCATTACCTGGAAAGAAGCTAAAGCTATTACCCAGCGATGTCCAACTTGTCAAATGGTGCATTCCTCATCTTTTACAGGAGAAGTTAATCCTCGAGGACTGGAACCTAACTCTCTTTGGCAAATGGATGTCACACATGTTTCCTCGTTTGGGAGACTAGCTTGTGTACATGTATGTGTGGACACCTTTTCTCACTTTGGGCTACATGCCAATCAGGAGAGCCTTCTGTCTGTGTTAAGCAGGGTCTCGCGGTGATGGGCATTCCAGCTTCTTTTAAAACAGATAATGCCCAGGCTATACTAGCCAAGCTCTAGCTATATTTTTCCCTATGTGGAATAAATGAATCTCTCCCTAAACCAGCAGTTGCAAAAGCAGAAAGGGAAAAATAGAGAATATGGAACCCCACAGACACAACTGAACCTAGCATTATTAACTTTCAATGTTTTGAGCCTGCCCTAAGGCCAGATGTTATCAGCAGCTGAACAGCATCTACAGAAACCAGCTGCAAAGAACAGAAACAGAACAACTGATGTGGGGGTGAGATCCAATAACAAAAAGTTGGGAAATAGGTAAAATAATAACTTGCAGTAGAGGTTATGCTTGTATTTTTCCAGGTCAAAATCAGCAGCCAATTTGGATACCATCAAGACACCTGAAACCTTATCGTGAGCCAGATGCCGAGGAAGATTCCAGGAGGATCCCAAGGACCCCCCAGTTGCAGCCATGTCAAGACTGACGCTGAGGAGGACCCCAACTGTCACAAGCAACACCCATCAAACACAGCCACCCACCTGGAGACAGATCAAAAAGCTGTCACAGATGGTGGAAGAAAACCTGAGGAAAGCGGGACAACTAGTCACAATGAATAATTTGATGGTAGCTATGATAGCAGGTATCACCACTGCCATGAGTATTCCTTCAACAAGGGCTGGTAATAATGCCTGGATGCAATCACTCTATGACACAGTCACACATGCTTTCTGATCTCAGTATTTACCATAATAAATCTGCTCCTATAATTGAAGCATACCACCCTCAAAAACCTGTTTGTAAACAGGATTGGATCCAGTTAGAAAAAATGAACGTACTTGTTTAGGAAGATTGCTTTGCAGAACAGGCAGAGGTGCTGCACAATGAGTCCTACGGCATCATTAATTGGTCCCCAAAGGGGATGTTTAGCTTGAATTGCACCTCTCAGTCTGCGTGACATAGTCACACTATGTTCAGCTGATCTGAGCAAAATGGTTAGATGGTAGATATAATAAGAAGTATGGCAAAAGATCCTATTATCGGGAGCCATGGTGGTATAGTG
The DNA here is from genome assembly GCF_037993035.2 of Macaca fascicularis. Classification (NCBI taxonomy): domain Eukaryota; kingdom Metazoa; phylum Chordata; class Mammalia; order Primates; family Cercopithecidae; genus Macaca; species Macaca fascicularis. The sequence continues at coordinate 201,916,070 of NC_088376.1, forward strand.
GCACCTCAACCTCAAATGATATGGCCCGCTCTAGGAGCTGAACATAAGGATTTGTGGAAACTATTAAATGCTCTTAGTAAGATCAAAATTTGGAAAAAAAATAAAAAAGCATCTAGAAGGACACTCTACAAACTTGTTTCTGGATACAGAAAAATTAAAAGAACAAATATTTAAAGCATCCCAGACACACCTGACCTTAATGCCAGGAACTGGAGAGCTTAAAGGAGCTGCAGACAAATTAGCAGCGAGTAACCCATTACAATGGATAAAAACACTTGGAAGCTCTGTGACTTCAATGATGATGGTGCTTTTAATCTGTGTTGTTTGTCTTTGTATAGTCTGCAGATGCGGACCGACTCCTGCGAGAAGCAGCTCACCGTGATAAAGCTGCCCTTGCTCTTATCGATTTGCAAATCAGAGAAGGGAGACGTGTTGAGAGCAAGCCCCCCAAAATCTGGCCATAAACTGGCTCCAAGACTGGCCATAAACAAAATCTCTGCAGCACTGTGACATGTCCATGATGGCCCTAACGCCTAAGCTGGAAGGTTCTGGGTTTAAGGGAATGAGGCCAAGGAACACCTGGCCCGCCCAGGGAGGAAAACCGCTTAAAGGCATTCTTAAGCCACAAACAATAGCGTGAGCGATCTGTGCCTTAAGAACAGGCTCCTGCTGCAGTTAACTAGCCCATCCTATTCCTGTAATTCAGCCCATCCCTTCGTTTCCCATAAGGGATATTTTTAGTTAATTTAATATCTTTAGAAACAGTGCCAATGACTGGCTTGCTGTCAATAAATATGTGGGTAAATCTCTGTTTGGGGCTCTCAGCTCTGAAGGCTGTGAGACCCCTGATTTCCCACTTCACACCTCTATATTTCTGTGTGTGTGTCTTTAATTCCTCTAGCACCGCTGGGTTAGGGTCTCCCCGACCGAGCTGGTCTCGGCACCTGCTACTCCTGAATTCTTTGGAATTCTCTTTACCCCTTAGTATGTAATATCTAGTTAGTAGTTAATAATTATATTAAACTTTCCACATTCAAACAACTTGTGTGGCTTCTGTCTCCTGACTGGATTCTGACTGATAAACTCAGTTAAAATGTTCAAGATAGGAGAGGTAATGAGACATTTTAAATGAAAGAAAGATAAGGGGTAGCTGAAAGTAATAACATTTAGAAAAGCATGAAAGCACATGAAATAGGAAGATGTGGAAGAAAAGAAACTCGTGTGGCAGAAGTTATTAAGTCTTCACTAAAATCTGCCTCTTTACTCTTTGATAGTAACAGAATTGAGGCCAGGCACTGTGTCTCCCACCTGCAATCCCAGCACTCTGGAAGGCTGAGGTGGGTGGATCACTTGAGGTCAGGAGTTCGAGATAGTAACAGAACTGTAGCCAGGCCTGTGCCTGGCTGGTCTATACCTGCCTCCCCTGTAGTTACGTAAGGCCACAAGAACAATTAATTCTTACCAGTGGAGTAGAAATGGAAGTGACACATGCCACATCGTTCTCTGGAACTTGAGAGGTGTGTGCCTGCAACACATCCCCTTCCTCCTTCTGGCTGGAACCCAGATCTGGAACTTGAGAGGTGTGTGCCTGCAACACATCCCCTTCCTCCTTCTGGCTGGAACCCAGATCTGGGGTGACCCAGCTTTGACCATGCAGGAGACAATGTTGCCCTAAAGGATGGTGGCACAGCAACATGAAAGGAACATGGACCCTGAAGGACTGCTAGGAACAGAGCTGTCATACAAACCGGGATTGCTCACCTCAGACCTGTTTTATAAGCAAACTTTTACAGTTTTAAGCTACTGCCATTTTGTGTGTCTTTATTATTACAGCTTAGTTTTACCCTAAAACAATGGCTAATCAGGGAAAATCACTGTTATTCTTTTTTCTTACGCCTCCATCCAACCTAGATGTTATTATCCTCTTATAACTGCTCATGTATGTTAAAATATTATTCTGTTATCTCCCCTTCTACTCCATTGGTGTCATATCCAAATGTCTGTCCAATTAAATAAATTTATTTTTAATCTTTAAAACATGGTCTTGGGCTTTGCTATTCTCTATGCCTGGAATGTTTTTACTCTTTCTATTGCTTCCATTTTTAATACCTCCCATGCTTTGAGAGCGAGCTCATCTCACTCATAATTCTTTTGTTGACAGGCCTGATTGAAACAATCTCTACCTTTGTAAACCATGAGTGCAATTATTTTCTGAACAGAGCACAGGCCAAATATCAATTTCTGAGTGAAATCCCTCGTGTCTTGAACACCTAGATAGGCATTTATTGTATAATTTTATCCTTTGTATTTAATTTGAATAGTATGAAACAAATTATAAAATCTTTGAAAATAAGGCAACTTTGTAACTTTCTAACGAGGTTCCCTAAACAAAGAAAATATTTTTAAAGTTTGATGTTTTGAATTCTTCTCTCCATGAAAAGGAACCATGTGTCCTTGGAAAAATGGTTGATTCATTGTGTGGGTCAATAAATTTAGAAAATGAGGCTTGATCTTGTTGTCATATCAGAAAGCAAGGAATCCATCAAATATTACTAGCTAGGTGTCAAAAGAAATCAAATGGAAGAGGCTGCCACTAAGCAAAGTTGAGAAAATTTAAGCATCATTAAGTATAATAATTTGCAAAGGATGAAGGTATATTTATAATACATTTATTTTTCTACCCAGTTTACAGATAAGGAATGGTAAGACAGGCACAGAGAAAATCGGTAACTTGCCCAAGGTTTTGTAGTTTGTAATTTTCCTTATAATCACCATTTCTCATAGTTTCATAGGATCAGTGCAGAGTGATAAGAAGAAAAATACCTCGTTTTTCCTGTATTTGTTCTGAGAAATGATACCATTGCACTTTGGAGGAAAACTAGAGGAAAGAAAAGAATTATATAGAAATAAAAAAAGTACAGAAGAATAAAAGTAAAAAGAACCGGAAACTTTCTTCACTTCTTTAGGGATCCACAAAAATGTGTAAGGGCCCTTCTTTTCCCCTTTGTGGCCACACTTCTCACTTTCTTTTTAAATCTGTGATCTATCACACTTTGTACCTGGCATAACACGTGGTCCTGTTCTCCTGTTATATTATTTGTAAAGTCTCATCAATGAAAATGACCATCATCATGATAATTATTTTCAATTATTTTCTGTAAGTTGGGAATAATAAGTATGAAGAGTAAATGAATTTAGACATGTAAAGTACATAGAACATCATTTAGAAATAGTAACTTCTCAACAAATGTTACATATTATTATGATTATTAATTTATATTTTACATTCTATATGGCAATAGCATATAAACTAAAAATGAAACTCATAAGTTCTTTCATTGTCATATTAATAAAATTAAAGTTTATGCTTATTGCAGGTCTATATTTATGGAATAATTTGGTTAACCTTTATCAGTAATTAACCATGACATTCAAGAAAAATGTACTCAATATGCACTGTGTGCCAGGGACCAGGAATTTATCAATAAATGAAGGAGGCATTGCCCTGTCTTCATGGATCTTACAGTCTAATGGAAAAGGCAGACATTAAATAAGTAATAAATATTATTTTACAAAAGAACACCCAGTGGGAATTCAATTAATCTTGAGTTTTTAATTCTAATTTATTGGTAAATAGCACTCTGATGCTAGTCACAAAGACTTTAAATATGCCTGGAAAATGATTTTTTGGTATTTATCTCATACAAACCACCAAATATTTATTTATAAGTGCATTGGATGTCTAAATTGGAAACATAAAACTAGAGGTTCATTACTTAAGAATTAAACAAATATTGATCTCTTTATTAATACTTTTTGCAATGGCATACCAGAGGAGACAGAGCTGTTGAAGAGGTTGACTCTACTGTTTTACCACTGACATTGTTAAAAAGTCATAATTGAAAAGCAGTGATAGTTAAAAAGCAGACCAATTTATAGTCAGTTTTTTACTGTTTTTATTGATGGCACTCACAGCAGAACATGTCTAATGTCCCTCTGCCTGGAGATGCTACTGATATTTTGTGATAATTTTTGGAATCATGCAAGCAATACTAAGAAAAGAATGCCTCATTTTAATTTTTGTATTTTATTATTTATTATTATGTTTATGGGGCATTTGTTATATGCCAGGCAAGGTCCCAAGTACACAAATATTAACTTTAAAGTCCCTCATAGCAATCTTTTAAAGAAAATTGAAATATAAAAAGAGATTCAAGATTTTAGTTAAAAAACTATTCAGTTAAAAAGGGCCAATGCTGTTTCTCTCTGAATAAATTTATAGGTATGATTTGAAAAATTGTTCTGTTACAGAATTGAGTTTTACTTTGTAGCCTGAAATAACAGCAACCATCGGAGAGGGAATTAATTTGACCTCTTTGAAATGCTAATTGAATTCTTATCTGTAAACCCAATATTTGCATTGTTGAGCTATGTAAAGGAAATATAAAATCCATAGGCTTGATGAAATGATAAAAGGCATGTGCTTAACTAAATCATTAAAACGACACTGTCACTTTTATTCTAGGTGTATATATTCTGTCCCACATGCAAGAACAAAACAAAATAATACTAGCACATAGAAATCACATTATGTTTAATTATATGGTAGTGTTTATTTTTTGGATTGTTTTGACAATACACAGGAGATTATTTCCTGAATGTTAAAAATTATGATAGAATATGTTAATACAATTACACCTTCAGATAAACAATTGAATGCTTTCAGTTTGATTTCCGTGAGCTCAACTTAAAATTTTCACCAGCTTCCAAGTGTTGATTTTTTAAAGTCAAACATCATTTACTCTTTATATATTTTCATCAACATATTCTGTTACAGCTTTTAAAACTTGGAAAATTCTCTGTGTATTGTCAAAAACAATCTAAATTTAAAAACAACACTGTTAAAGAGTTGGAATGATTATGGCATAATTTCCAACAGTACTATTGGTGGCAATGATTCCTAATGAGGCAGATACAGAATCATCTATACATTACCACATACTGTAAACAATAACTGCATATTTCCAGAGTCTCGTACTTCAATCCACTTCAAAAAACCCACTTAAAAGTACATTAGTGCAGGGAATTTTATCTATTACCCACTGGAATTTCCTGATATAAACTCATTCAAGACAAAGCATTACTATCATTTTGTGTAATTTTTTCGGCCATGGCTAAAATTTTCCATTTTTTGATGTTTAAAGGAAAACTGAAATACAACAACATTATCATTCCTCTTTATTGGCCCTACCAGGATGGCTATAAATTAAATAAAATCTTAACAAGGTGAGACTAGGTGTTATATTAAAATTACCTAATGCAATTTATAGGAGAACAAAAGTGGTTTTCACCACTGTATATGTAGTGGACTCCTCTATATTTAAAAAAAATTTTCATATTGCTTCAAGTAGAAAGTTATTTCCTATTGGAACTAATGTTATGCCAGGAAGAATTTTATAAATTGTATCCTCTTTTATGGTAAGAAACATGCGTGTTCATCTGCATGGCAATGAAAGAAAGGGTGGGTGACTGAGAAGGCCAGAGGTGGTGATTTAGACAGAATATAATTGTATTTGAAATTGTGATGCTTCAAATCACTGTGAATCAAAATGTGTACATGAAACAAATCGATTAACAGGCCCTTTTCAATAACTGACATGTTAGCAGGGCAATATTGAACCAGGATTGAACTCAAGTCAGGCTGTCACTCATGATTTACTTGGTGGAGCATTTTGTTTGAGTGAAAGTGAATTATGTCTTTGATTAGAACACACAGAAAAATAGAGTCATCAGACAGACAGAATAGAGATTGACTTGTTTAAAACTTCTATTGAACCCAAACCAGTATTTATCCTCATTCTCCCAACATAGACTCACACGACACAGGTCCCAGTTGCAGCTGCATTACAACAGCAGATCTTGTTTGTTTGATCTTGTTCTGAATGCTATAAACTATCTCTTTTCCCAAAGCATATTGAATTATTTCCTTTGACTGTTTTTGTAAATGGGATGCTTCATAAAACCAATGGTCAGTTAATTAATATACATTAATATTTTCTCTACTACGGAGGTTGATCGACCAGCCTAGCGGTTTAAAAAGAATCCCAACAATCCCAACATACAAGGCTCTCTCCAACAACAAATGCCTGCCATGTTTGTTGCTTTCTAATTGACCCAGAGATCACCGCCATGCTCTCTATTTCCTTCCTTAAGTTACACTTTTTAGAGATGTTTCAGTGTCTTCAGACAAGGAAGGAAGTGTCCAGAGCCTCCGATTCCCCTTTAGAGGACAGCACTCAGAGTCCTGCTACCCCTTAGAGTCAAGCAGCCTAATTTTCAGACAAAGCCCAGTAGCTTATAAGAAGGTTTAGCTTAACAAGGGATTGGAGAGGCAATATTTGTCTAGAAGGTATCTAAGGAGACAACAGATTTGTTCATGGCCTAATTTACCTAACCCCCCCCTCCCCTCTTCCCTTTGCTAACTCTTCTCATTCTTCAGATCTCAAGTTAAATATCGTTTGGACAGGGACGTCCTCTCTGACCCATGATTAGGTTAGGTGTCTTGTTACGTGCTCCTAACACTCTCCACTTTGTGTAATTCATTCTTACTTGTTTATGTATTGGGCTGTGTTTATCTAATTGTGCCCTAAATCTCCAGTATCCTTCCCATAACAGGAAGTCAAAAATATTTGTTAAAAGAATGAATAGATACCTAAGATCAATGAAAGTCTTCACATATTATCCTGGATTCTGAGGGAGAAAATCTAAGAAAAATCTTAGAAAATCTAAGATAGTTTGAAGAGTCAATTCACATTGAAACAAAACAGAGCCCACATGGCCAAAGCAAGACTAAGCAAAAAGAACAAATCTGGAGGAACCACATTATCAGACTTCAAACCATACTATAAGGCCATAGTTACCAAAACAGCATGGTAGTGATATAAAAATAGCACATGGGCCAATGGAATGTAGTAGAGAACCCAGAAATCAACCCAAAAACTTACAGTCAACTGATCTGTAACAAAGCAAACACAGACACGAAGTGGGGAAAGGACACCCTATTCAACAAACAGTGCTGGGATAATTGGCAGCCACATGTAGAAGAATGAAACTAGATTCTCAGAATTTAAATCTAAGATCTAAAACCACACAAATTTTAGAAGACAACATCAGAAAAACCCTTTTAAATACTGACTTAGGCAAAGACTTCATGACCAAGAATTCAAAAGCAAATGCAACAAAGACAAAGATAAATAAATGGGACTTAATTAAACTAAAAAGCTTCTGCACAGCAACAGAAACAACCAGCAGAGTAAAAAGACAACACACAGTCAGAGAAAAATCTTCACAGTCGATACATCCAACAAAGGACTAATTATCCAGAATCTACAAAAAACAAACAAACAAACAAACAAAACATCAAGAAAATAAAACAATCCCATCAAAAAGTGGGATAAGGACAGGAATAGACAATTCTCAAAACAAGATATGCAAATGACCAACAAAGATATGAAAAAATGCTCAACATCACTAATGATCAGAGAAATTCAAATCAAAACCACAATGTGATACCACCTTACTCCCTCAAGAATGGCCATAATAAAAAACTCATAGATGTTGGCGTGGATGTGGTAAAAAGCAAACACTTTTACACCGCTGGTAGAAATGTAAACTAGTACAACCACTATGGAAAACAGTGTGGATATTCCTTAAATAACTAAAAATAGAACTACCACTTGATCCAACAATCCCACTACTGGGTATCTACCCAGAGGAAAATAAGCCATGCTACAAAAAGGATACTTGCACACATGTTTATAGCAGCATAATTCGCAATTGCAAAGCCATGGAGCCACCTGAAATGCCCATCAATTAACGAGTGAATAAAGAAATTGTGGTATATCTGTACCATGAAATACTGCTCAGCCAAAAAAAAAAAAGGAATGAAATAATGGCATCTGCAGCAACCTGGATGGAATTAGAGACCATTATTCTAAGTGAGGCAATTCAGGAATAGAAAACCAAATATTGTATGTTCTCACTCATAAATGGGAGCTAAACTGTGAGGATGAAAAGGCATAAGGATAATACAATGGACTTTGGGGACTCAGGGGCAAGGGTGTAAGAGGATTGAGGGATAGGAGACTACACACTGGGTACAGTGTACACTGTTTGGGTGATAGGTGCACCAAAATCTCAGAAATCACCACCAAAGAACTTATTCATGTAACCAAACACCACCTCTTCTCCAAAAACCTATTGAAATCAAAACATTTTTAAAATAATCAATATTGGACCATGTTTCATTATCACTTTTTACCAACTGTCTTCCTCTGGTTTGCAGTCATAGCTCTGTTTTACCATGAAAAATACAATTATTCCAATGATGCTCTGAGAAACACAAAAATACCTAACTTTATAGTACACACTACAACACCACAAATAATACTTACCAGCTTAATAAATGGATAATATCGCATCCCACTCTTTGTTTATGTGCACAGAGACTCCAAGTGTTGGAAATAGCTCCAAATTATTATTGTGTTAATTTTTATTATACTTTAAGTTATGGGACACATGCGCAGAACGTGCAGGTTTGCTACATAGGTATATATGTGCCATGGCAGTTTGCTGCACCCATCAACCCTACATTAGGTATTTCTACTAGTGCTATCCCTCCCCTTCCCCCGAATGCCCCCCACAGGCCCCGGTGTGTGATGTTCCCCTCCCTGTGTCCATATGTTCCTATTGTTCAACTCCCACTTATGAGTGAGAACATGTGGTGTTTGGTTTTCTGTTCCTGGATTAGTTTGCTGAGAATGATGGTTTCCAGCTTCATCCATGTCCCTGCAAATGACATGAACTCATTCTTTTTTTTTTTTTTAATTTATTTATTATTATTATACTTTAAGTTGTAGGGTACATGTGCATAACTTGCAGGTTTGTTACATATGTATACTTGTGCCATGTTGGTGTGCTGCACCCATCAACTCGTCATTTACATCAGGTATAACTCCCAATGCAATCCCTCCCCCCTCCCCCCTCCCCATGATAGGCCCCTGTGTGTGATGTTCCCCTTCCTGAGTCCAAGTGATCTCATTGTCCAGTTCCCACCTATGAGTGAGAACATGCGGTGTTTGGTTTTCTGTTCTTGTGATAGTTTGCTAAGAATGATGGTTTCCAGCTGCATCCATGTCCCTACAAAGGACACAAACTCATCCTTTTTGATGGCTGCATAGTATTCCATGGTGTATATGTGCCACATTTTCTTAATCCAATCTGTCACTGATGGACATTTGGGTTGATTCCAAGTCTTTGCTATTGTGAATAGTGCTACAATAAACATACGTGTGCATGTGTCTTTATAGCAGCATAATTTATAATCCTTTGGGTATATACCCAGTAATGGGATGGCTGGGTCGTATGGTACATCTAGTTCTAGATCCTTGAGGAATTGCCATACTGTTTTCCATAATGGTTGAACTAGTTTACAATCCCACCAACAGTGTAAAAGTGTTCCTATTTCTCCACATCCTCTCCAGCACCTGTTGTTTCCTGACTTTTTAATGATTGCCATTCTAACTGGTGTGAGATGGTATCTCATTGTGGTTTTGATTTGCATTTCTCTGATGGCCAGTGAAGATGAGCATTTTTTCATGTGTCTGTTGGCTGTATGAATGTCTTCTTTTGAGAAATGTCTGTTCATATCCTTTGCCCACTTTTTGATGGGGTTGTTTGTTTTTTTCTTGTAAATTTGTTTGAGTTCTTTGTAGGTTTAAAGTTCATATGGAACCAAAAAAGACCCCGCATCTCCAAGACAATCCTAAGTCAAAAGAACAAAGCTGGAGGCATCACGCTACCTGACTTCAAACTATACTACAAGGCTACAGTAACCAAAACAGCATGGTACTGGTACCAAAACAGAGATATAGACCAATGGAACAGAACAGAGTCCTCAGAAATAATACCACACATCTACAGCCATCTGATCTTTGACAAACCTGACAAAAACAAGAAATGGGGAAAGGATTCCCTATTTAATAAATGGTGCTGGGAAAATTGGCTAGCCATAAGTAGAAAGCTGAAACTGGATCCTTTCCTTACTCCTTATACGAAAATTAATTCAAGATGGATTAGAGACTTAAATGTTAGACCTAATACCATAAAAATCCTAGAGGAAAACCTAGGTAGTACCATTCAGGACATAGGCATGGGCAAAGACTTCATGTCTAAAACACCAAAAGCAACGGCAGCAAAAGCCAAAATTGACAAATGGGATCTCTTTAAACTAAAGAGCTTCTGCACAGCAAAAGAAACTACCATCAGAGTGAACAGGCAACCTACAGAATGGGAGAAAATTTTTGCAATCTACTCATCTGACAAAGGGCTAATATCCAGAACTCATTCTTTTTTATGGCAGCATAGTATTCCATGGTGTATATGTGCCACATTTTCTTTATCCAGTCTAACATTGATGGGCATTTGGGTTGGTTCCAAGCCTTTGCTATTGTGAATAGTATCGCAAAAAAAATACATGTGCATGTGTCTTTATGGCAGCATGATTTATAGTCCTTTGGGTATATACCCAGTAATGGGATTGCTGGGTCAAATGGTATTTCTAGTTCTATATCCTTGATGAATCGCCAGACTGTCTCCCACAATGATTGTGGAAGACAGTGCTCTGAATTATTTTTAATAGGCTAATGGTTGACATTAGAGCAAGCCACACATACTTGAGTGTGACAAACATCACATCAAAAGCGTTACTAATATCATAACTATCTCATATGTTAGAATGACCTTGCACTTAAACACAATAGCAAAGCAATTATGGCCACTGCTACACTCTGAATCACGCACTTTGGCTCTCTTGATGATTATACTTATTCGTGGAGCATTTCTTGTTGATAATTCTGTACTCGTTCTATTGAATACTGCATGGCACTAACAACTTGTCATGTATATTCGCTTTGAACATTAACTAGAGTTGGAAAGAATGTGTTTTTATAAACGCATTACTTCATATTGCATTCTTCTTCCAAGTGTCACGGATAATAACATTTCCAATCCACATGTGGCCTTCCAACATTAACATCTTGTCACTACATTAGAGACCTCGTTTTCAATTACTCAGCACTTGCTCACCCAAATCTTTTCCTTTCCCTTCTCATTCCCGGTTTGAGTAGCAAAGAGGATAACACATATCACGCAATTTAAAATTTTTCTCTGCTGTTACCCACAGGCAGGCAGGCAGGCACTCAGAAAGTTTTCTAAGAAAAAACCTTCTTCAACACAGAAAAATATACATGAATATTTTGTAAGGCACTTTGTGGAGCTGGAAATAAATGAGAAAAGCTACAAGCTGTCGAATTCACTCCCCTAATGTGTCTTTGCTGTCATATAAGCAGAATTTAATTCAAAACTGAACACTGCTTTGGAAATTTACTTTTCTCTAGAAAAGTGCAGCCTTGAGGAGAAAGTAATTACTAAATATGAGTGAGGAAAGGGAACAATGGACCGAAGCCTAAACAGATTATTACAGTTGTTACCAGAGGGTTTCAGAGGCAGGAAGAGGAAGAAAATGGTGTGTGCATGTTTGACGTTTTAATATTACACTCTCATTAGCTGCTTTCTAAGCTCTGAAATGTTTGACATGTAATTTAACTACCCAGAAGATAGGCCATTTTCTCTAGCCCTTAAAGAATGATTCCGTCTAAAATAGAAAAAGAAAAAAAAAAAAGAAGATAAAAAGAAGAACGTGGTATTATGTGACTAATTTTAGGAACTGATACAAAACACAACCCTCCTAAGTTGGGTACAACATTTTTAATCAAAGTTGTTTCTTGGTGTTGATTTTGTTAACATTTTCTTTTTCAGTGTTTCTGGACAGTGTTTCTTGCTATTGCCTGGGAGAAGGTTTTCAAACATTTACGTATTTGTGCACGTTTAAGTTGAAAATAGCTCAGCTGATTGGACTCAAAGACTCTGTACCATAACTTACCGAAATTCCACAGAGATGTGACGATGATTTTCAAGTTATCTGCTTTCCTACCAGAGAAAATTTGATATTTGTTGTCTTATTCTTTGTTGTCTGTTAACACATTTCATATTAAGAATTCCAGCTAGATCCTTTACAAAAATTTAGATACTAAATTTTTTCGGCACCAAAATTCTTCTCATTTATTCTCAGGCAATAGGATCGGTGCTTGGCTATTACATGGGCAGAATTTAACATGTAGCCCTTTTTTATTTTCTGCCCACAACTTCTAATTTCAGAGCCACTCTACTAACAATTCATGTTTCAACTTCATAACTGAAGAGAAAGCCTGACTGTAAGCTCCTTGGATGTACGAATTGCTGGTTTCTTATCGGAATCCTCGGTACTAGTAGATTCTTTGTAAATAAATTCCCTTCCCACCCCCTATACGTGCTGGCCTGGAGGAGAAAATAGTGAATTCCTTTATTACAAGGTACTTATATGTTTTCCAGAAATTATCCTTGCATTTTATTTCTACTTATTCTTTTTGGCACAATGTAAAATAAATGTATTGTGAAGACAGCTACCGAATGAATTGTTTAAAGTTTCTTCTTTATATTTCTTACATGACACTGTTTACAGACCTATGTCTCAATAGGGTTTTTTTTCTAAAATATATCAAGGCATGTTGAGTGTAGGTTTTGCGTGATAAATATTTCATTGATGAATGACAAAAAAAAAACTGATCCTTTTATGTATTGTATGGTTCTGACTAATTTAACTAATAGAATTTTGCACAAACCACATTTAGATGCTTCCTATTAGCCATAGGGGTTCATTTTAACTCATCACAGATATTGATGTTTCCAATAAATGGAATAGATTGGCATGCTTTACAGTGATAGCTGCTAAGGTTTATGTTCCTTTTGGAAAGTGGAGACAAAAAAGATGTGGAAAAGAGAAAAGGGATAGTTGTAACTCCTAGTTTCAGTTAAACCTCATCCACTTACCTCTGCCATACTTTCTCTGCACCATCTGTGGACACAAAACTAGAATATTCCTAAGTTACTCCATGACCACATCCATCTAGCCTTCGCAGTGCCCACAGTCGAAACCGTCGGAGTATTTTTATTTAAATGTGTTTTCACTCTCATCAGCATTGCTTGGGAACGCTCATTATCTTACACACTAACCAGACGGAGACTTTGTTTTTAATTTGCCCATCTAGTTTTGAAAACTATGATGTCATTTTATGTTTGCATGTTCAGATTATAATGAGATTGAATATTATTTTTGTTTCTCAGGCATATGTATTCCTTTTGGAATGGCTTTCTTATACTTTGATCAAGTTTCTATTATGTGATCATTTAAAAGTTACTTATTGAAAAGATTGCTATATTATTATATTAAAGCTTTATATTATATTAATAATCTCAGTTTCTCACTTATCTTTTAAACATGTTTACACTGCAGTTCGCTGTTTAAAAACCAGTACAAATAGCTTTCTCATCAAGAACTTAAAGCATTTCTCCTTTTCATCTTCAATTATTTCCAACACAGAAAATGCCAAAAATGGGGAGACTGAAAAAAATCCATATATGTATGTTTCAAGGTGAGTTTCTCCTGCGAGTTACCAGATAGAACACAATAGAGATAGATGCTGTGCTATTTTATTCTAACGTAGAGTAAGGAATCATTTAGAATATTTACGTGTTTTTGCATATCACAAAATTTCATAAATTTGGGAATAGTTACCCCCTATGACTCAAGAAGCATAAATTAGAGACTACATCATTTGTCACTTATCATTTTTAAGCTTTCTTAAAGCATAAAGGCAGCATATTTTAACAAGAGAGAAAATTATTCTTGTTTCTACAAAACAGTGTTTTAAAACAAAGTTTTAAGTAAGTTTTGACAAAAGTGATGGGGAAAACAATTATAGACAAAATTATCTGATGATGAAAGGAACTAATCCAAAACTTCATAAAAATGTTCCAAGTCTCAGTTTTATATTAGCTACAGATTAGTGAATTTGTAGTACTTTGTGGGTTCTTTGGCTAAAGATCAATGAAGCTTAAAGTTTCAAAAAAGTAATGTCATTTAAACATGGAAAATGTCTTAAAATATAATTATTTTAGTCTTGCATATGTAAATACACTTGGAGAGAGGTGCTGCAGGCAGAATTTTCTTAATGAGCTGTGACTGTACTTAAAAGAGTCTGTGTGTTATGTTCACTCGAATTTCTGATAGAAATTGTTTTAATATTCTTCCAAGTTCTAAAGCTTGCTCAGTATGTGTGCCAGTACAAACAATAAGATGTATTTATTTATTTAGCTATTTGAGGAATCTCCTAAGCAAGTGTCTTTTTGATTCGTGTCCTGGATGAGATTTGCTAAAATAAATAAATAAATAAATAAAATTATATTTCTGTGCCAGGACACTTTTATTGTAGGAAACAGATTACATTTAATTGGATTTCTGATCATGCCATTAATAACACTTGTGAGAAAGTTTCTTCTGTTACTAATTTTGTTCTACATCGTTCACAGTTGCATTTCTTATGTTTAAAAAGTGTTGACAGGCTATCTATTAATACTTTATGAGTACATTTTAGAAAGCTCTACTGTGTTATTTTAATTATAAGTATTTTTATTTGAGAACTAGTATTTTTTGTTTCTCTGTGCAATTGAATATTTTCTGAGCGAAAGATAAAAAAATAAATAAATAATTGATTGCCATCCAGAAAGGCAGAAGAATACCATCGATGTCCAATTCTTTTCTGTTATTGTGTTTTGTCGTTCAAGTTTCCTTTTTTTAAATTAAGGCAGAAACTTCTGTTTCACTCAAATCCCCCGAAAATCCTTTCCAGATTGAGAAATCTCTCGGATAACTAAGGGCTGCCATGCTCAAATACTCATGGTCTTTGGGCATGAAATGGCCTACTTCAAGCATGTTATTTTTTTTCAGATAGTTTTTATCTTTAAAATTTGTATAATTTTTAAAATTTTTAGCCTGTACTATATCAATTTGTTTCAATATAAGAAACAATGCTACAAATCATTTAACATAAAATAAATTTAGCTGTTTAGGAAGGACATCACTTGGAATTGTATCCAGCTCCCTTACCAAAAAAAATGAGGCTGGGCACGGTGGCTCATACCTGTAATCCTAGCACTTTGGGAAGCTGAGGCAGGTGGATCTTGAGGTCCAGAGATCGAGACCATCCTGGCTGGCCAACATGGTGAAACCCCATCTGTACTAAAAATACAAAAATTAACTAGGCGTGGTGGTGCGTGCCTATAGTCCCAGCTACTCGGGAGGCTAAGGCAGGAGAATTGCTTGAACCCGGGAGGCAGAGGTTACAGTGAGCCAAGATTGCACAAAGAAGAAAGAGAAACAGAAAGGAAGGAAGGAAGGAAGGAAGGAAGGAAGGAAGGAAGGAAGGAAGGAAGGAAGGAGGGACGGAGGGAGGGAGGGAGGGAGGGAGGGAGGGAGGGAAGGAAGGAAGGAAAAGGAAAGAAAGGTAATTAAGCAAAAAGCCAGACAAGCAGTCTGGAGATGAGATATTGGCATGAAGTCTTGAAATTACAGCACAATCTGTCTCCCAATCTTTTACTGATGTGACAAAAATTGAGCTTTGGTTTTCTAGCTCAGAGGACACAAGGCCTAGAGCTAAAAATGCCCACAGGGTGATGATTCACCAAAACTGGTAGTTATGGGTGAGTTGGTCACCAGGAGTCTGGATGAGATGTAGAGTCCACAACACTTAAAACACGACATTTAAAACCAAATCTAATGTTACAGACATCATCTGATGAGCAAAGAGAAAAGTTGAACAACTGCTTCCCAAGACCTGTTTGATTTTATCTCAACATTCTAGAATTTCATCCTTTTAGGGTACCACAAAAGCAATATTATTTTACTGGTAAGAAAACGAAAAATGAACAAACATGAAATAATAATTTATCTGAGACTATGTGTTTTCACTTAGAGTTAACAATACCGACATTTTCTCCTGGTCCTTGTTCTTGGAAGAGCTGCACATTCACCAAGGACTCTACATCTCAAAATCACCCAACCACAAATGCTGGACTTCTCTCATGAAGCCACCGTATTCTGCTAACCTAAAGACAGTCTTTTCCCAAACTTTGAATATTATAGACCTCAATAATAAAAATCATTATGAAAAACATTGATGTCTGCTTCTTAGTCATGCAACACTATGAGTTTGTCCAGCTCATCATGAAGTCCTTATTTAGTAATGAAACGCTGATTAACACTGATTAACTGATAGATCACTGATTAAAATGGTTCATTAGGCAAGTAACTTGCATCTTATTAATAAACAACCAAATTATCTTCATCTCACATACTGTCACTAAATAGTTTAGTCTTAGAAGGAATTATCTGTCTTCTCCAAATAGTAATGCTTTATTTCTTCATACCTTTCTTAATTTCAAATGCTAGTCTCTTACTACACTTACAAATGGAATTTTAAAAGCTAAATTATGTAATTTTTTGTTTTCAGGTTAGTTTTTCACCATTTCTTGGGTAGCATTGCATAAAATATTGTTCCTAAAACCTTCATGCTAAATACTCAGCAAAATTATAATATTCAATAGTCTTGAATCCCTTTAAATTGTATGTGTAGTAGCTGTTCCTTCTTCCTCCTGCCTCCAAAATGTGAATGCTGCCTAAGTTTATCTCCTAGCTGGTGCCTTCCTCTCTTTACTCTTCTCTTAGAGATCGAATCTGATAAATGCTTTATTTCTATCCAAATGACACCTAAATCTTTTCCTCAAGTGCAGCTACCTTCCCAAATGTCATCTATTTTATCTGTATATCTTTATTACTTATGTCTATCAAACATTCTCCTTTCACCCAGACTTCAATATTGAAAAGTAACTGTGGTCCAAAAAAAAAGTCATTTGATGCTACAAATAATCAAAAAGTTTGGGTTGGGGTACTGGGTGTGCCTCTGACTGATTGTGTGACCTTCCTCCGTGTTGCTGAATTGCTTCAGACATTGGTTGCCTTGTTTTTAAGACATGGATATTTGCAGGAACTTTGTACATTTCTCTACTCTCCAATATGGTGTGATTTGACGATTAACACTGGTCATTTTCTCCATACTTTTTTTTTTTCTTCATGACTTTCCTGTTTCTGTGATATATATCCCCATTCTTCTAATGTCCTAGGCTCAAGAACTCATTATATTTCCCTATATTTTGAACTCTAAATCTTACCAGTCAAAATAAATTGGCAATTCATATTTTATTTTGATTTTTGCATAATAATATCTCTCAAATAAAACCTTTTCTTCCTATTTCCATTGTATTTTCCATATTCTAGGTTTTTTTTACCTTCTCTCTGACATATCAAAAAGTGTCCTGTTCTCTAGTGTCAATTTTGTATCCTGCCACTAATTTTCTCATCTTTCCATAATTGAAAAATTTCCCTTGTTTAAAATGTTTTCCTCTCTCCCTCCCTCTGTTCTAAAAATGATGTAAGGTAATTTAAAAAGAATGCCTCCTTTAATTTTTTTAAAAAATCAGAAATATGATAAGCAAAAATACAATCATTAAAATGAGCCACAAATAAGGTTAGAAGGTGTCTTTTCTAAGAGTGACCAACAAACTCAGTTTCCCATTCATGGTGGGGAGTCCCCAAGGTGATACCAATATTTTCTGACTCCTAAAGTTGCACCTTTGTGCTGTCTCTTCCTCTTGCATCCAGGGGGAACTGGTGATTTGATCCAATCAAGGGAAATTTAAAAGGTCGTAATCACATCTTTGAATGTGCTTTTTTATAGAAGACTCTGTCTTTGTAGACAGAGGCGAGAGGCTTTTCTCCCTCACTGGTTTGAAGAAGCTGCCACAGTATGAGAAGACTGGGGAGCACCACCTAACAGTGGAAGTCAGGCAGCCTCTAAAAACAGAGCCACTAGCCAACAGCCAGAAAGAGGATGATCTCAGTCCTATAACCACAATACTACGAATTCTGCCAACAACCTGAGGGAGCTTGAAGAAGACTTTTCCCAAGTCAAGTCTCCGATAAAATTTCAGCCTAGTGAAATCCTGAGCAGAAGGCCAGCTATGTCTTGCTTGGATTACTGACCCACAGAAACTGTCCAATGATAAATGAATATTGTTTTAAACCACTAAGTATAGATAATTTATTAAGTACCATGGGAAACTAATAAAATATTCCATTATTTGTTAATTCATTATGAGTATTTTACTTTCAACAAGCAATTCTGTAATTCTGATGCGTAGACTGTCTACTCTCAGGAGGTGATAACTGGGAGAGCCAAGATCCTGCCTGGAGTTTGTGATAAGATTAGTGCTGTATTTCCAATACACAGTTGCCTTCCGGTACCATCATTTCCATATTTGTTTTCCTAGCACACATGTTGCATGAATTTTTTTCATTTCCCAATCACTGAAAATATGATGACTATACTTGGCTATTTGTGCTTTAACTTCTATATCCAATCTCATCACTTGCTCTTTCCTAATAGAAACGTCTCTCATCACAGTCATCGATTTACTGCTCTCTGCAGGTATGATTCTAACACCCACATGTGAGCCACTTTCCATTGTGCCCCTTAGACATTCTTAACCATTCTTATTAGAATGATTCAATCCATTTTTTAATCATTCTGATAATTCTGTAAAGCCCAGTAATCTCTTTCTACTACAATGTCAGTAAGACCTGCTCTAATAATATACCATATATTTTACCTTTTCTATATTTACATTGCTTATTTTTTGTCTTCTCCTTTGTAAGGTCCATGAAGACAAAAATATTTGTTTAATTCACTAATGTGTTCCTAACACCTAGAATAATACCTGGGACGGAGGAGGGAGGAGGTGCTTCAAAGATATTTGCTGAATAAACTCATAGCCCTTGTTAGTATCACTTACTTACTATTGAACCTATAAAGTTATATCCAATCTCATATGTTAACTTATTGTTCAATTTATATCTTCAATTTAGTTAAGGACAGGGGTCCTGTGTTATTTGAAGTGCATTGTTGGAGTAAGTCCAGTGCAGCTTAAGTAACACAACAAATATCCTTGGATAGAAAAAAAAAACTTGGATATTTTACTTTTGTACAATAACTCTAAGTAACATTATATATTCAATATATCCTTTGAAGTCTCCTTCAAATACACTGTATTATAATTCAGATTATACTTTCAAATATATTTTCTCTTAACATTGTATTGATTTTCTATGGACAGTAGCTTTCAATATTTTGACTTTGGTAGCTTAACTGCCTACATATTTTTTTGTCAAGTAACTTGATGACCTGTAAAATAATAATAAATCCTTTAGGCACTAATTGTCCTAGGTTTTTGTGCATGAATAATTATGGAATAGTGTTTTCAGTGATGAGAACCTCATCATAATTTATCTGCCTACTTATTTAAATATTTTTCATATATTATATTGTTTAAAGCAGTCAATATCTCTTTAGAATAATATAACTGATGCCCTTTCACTGTATTATTCTAAACCATATCAGAGACTTTAAAAACATTATGCATACTCCTTTACAAGAGGACTGACAGTCTACAACCTGATATTAACATTCTTCATGGTAATGTTATTCAAAAGACTATAAACACACAAAGAACTCAGTTTACTTCTCTAATAAATTGGTGTCAGAGTTTAAAATAGTTAGAACCTAAAAGATGATGAGGTAATATTCAATTTTTAATGAGTTAATAAGTTTTGAAGTGGGTAGCTAATAAAATCCACTAGCAGGTGTTCTTAACAATGAACATGTCTGCAGGAGGTCTTCTCCATCTTGGTCTGCCAATAAATGAAGAGTTCTTAAAAACTGCCATAAATAGAAAATAAGTATTTATAAAGGGATGTTTGTATAGGTTAATTTCAGGGGTGAACACAGTAGGAACTGAAAATACTGAAGCTGGAAACTAATTTGTTGCAGGGTCCTGAACTGCATTTTCAAGCAAAATCTGCAGGTTCAGGTTGTTATAAAGTATTCCATTACTGACATATTGAAAAAGAAATAATTTCATAAACAACCATTTGATAGAATTCATATGTATTATTCTACAATTTTTTCTGAATGACAGCATATAAAACTATTTCACACATACCATGTATAAGACTAACCCTTTAAAATTGCAATAATTAAAATAAATAAGTCTATTTCCATTGTAAGCAGAATTTTAAGTCTTCTTCCCCAACTTTTGTTGCAGAGAAATGTAGTGTTGATTCTACATCAACATAGAACCAATCAATATAGAATCAATCCTATATTGATCATAATTTTTTAAATCTAATTTCTCATTAATCCATCATGAGAACTTGTCCACAAATCACAAGTCAAGATTCAATTCCAAGTGAGACTGTGCAGCTCGTAATTTGAGTAACAAATATGATAAGAAGACTACAAACGAAGTGATCCATGTTCTCATCATTTGCAGAAGTTAATCATGGGAAATAGGGAGAATGCTCTGATATGTGTATATATATATCTGTATTTATATAGTGCAACTTAGAGAAGTAAGTGAAAAACAAAAGCTTATTATTCCAGTAGTAGAGGTGGTACCTACTGCGGATTTCTCTAATGTAGACCGAAGCTCCTCCTCATTAAATGCTGTTGGGAATTCTATTGCATAGTTTTAAATAATGAGTGTGCCAATCATTTTGGATTGCATCTCTGAGAAGTTGAAGTGCTTTATTTCAGAAGATGCAGTTGCTTTTGATGTGACCATTTCCAAAATGTTTCCTTTTTATTCATGTTTTTTTGGCAAACACTTAAGACAAACTTCAATGTACCTTCCTTAAAAACTTGACCAGAATGAGTTTGCTAAAATATTTCTTTTGTAGGCTTCATTGTCATAGAATCTATCTCAGTGTTCAGAGAACATTTATTTACTCATCTAGACATTTTGAGTCATAGTGCAGTAATCAGGACGTATTTCTGTTCCACTGGGTGGGCAAGAGGAAGCAGGACAATAATTTCAAAAAGAGAAAAATGTATTTGTGTGTATGTGTATGTATATGTGTAGTAACACACACACACACACAGAAAATAAACAGACCAACACCCTGATAACTGAAGTTAAATTTCCAGAAGAAACAATAACATAGAAAAGAATTTAACATAAAGGCTGAGATAAGGGGAATTGTAGACAGTACATAATCAAAAGGGAAAGAAAAGAATTTCAAAAGAAACTTCAAAAGACTAATTAAAATCACCCAGATATAGGGAAAGCAGACCTTCAAGCAGAACCGTGTAATGCATTAAGAACACAGACAACTAGAGGAAGAAGACTAGATGTAATCTTAGTACAAGAGAAACAAGCCTCAATACAGAGAAGGAAATTGATTTCACATCAAGGGAGGGACCGGGGCTCTTTCTCTGGTCTGTCAAAAGGAAATAAATACAGAGGGGGACTTTAAGACACCGACGGCTGTTTGGAGATGTGCAGGATCCAAGTTTGACCTATGAGGCCCAATTTTTAGGTTCAATCTGTAAGATGTGAAGGTTGCTTATTGATATATAAATGCCAGTAGGTTGGAACACACTTAAATTCTCACACACACACACACACACAGTATTCAAATAGAATTAAGAGGCTCATGAACAAAAAAATAGAGTTTTATATCGCTTTTCTGATCTATGTTACTACTAAAATTGGATAAAATTAATTTCTCAAAAGCCATGAAATAAATACATTTGTTGAAATATATATATTTCCACATGTGTGTGTGTATATATATATATATATATATGGGGAGAACATATATTTTTAGAACAAAAAATCAAAATAAAAACAATGGTCAAAATAAAAGATGCCTAGTTTCCTTTTCAAGATGTTTTGGTGGCAGGTTATATTCAAAATGATAGAAAGAAAGCACTCAAGGGAAGGAGTAAAACCCAAAGCTTTAAAAGAAAAGGAGATGTTCCCAGTTGTAGAAGTATTAAGTGGAACTTGTACTTGGAAAAAATAATCTAAAGTGAAGTAGAGCAGAAAAAGCAAAAATGAAAGTGCAAAGGAAAGGCGCTTATATTGACAGAGTCAAGAAAAGAAAAGGAAAAAGGAGTCAGTTAAAATTAAATACTCTATCCACAGAAACTCTAATGTTTACTTATTCATTTAACAAACATTTACCCTGAGCCTACTATGCTTTAGACACTATGATATGGAGTATTGAAAATGTTTAAAACACATTTCTGACACTCAAAATGCTCATGATATTTTGGGATTATCACATAAAAGGTGGGCATCATAATGCAACATTTAACATCATTGATTTTAATGGAAATAAATCTAGTCTTATAATGCTGCAAAGTTTTTCGTTATACTACTTTACTTATGAACACGTAGAAAGAATTCAGGTAATACTTTATAGTGTGCTTATTATGAAGAGCATATGTTCTGACCCTGGCCTAATGAGCTTTACTAACCTGGCAGGTTAAGTGAATTCATGTTAACGTACTGGCCCATAGTTAGTATTCAATAAATGTTAACTGCTATTATTTGTTTCTCAGAACAGTCATAGGAGGTTGGCACTATTATTATACTCAGTCTAAACAAGGGGAAGAAAAGATGAAGACATATTAGGAAATCTATTAGTGTTTGCGAAGCTAATAATTGGCAAGAAACAGGGTTAAGGGCTGTCTGCTCTCAAAACCTTAACTTTAATATCATACTACTGTTGTCTTTGAATACAGTCTATGCAGAAAGTTTGACTCAGTGGCACAAAGTAAGTCCACACTAATTATTACCCATTACTACTATTAGTATAAAGATCCTCTTATTTATGACATTGTTTCTCAGTTTGCATGCCTATCGTTGCTAGAAAACCGACTGATAGGAATCACACTCCTTCTAGCTGTACCATGTTCAATTCTGCCTAAAGGTTTCGTACTTGTAATTCTCCCTACCAAAAATACATTCCTTCCTTCATGGTTTCACATAGATGGATATCTTCTGAGATTCTTGTCTAAGCTCAAACTATCTCTCAGAGAAGGTTCCCTTCCCTATCTGGTAACCCACTGGCCCACTGCTGTGTTGTCCTCTCTTTTTAGCCAGCAAACCCCTTGACATTCACCATTCTCTCATTTGTTTACTTTTATTCTCTCCCTAAGAGAATGTGACCATCACTCTTGATCACTTCTACACCCACACAAGATAGGAACTCAGTAAATATTTGCTGAATAAAGTGACTATGAAATTTCCGTAAGCCTCGAATGCAGCTCATAAATATTAGTTCATCACTCTGCTTGCCTACCCATGTAAGTGTGAACAGAAAATCTGCATTTTAAGTGAACACATCATTTTTCCCATAGCTTCATGTCTTAGCTCCCTTTAATGTGTCATTCGTCAAAAATAAGAATCATACTCTGATATGACTTAGCTAGAAGTGATTCCACCTTCTCTGTTTGTCGCATTTCCTCTAGACATCCTAACTTCCTGAACTTTGTTAAAAGCACTTAAGTAAATTTGTTTTAGTTGTCCAACTTGAGGCAAGTGTATAAAGACCAATAAATACAAGATACGGTCCTGCATACATATATAATTTATTTGAAAACATGCAAAAAATTAACAAGTGAGTAATCCTGAATAAAACTGATAAAACAGTTCGAGAAAAGTATAGAAAGATAAGTTTGTATGTGTGTATGTCTGTGCATGTTTTCTTCTTCCCTCTCTCCTTTTCTCTTTTCCTACTTTCCTTTCTTTCTCCCTCCCTCCCTCCTTCCCTCCCTCCCTCCCTCCTTTCCTCCCTCCCTCCCTCCCTCCCTCCCTTCCTTCCTTCCTTCCTTCCCTCTTCTGTATCCTCCTTCTTCTCCTCCTCCTCCTTTTTAGGTGAGGCAGAATGAAAGAGAAAAGGAATATTTTGCTATCCGGAGAAATCTCCTTTGCTCCAGAAAGTATGTTCAAGTTCATTATTAAATTAAACCTAATGGCCTCCTCTGAATTCCTCAAAAATAAGCAGAATAATGAACAACTCCATTTTACCATGGGTCTCTCTTATGAAGTAGGAGACAAATTATACAAATATGACTAATACTTACTATTGAGTCAGTTGTGTCTGTCAAGGTCTTATCAAAATTGTTTTTAGCGAAACACTCTGTGCCCTCTTTTCTATTAATGTAATGAGATCAAAAATCTCTAAATTGTAAGTATTTATCCATGATCTTGAAGTTTATTCTCCACAGACAATAAAGAAAACAACTATCTAGATAGCCTTCCATAAACCATAGACTTTGAGTTCTGCTTCTCTACTGACCACAAATATCATTTGTCCTTGGGCTTCACTCATGTTGCATATGGCTAAATATTTATTAAGCTAAAGTAAGATAAACAGTGTCTGCGTTATTACTAAAGTTATTTGTCTCATGCCAAACCCAATTATTTTGAAGTCAAAAGAAACTATTCTGAAGGTGGTATTTCTTCTTTTTTTTTTTTCTGAGACGGACTCTCGCTCTGTCCCCCAGGCTGGAGTGAGCGGCGCCATCTTGGCTCCCTGCAAGCTCCGCCCCCGGGTTCCCGCCATTCTCCTGGCTCAGCCTCCCGAGGAGCTGGGACCACAGGCGCCGCCACCACGCCCGGCTCGTTTTTTGTGTTTTTAGTAGAGACGGGGTTTCACCGTGTTCGCCAGGATGGTCTCGATCTCCTGACCTCGGGATCCGCCCGCCTCAGCCTCCCAAAGTGCTGGGATTACAGGCCTGAGCCACCGCGCCCGGCCTCTGAAGGGTGGTATCTTACAGTGGTTTTAAGGATCCGGTTATCTCCAATATGCTGCAAGGCCAGGTACTGTGAATGGTAAATTAAACTAATAGATTTTCAAGACAACGTACCATTTATTCAGAATAATCCTTTCCTATAACACAGGAACATCTCATTTTATTGTGCTTCGCTTGGTTGCACTCTGCAGATATTGCGCTTTTTGTATAAATTGATGGTTAGTGGCAGCCCTGCATGGAGCCAGCCTGTCAGTGCCATTGTTCCAACAGCTTGTGCTCACTTTGTACCTTTGTGTCACATTTTGATAATTCCCACAATATTCAAAGGTTTATTAGTATTGGTTTATTATGGTGAGCTGGTGAGCAGTGGTCTTTGATGTTACTGTTGTACTTTTTTTCTCTCTCCTCAGATCTCCCTATTTCCTGAGACAAAACAATATTGAAATAAATTAACTAATAACCCTACAAAGGACTCTAAGGGTTCAAGTGAAAAAAGGAGTCACATTTGCTCACTTTACAAGAAGGCATGCCAACAGTGACACAGGCTGAAAGCTAAGTCTCTTGCACCAAGCGGCAAAGTTGTGAATGCAAAGGGAAAGTTCTTGAAGGAAATTAAAAGTGCTACTCCAGTGAACACGCAAGTGATAAGAAAGCGAAACAGCATCATTGCTGATACAGAGAAAGTTTTGCTGGTCTCGATAAAAGATCTGCCACAATATGCTTTCCTTTAAAAAAACTTTATGGATACATAGCATATATACATATTCATGGAGTACCTGAGATATCTGCATACAGGCATACAATGTTTAATAATCACATCAGGGTAACTGGGGCATCCATCACCTCAAACATTTATTATTTACTTGTGTTTTGAATAATCCAATTGTACTCCTTCAGTTATTCTAAAGTATACAACAAATTATTACTGACTGTAGTCATCCTGTTGTGCTATCAAATACCAGATCTTATTCTTTGTATATAACTATATGCTTTTACCCACTGACCATCTTCATTTCTTTCCCACCCCCACACTACCCTTCCCAGCCTGTGGTAACCATCATACTACTCTCTATCTGCATGAGTTCAGTTGTTTTTATTTTTAGCTCCCACAGTTATGAGTGAGAACATGCAAAGTTTGTCTTTCTGTGCCTGGTTTATTTCACTTAATAATGTCCTCCATTTTTATACATGTTGTTGCAAATCTCAGTCCATTTGATGGCTGAATAGCACTCCATTGTGTATATGTACCATGTTTTCTTTTACTCATTTGTCTGTTGATGTACACTTCGGTTTATTCCAAATTGTGGCTATTATGAATAGTGCTACAATAAATATGGGAGTTCAGATATCTCTTCAATATACTGATTTCCTTTTTGCGGGGTGTATACCTAGCAGTGGGATTATGGATCACATAGTAGTTCTATTTTTAAATATTTGAGGAACCCCCATACTGTTCTCCACCGTGGCTATACTAATTTACATGCCTGACAAGAGTGTATGAGAGCTACCCTTTCTCCACATCCCCACCAGCATTCGTTATTGCCTGTCTTTTGGATATAAGCCTTTTTAGCTGGGGCGAGATGGTAGCTCACTGTAGTTTTAATTTGCATTTCTCTGATGATCAATAATGTTGAGCACCTTTTTCTACATGTGTTTGCCATTTGTATGTCTTCTTTTGAGAACTGTCTATTCAGATCCTTTGCCCATTTTTCAATCAGATTATTAGATTTTTTTTTTCTCTAGAGTTGTTTGAGCTCCTTATATATTCTAGTTATTAATTCCTTGTCAGATGGATAGTTTCCAGATATTTTCTCCCATTCTCTGGGTTGTCTATTCACTTTGTTGATTGTTTCCTTTGTTGTGCAGAAGATATTTAACTTGATGTGATCCCATTTGTCCATTTTTGCCTTCGTTGTCTGAGCTTGTGGGGTATTGCTCAAGAAATCTTTGCCTAGGCCATTGTCCTGAAGAGTTTTCCTAATGTTTCCCTTTAGTAGTTTTACAGTTTGAGATTTAAATTTAAATCTTTAATTCATTTTGATTAGATTTTTGTATATGGCGAGAGATGGACATCTAGGTTCATTCTTCTGCGTATGGATATCTAGATTTCCAGCACCATTTATTGCATAAACTGTCCTTTCTCCAATGTATGTTCTTGACACTTTTGTCAAAAATGAGTTCACTTTAGATGTATGGATTTATTTCTGGGATCTCTATTCTGTTTCATTGGTCTTTGTGTCTGTTTTTATGCTGGTACCATGCAGGTTTGGTTACTATAGCTCTGTAGTATAATTTGAAGTCAAGTAATGTGATTCCTCCAGTTTTGTTCTTTTTGCTCAAGACAGCTTTGGCTATTCTGGGTCCTTTATGGTTTCATGTACATTTTGGGATTGTTATTTCTGTTTCTGTGAAGAATGTAAAGATTGGCATTTTGGTATTTTGATAAAGATTGTATTGAATCTGTAGATAGTTTTGGTAGTATGAACATTTTAACAATATTGATTTTTCCAATCTATGGATATGGAAAATCCTTTCATTTTTGTGAACATTTCTATTTCTTGCCTCAATATTTTATACTTTTCATTGTAGAGATCTTTTATTTCTTTGGCTTTATTCCTAGGTATTTTGTTTTCTTTGTAGCTATTGTAAATGGGATTACTTTCTTGATTTCTTTTTCAGATTATTCCCTGTCAACATATAAAAATGTTACTGATTTTTGTATGTTAATTTTGTATCCTGCCACTTTACCTTTTTTTTTTTTGTCAGTTCTAATACTTTTTGTGAAGTCTTCAGGTTTTTTCAAATATAAGAACATATCAACTGCAAACAAAGATAATTAAACATTTTCCTTTGCAGTTTGGATGCATTTTCTTTCCCTTGTTGAATTGCTTTAGCTAGAACGTGCAGTACTATTTGAATAACAGTGGTGAGAGTAGGCATCCTTGCCTTGTTCAAGTTCTTAGAGGAAAGGCTTTCAGTTTTTTCCCATTCAGTAGGATACCAGCTATGAGTCTGTAGTATATATTTTTTGTTTGTTTGTTTTTTGCTTTTATTTTTTTTTTAAGTGAAGTCTTGCTCTGTCGCCCAGGCTGGAGTGCAGTGGCGCGATTTCGGCTCACTGCAAGCTCCGCCTCCCGGGTTCATGCCATTCTCCTGCCTCAGCCTCCCTAGTAGCTGGGACTACAGGTGCCCGCCACGGTGCCCAGCTAATTTTTTGTATTTTTCATAGAGACGGGGTTTCACCGTGTTAGTCAGGATGGTCTCCATCTCCTGACCTTGTGATCTACCTGCCTCAGCCTCCCAAAGTTTAGTTTTGTTGTTGTTGTTGTTTAGACAGGGTGTCACTCTGTCACCCAGGCTGGAGTGTAGTGGCATGATCATGACTCCCTGAAGTCTCAACTTCCCAGTTTCAAGCAATTCTCCCACCTCAGCCTGCTGAGCAGCTGGGACTGCAGATGTGCACCAACATGCCTAGCTACTTTTTGTATTTTTCAAATAGAGGCAGGGTTTGCCATGCTGCCCAGGCTGTTGGAAAACTCCTGGGCTCATGTGATCACCCACCTTTTTATCCCAAAGTGTTGGGATTACAGGCATGAGTCATGGCGTCTAGCCTTATATCCAGTTTTTTGAGGGCTTTTATCATGAAGAGATACTAAATTTTATCAAAGCTTTTTCAGCATCAATTGAAAGGATCATATGGTTTTTGTTCTTCATTCAATTCAAATGATGTATTACATTGACTGAATTGCAAATGTTGAACTATCCTTGCACCACTGGGATGAATCCCTATTGATCATGCTGAATGATCTTTTTAGTGTGTTGTTGAATTCAGTTTGCTGTATTTTGTTGAGGATTTTTGCATAAATGCTCAACATAAATATTGGTCTTTAATTTATTTTCTTTCCTTCCTTCCTTCCTCCTTCCCTCCCTCCCTCCCCCCTTCCTTCCTTCCTTCCCTTCCCTTCCCTTCCCCTCCCCTCCCTTCCCTTCCTTCTTCTTTTCCTTTGTTTCTTTCTTTCTTTCTCTCCTTCCTTCCTTCCTTCCTTCCTTCCTTCCTTCCTTCCTTCCTTCCTTCCTTTCTTTCTTTCTTTCTTTCTTTCTTTCTTTCTTTCTTTCTTTCTTTCTCTCTCTCTCTCTCTCTCTCTCTCTCTCTCTCTCTCTCTCTCTCTCTTTCGTGTCTTTGTTTTTGGTATCAAGGTAATATTGACCTTGTATAATGAATTTGGAAAAATTTCCTGCTATTCTACTTTTTGGAATAGTTTGGGTAGGATTGGTGTTAATACTTATTTAAATACTTGGTAGAATTCAACATTTAAACCATAGAGTCCTGAGTTTTCTTTGCTGGGAGACTTTTTATTATGGCTTTGATTGTTATTTGTTATTGGTTGATTCAGGTTTTGGTTTTACATTTCTTCATGGTTGAATCTTGGTAGATTGTATGTGTCTAGGAATTTATCCATTTCTTTTAGGTTTTATTTATTTATTTTTTGCCATATAGTTTCTCATAGTAGTCTCTAATGATCCTTTTAATTTCTGAATTATCAATTTTAATGTCTCCCTTTTCATCTCTGATTTCTATTTTTTTGAGTCTTCTTTCTTTTTTTCTTATTTAGTCTAGCTAAAAGCTTGTTGCTTTTGTCTTTTCAAAAGTCACTTTTTTTTGTTTTGCTTCATATTTTGTTTTTTGTTTTTATTTTTTTCTACTCTGATCTTTCTTTTTGTTTTTTTGTCTTTTCTTCTAGTATTTGGGTATGATTTGCTCTTGTTTTTCTAGTTCCTTTAGATGTTAGGTTGTTTATTTGAAGGTTTTCTACTTTTTTGTGTAGGTGCTTATTGCTCTAAATTTTCCTCTTAGTACTGCTTTTGCTGTATGCCATAGGTTTTGGTATGTTGTGTTTCCATTTCATTTGTGTCAGGAAATTTTTAAATTTTTTTCTTAATTTCTTCATTGACCCACTAGTCATTCAAGAGGATATTGTTTAATTTCCACATATTTGTAGTTTCTTCATTAAATTGATTTCCAATTTTATTCCATTGTGATCAGAGAAGAATCTTGATTTGATATCATGTTTTTCTGATTTTGTAAGACTTGTTTTGTGGCCTAACATAAGATCTGTTCTTGAGAATGATCCATGTGCTGAGGAGAAGAATGTATATTTTGCAGCCATTGGATGAAGTGTTCTGTACACATCTATTAGGTCCATTTGATCTATAGTGCAGGTTAGATCCAATGTTTCTGTGTTGAATTTGTAGCTGGATGATCTGTCATCATCCAGTTCTGAAAGTAGAATGCTGAAGTCTCCAGCTATTATTGTATTGACATCTATCTCTCTCTTTAGCTCTGAAGATATTTGCTTTATATATCTGGGTGCTCCAGTGTTGGGTGCATATATATTTACACTTGTTATATCCTCTTCCTGAATTTATCCCCTTATAATTATATAATGACTTTGCTTGATTCCTTTTATAGTTTTTACCTTGAAATCTATTTTGTATGATACAAGCGTAGACATATCTGCTCTTCTTTGGTTTTCATTTGCATGGAATATCTTTTTCCATCTCTTTATTTAGAGTCTAGATTTGTCTCTACAGGTAAAGTGTGATTTTATAGGCAACAGATTGTTGGGTCTTGTTTTTTAACCATTCAGCCACTGTGTGTCTTTTGATTGGATATTGTAGTCCATTTATAGTTAATGTTTTTATTGATAAGTAATAACTTACTATTGTCATTTTATTAGTTTTCTGATTGTTTTTGTGGCTCCTTCCTTCCTTCCTTCCTTCCTTTGGGTCTTTTTTCTTTCTTCCTTCTTTTCTTCCTTCCTTTTTTTCCTTCCTGTGACAGTGATTTTCTCTGGTGGTATACTTTAATTTCTTGCTTTATATTTTTGTATGTATGTTGTAGATGTTTTGATTTCAGATCTGACAAAGATAATTGATGAAAGTGGTTATGCTAAACAACATATTTTTCAGTGTAGATTAGGTAGCCTTCTACTGGAAGAAGATACCATCTAAGACTCTCATAGCTAGAAAGAAGTTAATACCTGGCTTCGATGGACAGGTTGACTCTCTTGTTAGCAGCTGATGCCCTGGTGATTTGAAATTGAAGCCAATGCTCACTGACAATTTTGAAAATCCTAGGGCTCTTGAGAATTATGCTAAATCTGCTCTGCCTGTGCTCTACAAACAGCATAGTTTACTGAATATTTTAAGCTCACTGTTGAGACCTACTGCTCAGAAAGAAGATTCCTTTCAAAACCTTGTTGCTCATTGATAGTACACCTAGTCACCCAAGAGTTCTGATGGAGATTTATAAAAAAATTAATGCTGTTTTCATGCCTGTCAACACAATATCCATTCTGCAACCCATGGATCAAAGTGTAGTATAACTTGGAAGTATTATCATTTAAGAAATACATTCAGTAAGTCTACAACTGCCATAGATGGTGATTTTTATGATGTATCTGGACAAAGTACATTGAAAAGCTTCTGAAAAGGATTCAACTTTCTAGATGCCCTTAAGAATATTTGTGACTCATGAGTGGAAGTCAAAATACCAACATTAATGTGAGGTTGAAAAAAGTTGATTCCAATCCTTATGGATGAGTTTGAGAGGTTTAAGACTGCAGTGGAGGAAGTAACTGCATATATCATGGAAATAGCAAGAGAACTAGAGTTGGAAGTGGTGCCTGAAAATGTGACTGAAGTGCTGCAATCTCATTACAGAATTTTAATGAATGAGAAGTTGTTTCTTATGGATGAGCAAAGAGAGTGTTCTTGAGATGGCATCTACTTCTGGTGAAGATGCTGTGAACACTGTTAAAATGATAAAGGATTTAGAATACTACATAAAATTAGTTGATAAAATAGTGGCAGGGTTTGAGTCTTAACTAATTCTGAAAGAAGTTCTACAGTGGGTAAAATGCTATTATTAATCAGCATTGCATGCTACAGAAAATTATTTTGTGAAAGGAAGAGTCAATTGATGCAGCAAGCTTCACTGGGCCTAATATTAAGAAATTGCCACAGCTCCCTTAACCTTCAACCACTACCCTGATGTCAGCAGCCATCAATTTCAAGGAAAGACCTTCAACCAGTGAAAAGACTATGACTTGCTGAAGTCTCGTATGATAATTAGCATTTTTCAGCTACAAATTATTTTTATTAAGGTATTAACATTTTTAGACATAATGGTATTGCATACTTAATTGTCTACAGTATAGTATAACGTTAATTTTATACACACTGAGAAAGCAACAAATTATTGTCATTTGCTTTATTGCAACTTGCTTCTAGTGGTGGTCTGGACCTGAACCTGCAATATCTCTGAGGTATGCCTGCATATTTGTATCAGACTACTAAAAAAATACAAACAATTATGTGAGGTAGTCATTACTTCCATTTTACAAATAAGAAAATTGTGTCTTAGAAAAAATGATGAGGTTTATCAACATTGATTAATTAGACAGAATAGAAACGCTTGTGAAAGTACTTTCATGAAGGTCTACTAAGTTAGCACGAGGCACAAGGGCATTACCTTATTTTAAATAGATCGACACCAGAACTGTCACAAATGATTTAGTCTGGGTATATTTTATATTGCTACCTGTATTTAATAAAGCTGTAATAAATTTTAATGAATTCAATGGCTGTAAGAACAAAAAATGACTTAAAACACAATCAGAACATGATATAGAGAAATGAATAACATAGATTGTTCAGATACAGAAAACCATTTTAATGAAAATAACCTATACAGCTTTATCCCAAATTTCAAAACCCTTGATATATTACCTTCATGTATAGTATATTTATAGAACTTATTGAAATTAGGAATCCTATGAATGTTTAATAACCTTTATTATTTCCACTTGTTAGGTTAGCTGGAAGATCATTAACAAGGGATAAATGCCAGTGTGTCTATATTTAGAATAAACTTTAGTTTAAAAAATATGACTTTAACCTACCCTGAATAGCTTATTTAGGATCAGTTATTAATGTTAAATGTGACATTGAAAATTTCCAGAATGTAAATATATAAGGCAAAATATGTTCCCATTAAAGTTCTTCAAATTGTTTCCATAATTTTTTCCTCATTTATTCAAGTTTTCAAGCTGTACTGGTATGAATTCTGCACGTTTCAAATTTTAATAAAAAATTTTATTTGAAACTTTTCACTGTTTGAACATCATTAAAAGATTTCAAGATTCAAGGCATTAGAACCAAAAGAGGAGTCCTGTTCCAGGGAAAGGTGGAACCAGAAGCGAGGAATATCCTGGAAGTCAATAAAAAGACTTTCAAGAAGGCAAAAAATAGATGGATAATGATCTCAAACTCTTCAAAAAAATCAAATAGGATAAAGATTTGAAACCAAAATGTTATAGTATAATAAAATCTCTGGACAGAATTAGAACACTACATCTTTCTTGGAATGTTTCTGTGAATTTGTAAGAGTAAAAGGCAGATTGGAGAGAATAAGAGGTGAGGGAACGGAGTCAAAATAGGTGATACGGAAAAAGGAGAGTGATGTGGTAGAAAGGAGCACTCATTAAGAATCCCCTATTATGGTTTTACTCCTGCAGAATGCTTCCTGTGTTTGGTACCCACTACGTTTTCCACTTCCTGGAATCCTTTCACTTGAGATCAGCTCATTCTACTCTCTCTGAAGTCATGGTAAGAATTGTATCAAGATGTTCTCAATTGTTTTCCATGTCCTCTTCAACAAACCTGGTACCTAGAGAGTGACCGTGTGACCAAAGCTAATGCTGTTCGGGTTCTCCCTGTTAGCAATGTGGATCTTAGGTTTTGGCATGTTGTATTCCCACTTATAAATGATCAGGGTGAGATAATAAAGAGGCTTCTAGGATAATGAACAAAATATTAATAATAGATATTTGTTAAGTTCATATTTTCAAAGAGTTTTAAAAATTGCCTTCTATGTGCTACTTATATCCTAACTTTTTTTAATTTAAAAAACTAGTGTCGATATTATAAATACAGGCTTACAGAAGTGTGATTTTTCTATATATGGGAAAATTTGTGATACAAATACAAAAACATCTGAAATTAGAGAACTAGAAAGATGGAACTGCATTTTTGTTTCTATTTTTATACTTATTATATTACCTTTATACATTTGAAAGTCTGAAATATTGCTGTGAAAATAGAAATATTCAATAGAGTATAATTTAAGAAAATTTAAACAGTTAAGTATACATTCTCAAATATATGTATGTTGTAAACTCTTAACACTTTCAAAAACTTTGACATATGAGAGTGCTGTGCATTTAAATTAATTTTATTATTGAGCTTCATTTTAGAACCTAGCTCTAATTCAGCTATTCATATCCTACAACTTAAAAAAAAAAGTTTTCGTTGAAAAACTTATTTCTTACCAGAGGATTTTTTTGTTTTTGTTTGTTTTTTGTCTTTAAGTAAACCAATATTGTCTCCTTGTTCCAAATGCTTGAATTGTATTTTAGACATAATGATATAGGTAATGTGACAGCTACTTTCCAAAAAAAAAATTTTTCAAACTTTATATGTAATATTCCTGATTTTTTTTCTATTCTTAAGAAGTAGAATTACCTTTATTTATAATTAAAAGGAACCCCCAGAAAATGATAATGGAGGTGATAAAGGAAAATAGGTGCTGAAGATCTATTTTCACTTTAAAATAACAGCTTGTAAAGTATTAGTTATCTACCCTCTACTCCCACAAAACAAATTAGAGTTGTCCCTTGGTATCTGCAGGGGATTGGTTCAAGGACCCCCGAGGATACCAAAATTTGGGGATGCTCAAGTCCCCAAAATAGAAATATTCAATATAATATAAGAAAATTTAAACAGTTAAGTATACATTCTCAAATATTTCTATGTTACGAACTCTTAACACTTTCAAAAACTTTATGACATGAGAGTGCTGTGCATTTAAATTAATCTTATCATTGAGCCACATTTTAGAACCAAGCTCTAATTCAGCTATTCATATCCTACAACTTAAAAACATTTTTTGGTTGAAAAACTTACTCATTACCAGAGTGTTTTTTCTTTTTGTCTTTAAATAAACCAACATTGTCTCCTAGTTCCAAATGCTTGAATTATATTTTAGACACAATGAAATAGGTAATGTGACAGCCAAAATGTTGGCAAATGCCAAAGTAATTGCATATAACCTTTGCACATCCTCCTATATACTTTAAATTACCTCTAGATTACTTATGATAATTAACAAAATGTAAAAGGTTATGTAAATAGCTGTTATACTGTATTTTTAAAGTTTGTACTATTTTTTATTGCTGTATCGTGTGTGTGTGTGTGTGTGTGTGTGTGTGTGTGTGTGACTATTCAACCAATCCATGGCTGGTTGAATCATGGATGCAGAATCCATGGCTATAGAGAACTGATTGCACCCCAAATTTAATGGCTTAAAGCAGATATTATCTCACTTTCTGAAGATCTGGAATTTGGGGGCAGCTTAGTTGGGTGGTTCAGCTAAGCGTCTCTCATGAGATAGCAATGAAGCTGTAGAACCAGTGCTACAGCCTCTGAAGCCTAATTAGAGCACCCCTGTGGCTATTGGTAGGAGACTTTAGTTGGTGTGAGAGTGTGTGTATGTGTGTGTGTGTGTGGGTGGGTGAGAAACAGAGAAAAGAGAAAAAGAGAGAGAGAGAGAAAAGAGAGAGAAAGAGAGAAAGAGAGACATGAAAGCAGAAATATCTTATAAAACCCAGTTTCAGAAGTGATAACCCATCTCTTCTGCCACAGCCTATTGATCACACAGACTACCTTTGGTACAACACGAGAGAGTATTACACAAGGCTGGGGATAGCAAGAGGCAGGGATAATTGTGGGCCATCTTGGAGGCTCACTACCACATGTAAAGTCAAGACAGCTTATCTGTCCATCTATTTATTTTGAGTTCTCCTCAACTTTTTCCACGTTCTTTTCTACTTATACTTATTCCTTCTTGTAACTGACGTTCCAAGTCATTCAAACTATTCTGCAAAGTACACTTCTGGGAAGATTTTCTTCATCACACTAGTGAAAATGCAGCCTTTTCCTCTTATGTTCTTCAGATAATTTTAATGATTTTTGAAGACTATGATGATGGCAACAGAAGAGAACATTTACTGAACCTTTTCTTTGTCTTTTACCTGCTTCATCTCAAGTAATCCTAAAACAACTTTATTACATAGAAGCTACTATTATCATTCCCATTTAACTAAAGAAGAAAATAAAGAAATTTATATAATTTGTCTAAGATCACACAAGTACTAAGTGACAGGGCTGAAAAGAACCCAGATCTATTTGTCACAAGGGCCCATACTTTTAACCAATGTCATATATCTTCATTTATTTTAAAGGTATAGTTAAGACATAGCTCCAATTTAGTAATAAACATTTTTTGGTTTTGCTATTATTTGAGTGACTGTTTACTATGTTGTTATTTTCTTTTAAAATAGTGATATATGTGTAATTTGGGACATGCAATACAGTAGACACTTTATTGAAAACTAAGCTTTGTGTTAGATAATTTTGCCCGCCTGTAAGGTAACACGATGCTCTGAGCATGTTTCAGTAGGTTAGGCTACACTGTTCGGCAGGTTAGGTGTATTAAATACATTTTTGATTTATGATATTTTCAACTTAACAATGAGTTTATCAGATTGTAAATCCATTGTAGGTGGAGAAGCATCTGTAGTTCAATTAGCACTACTGGAAGGGCAATGCCGTTGCAGTCACGTTTGAAACTGTATTGTTCCGAACCATTAAGGCTTCTGAAAACGTACTCTGCAACTCCATCAATTCCTTTGGCTTGGTGGCAAGTTCCTATAATTGTCCTAAAAGCTCAAGTTTGGCTAAAAGTTTCTACCACACTCGGAAATCTGAGTTACCAAGAATGTCCCCAGGTTACTGAGGAGATGGAGAGGAAACTGTCTCTTTAGGAGCTACCTTTAATTTTGATTGAATAAATTAATCTTCAGACTGGGTAGAAAGTTTGATTCCGTGGTATAAGACCCATCTTGATTCCAGTCAAACATGTACAACAATTATTTTCTTAACCAAAATTTATAACTACTTGCCAAAATAAAAATTCAATCATAGTTTAAACTTTAAAATAATTTCACATTATTTATGATAATCATGTAAAATATAGAGATAAATGGTTTTTATGTGGCCAAATTAAGACTGTATTCTAAATAGACTGTGTTCTAAAAATCACTTTCCAAATTATAGAACTGGGAGAGATGTATGATGTCGGGAGCTATGGTAGAATCAAAAGGTTCCCCATGGACTTGCTACTTTTTGTGTGTGAGCCCTTGACTTAATACAGGACGTTCCTTTTTCTTAACATTGTATTTCTTAAATCAAATTTGCTGTCCTCTAAATTGGATGGAAAAATCCAGTTTCAATTTGTGTTACGCTCTTTGTCCTTTTTCACTTATAAACTCTACATTGATTTGAGTAAGGCTCTCACTACAGTTTATGAACTTGGGCAGCTTCTTTGAAAAAAGAAAATGAGTTGGCTTGTGAGTCCATTTTCCCCAAGTTCTTTGCAAACTAATTACTGCATCTGCAGTACAATAGGAAGGGAAACAGAACTAAATTGAAGGTTAAGGAAGGCAATCAGACAACATACTTCTGTCTGCACAACATCCTGAGAGCCAGGATGCCATCTTATCTGCTGCTGATTATCCCTGTATACAGTGTGTAGCCACCACTCATTAACTGCTTGAAGAGCTCCAAGTGTAATTTGGAGTTGCCAGTGCAGGCTGCTCTTTCGTATAATGGCATCCTAGGCCATTAAACGGTAATTTGTATTGTTCTGCTTGGAAAAACCAAGCCATTGCTATGTTCTTTTGTAAAGAGAAGAGAGTAGTTTATAGACACATAGACAATAGAGGACCTGAGCTACTCAAAAATACTAGCGAGTTCAGTGCACAGGAAAATAACCACCCTCGGTCTAAAGGATACGGTGCTATTTGTGCCTTTTGACTCTAAGCAAACTCTAGCTATGTTCTAATGAGGTGACTTCCTCCTAACCTATGTGAAGCCACTGACATTTGGCATGTTGGGCAGATAGATCAAAAGTGGCCTACAAGCATGTATAAATGTTTAACACCCAGGTGTTCGACTTGACATTTTCTTGCTATATAGCAGCTGCCTGATTATTTCAGGATTACCAACAGTCACTGGACATCAAGAAAGGTCCACCTGAACTAATCATTTGCTATAATAGGATCAGTGTTCAACCCCCAGTTTCTTTTGATTATCGCTGTTAAACTTTCTCTTAGTATCCCCTAGCTTGCTAGAGGAAAAAAGACTTACTGAACTGTGCTATATCAAAGGCCCGAGTACGGAAATATTAGTGGACATCTTTGAATCCACAATGATAGATATTCTTCTCTTTAAGAGGCTCAGATAAAGAATAATAATAAATTTCTACTGTATAGATATTCCATATCATTTCTATGGTTATTATAAAGCCATGCCTGAAATGGATATAATTTAAAGTAATAACTTTCCTGTCAATCTGCTAAAAAGTAATTTCACAGTCTAATTTCTTATCATAAAAGTCATACAAATTAGGCAATATCTACATTAAAAGACAGTTGAGTCTGATGTGGTCCAAGTCCTGTCCTTGATTCTTTTTATTAGATTATAAACTTAGACACATTAACCTCTGTGAGGCCCAGTTTTTCTTACTTGGTTAATAGTTACAATAGTTTAGTTTAGAGAGATAAAAAGAACCATAAACACTATAGTTGGCATAGTAAGGGCAAAGAAGGTAAGGCACAGATGGCACTTAATACCATTTAAGGTAGGAAGGCAGAGTGGAGAGTATGTGCTGTGTCAAGCAGAGTTAGACTGCTAAAAATATTGTTTCCTCTTCTCACACATTTTGTCCAAAGTCTATTTATTATTATTATTATTTGCCTGGTGTATTCTAGGCACTCAACAAATAGGATCTCCTTTCTCCCCAACACTTCTCTTTTTTTATTCCTTCCCTTCTGCTCTATTAACAATAGATTTGGAATCTTTTGGAAATATGCTGGGAAGGTTGATAAGACAAAAAGAGTCTTGTTCGTTTAATTCTGTCTTCTATTTGGACTCAAGTTTGTTCTAAGTTGTTTTCAACATTAGATTTATTTTTATTGCAATTGAGAGCTGCTGCCTGTGTGCTTAGGTACTGTTTCTGCTGTATATAGGTAATACTAATATCATGATGGGTTGTTGTAAAAGCAAATAAGATATGTATAATGTGTAAAAATACTTTGCTAACAGCAGAAACAAAAAATATATACTAATTGTTCTTATAACCTAGTACTTGCTATAGATCCAAATACCTTGATAATTGTTGACATTTTGGCCTTTTAAAATATATTTATTTTACATATTAGCCAAATCTCTAGCTTGATCACTAATGGCTGATAGATGAGCTAACAACTTGGTCACTTCCAAGAGAGTGAAATGTGTATGTCATTTATTTTTGAATATATATTGAATAAAATACATATAGAGAACTTATAGATAACAAAAGATAATTTTACAATTATATTGCAGAAAGTCACATTCCCTTTAGCGTTTGTAGGTTATGTGGTATCTCCTTCTGCATAAGATTTTTGGTAGCTTCAGAAACAAATTTAAAACTTACCCTCTAGTGAAAATAAGTAAGAATACTAAGGTAGGAACAACTATGACCCATGGACCAAATCTAGTCAGCCATTTGTCTTTGGGCCACAAGCTAACAAACTCGTGTGTGTGTGGGTGTATGTCTGTGTGTGTGTGTGGTGTGTTTACATTTAATGACCGTAAAAAATTCAAATTTCACATGTTGTGACATGTGAAAATTATAAAAATTCAGATTTTAGTGTCCATAAGTAAAATTTTATATGTAGCACTTCCCTCTTAGCTCTCTCTCTCTCCTGCCACCATATGAAGGTGTGCTTGTTTCTCATTCGATCTTCTGCCATGATTGTAAATTTCCTGGCCTCCCCAGCCATGCATCCTGTGTAGCCCGTGAACTAGGAGTCAATTAAACCTATTTTCTTTAGAAATTTATCAGGTAGCTCTTTATAGCAGTGTGAGAATGGACTAATGCATATTGCTACATCTCATTATTTACATAGTTTATATAGCTCTTTTGTTGCTACAATGAAAGAGTTGAGTACTTGTGACAGAGACCCTATAGCTCACGAAACCTACATCTTTACAATCCAGCCCTTGACAAAAGAAATTTGCTTACTCATTCACCTAAGGCATTGATACGGTTTAGTTCTGTGTCCCAACCAAAATCTCATGTTTTATTGTAATCCGCAGTGTTGGAGGTGGAGCCTGGTGGGAGGTAATTGAATCATGGGAGTGGTTTCCAGTTGTTTAGCACCATCCCCCTAATGCTGTCTCATGATAGAGTTCTCACAAGATCTCGTTGTTTAAAATGTGCAGCACCTCCCCCTTCTCTCTCTTTCTCCTGCTATTGCCTCGTAAGATGTGCTTGCTTCCCCTTCACCTTCTGCCATCACTGTAAGTTTCCTGAGACCTATGCGGAAGCAGACCTGTACAGCCCACAGAACCATAAGCTAATTAACCTCCGTTTTTCTATGTAAATTACCGAGTCTCAGGTACATCTTTATAGCAGTGTGAAAACAGACTAATACAGGTCTCATTTCAAAGTTTATTAATCAGACAATTCAGTATTCTCCTATATCAAATAAAGGTAGAATATTTCTCAGTCATTATGTTTAAAGGGATCAGAAATACAAACTGTGAAAATGTACATTAGGTATGAGAATACAGGCGATTAAAACCTTGAAAATTTTGTTCTCTAGAAAATTATAAATAAATAGAGTAGCTTATATCCATTTGATATATGGGTTTTCCAACTCCGATATATACTGATATACATGCACAAGGTTAAAAAGGTAAATATTATATCAAGAACTTGATTAGGACTTACTGATTTGACCTTCAATTGGATGGCTTTCCCGTTCTCTACATCCTCACTGTACTTGACTCTGATAAATGTAAAAACTTAGAACAAATATTATTTGTGAAACAATTGTAGCAGATCCAAATTAATTTGAATATTAAGACCAACAATCTTTTTAGATAAAGTGTGACACATCTGTATTTAACTTTTGCTGACATGAAGCAACTAGGTCAATAGGGCTGGCTTAGTTGACACTCTTGGACATTTCTGGCAGTGACAAGGCGGAGGAGTGAAAATTATGAATATGGATAGTGTCATGTATAAACAGACCATGAAAACATCATTCTTTCTCTCTCAGGTGACTCTTGGTCTAAGTTCTTTAAACTTCTAGAACAATATGCAATAGGAAATAAATATTGATTTAAAATTAACTTAATTTTCTTTAAAAAAGAAAAGCCACCAACTGTCCATTGCCATAGCACTACAACAAAATCACCAAACATATGATGTGATAAATAAAATATACTTACACTGTGAATACATATTATTAGATGAGCTATTAGTATACCACTATACTTTAGGAAGACCTGCTTACAGATGGACTTGGGCCAAGCTTTCCTAGCACCTTAACAAGAGAGTCCTATAAGAGTTCAATGAGGGGGGGCGGAGCAAGATGGCCAAATAGGAACAGCTCCAGTCTCCAACTCCCAGCGCGAGCGACACAGAAGACCGGTGATTTCTGCATTTTCAACTGAGGTACTGGGTTCATCTCACTGGGGAGTGCCGGACGATCGGTGCTGGTCAGCTGCTGCAGCCCGACCAGCAAGAGCTGAAGCAGGGCGAGGCATTGCCTCACCTGGGAAGCGCAAGGGGGAAGGGAATCCCTTTTCCTAGCCAGGGGAACTGAGACACACAACACCTGGAAAATCGGGTAACTCCCACCCCAATACTGCGCTTTAAGCAAACAGGCACACCAGGAGATCATATCCCACACCTGGCCGGGAGGGTCCCACACCCACGGAGCCTCCCTCATTGCTAGCACAGCAGTCTGTGATCTACCGGCAAGGCAGCAGCGAGGCTGGGGGAGGGGCGCCCGCCATTGCTGAGGCTTAAGTAGGTAAACAAAGCTGCTGGGAAGCTCGAACTGGGTGGAGCTCACAGCAGCTCAAGGAAACCTGCCTGTCTCTGTAGACTCCACCTCTGGGGACAGGGCAATAACAAACACATCCGAAACCTCTGCAGACGCAAACGACTCTGTCTGACAGCTTTGAAGAGAGCAGCGGATCTCCCAACATGGAGGTTGAGATCTGAGAAGGGACAGACTCCCTGCTCAAGTGAGTCCCTGACCCCTGAGTAGCCTAACTGGGAGACATCCCCCACTAGGGGCAGTCTGACACCCCACACCTCACAGGGTGGAGTACACCCCTGAGAGGAAGCTTCCAAAGCAAGAATCAGACAGGTACACTCGCTGTTCAGAAATATTCTATCTTCTGCAGCCTCTGCTGCTGATACCCAGGCAAACAGGGTCTGGAGTGGACCTCAAGCAATCTCCAACAGACCTACAGCTGAGGGTCCTGACTGTTAGAAGGAAAACTATCAAACAGGAAGGACACCTACACCAAAACCCCATCAGTACATCACCATCATCAAAGACCAGAGGCAGATAAAACCACAAAGATGGGGAAAAAGCAGGGCAGAAAAGCTGGAAATTCAAAAAATAAGAGCGCATCTCCCCCGGCAAAGGAGCGCAGCTCATCGCCAGCAACGGATCAAAGCTGGACGGAGAATGACTTTGACGAGATGAGAGAAGAAGGCTTCAGTCCATCAAATTTCTCAGAGCTAAAGGAGGAATTGCGTACCCAGCGCAAAGAAACTAAAAATCTTGAAAAAAAAGTGGAAGAATTGATGGCTAGAGTAATTAATGCAGAGAAGGTCCTAAACGAAATGAAAGAGATGAAAACCATGACACGAGAAATACGTGACAAATGCACAAGCTTCAGTAACCGACTCGATCAACTGGAAGAAAGAGTATCAGCGATTGAGGATCAAATGAATGAAATGAAGCGAGAAGAGAAACCAAAAGAAAAAAGAAGAAAAAAAAATGAACAAAGCCTGCAAGAAGTATGGGATTGTGTAAAAAGACCAAATCTACGTCTGATTGGGGTGCCTGAAAGTGAGGGGGAAAATGGAACCAAGTTGGAAAACACTCTTCAGGATATCATCCAGGAGAACTTCCCCAACCTAGTAGGGCAGGCCAACATTCAAATCCAGGAAATACAGAGAACGCCACAAAGATACTCCTCAAGAAGAGCAACTCCAAGACACATAATTGCCAGATTCACCAAAGTTGAAATGAAGGAAAAAATCTTAAGGGCAGCCAGAGAGAAAGGTCGGGTTACCCACAAAGGGAAGCCCATCAGACTAACAGCAGATCTCTCGGCAGAAACTCTCCAAGCCAGAAGAGAGTGGGGGCCAATATTCAACATTCGTAAAGAAAAGAATTTTCAACCCAGAATTTCATATCCAGCCAAACTAAGTTTCATAAGTGAAGGAGAAATAAAATCCTTTACAGATAAGCAAATGCTTAGAGATTTTGTCACCACTAGGCCTGCCTTACAAGAGACCCTGAAGGAAGCACTAAACATGGAAAGGAACAACCGGTACCAGCCATTGCAAAAACATGCCAAAATGTAAAGACCATCGAGGCTAGGAAGAAACTGCATCAACTAACGAGCAAAATAACCAGTTAATATCATAATGGCAGGATCAAGTTCACACATAACAATCTTAACCTTAAATGTAAATGGACTAAATGCTCCAATTAAAAGACACAGACTGGCAAACTGGATCAAGAGTCAAGACCCATCAGTCTGCTGTATTCAGGAGACCCATCTCACACGCAGAGACATACATAGGCTCAAAATAAAGGGATGGAGGAAGATTTACCAAGCAAATGGAGAACAAAAAAAAGCGGGGGTTGCAATACTAGTCTCTGATAAAATAGTCTTTAAACCATCAAAGATCAAAAGAGACAAAGAAGGCCATTACATAATGGTAAAGGGATCAATTCAACAGGAAGAGCTAACTATCCTAAATATATATGCACCCAATACA
The DNA here is from genome assembly GCF_037993035.2 of Macaca fascicularis. Taxonomy (NCBI): domain Eukaryota; kingdom Metazoa; phylum Chordata; class Mammalia; order Primates; family Cercopithecidae; genus Macaca; species Macaca fascicularis. Next base: position 201,959,828 of record NC_088376.1, read on the forward strand.
GGAGCACCCAGATTCATAAAGCAAGTCCTTAGAGACTTACAAAGAGACTTAGACTCCCATACAATAATAATGGGAGACTTCAACACTCCACTGTCAACATTAGACAGATCAACGAGACAGAAAGTTAACAAGGATATCCAGGAATTGAACTCATCTCTGCAGCAAGCAGACCTAATAGACATCTATAGAACTCTCCACCCCAAATCAACAGAATATACATTCTTCTCAGCACCACATCGTACTTACTCCAAAATCGACCACGTAATTGGAAGTAAAGCACTCCTCAGCAAATGTACAAGAACAGAAATTATAACAAACTGTCTCTCAGACCACAGTGCAATCAAACTAGAACTCAGGACTAAGAAACTCAATCAAAACCGCTCAACTACATGGAAACTGAACAACCTGCTCCTGAATGACTACTGGGTACATAACGAAATGAAGGCAGAAATAAAGATGTTCTTTGAAACCAATGAGAACAAAGATACAACATACCAGAATCTCTGGGACACATTTAAAGCAGTGTGTAGAGGGAAATTTATAGCACTAAATGCCCACAAGAGAAAGCAGGAAAGATCTAAAATTGACACTCTAACATCACAATTAAAAGAACTAGAGAAGCAAGAGCAAACACATTCGAAAGCTAGCAGAAGGCTAGAAATAACTAAGATCAGAGCAGAACTGAAGGAGATAGAGACACAAAAAACTCTCCAAAAAATCAATGAATCCAGGAGTTGGTTTTTTGAAAAGATCAACAAAATTGACAGACCACTAGCAAGACTAATAAAGAAGAAAACAGAGAAGAATCAAATCGACGCAATTAAAAATGATAAAGGGGATATCACCACCGACCCCACAGAAATACAAACTACCATCAGAGAATACTATAAACACCTCTACGCAAATAACTGGAAAATCTAGAAGAAATGGATAATTTCCTGGACACTTACACTCTTCCAAGACTAAACCAGGAAGAAGTTGAATCCCTGAATAGACCAATAGCAGGCTCTGAAATTGAGGCAATAATTAATAGCCTACCAACCAAAAAAAGTCCAGGACCAGATGGATTCACAGCTGAATTCTACCAGAGGTACAAGGAGAAGTTGGTACCATTCCTTCTGAAACTATTCCAATCAATAGAAAAAGAGGGAATCCTCCCTAACTCATTTTATGAGGCCAACATCATCCTGATACCAAAGCCTGGCAGAGATACAACAAAAAAAGAGAATTTTCGACCAATATCCCTGATGAACATCGATGGAAAAATCCTCAATAAAATACTGGCAAACTGGATTCAGCAACACATCAAAAAGCTTATCCACCATGATCAAGTGGGCTTCATCCCTGGGATGCAAGGCTGGTTCAACATTCGCAAATCAATAAACATAATCCAGCATATAAACAGAACCAAAGACAAGAACCACATGATTATCTCAATTGATGCAGAAAAGGCTTTTGACAAAATTCAACAGCCCTTCATGCTAAAAACGCTCAATAAATTCGGTATTGATGGAACGTACCTCAAAATAATAACAGCTATTTATGACAAACCCACAGCCAATATCATACTGAATGGGCAAAAACTGGAAAAATTCCCTTTGAAAACTGGCACAAGACAGGGATGCCCTCTCTCACCACTCCTATTCAACATAGTGTTGGAAGTTCTGGCTAGGGCAATTAGGCAAGAGAAAGAAATCAAGGGTATTCAGTTAGGAAAAGAAGAAGTCAAATTGTCCCTGTTTGCAGATGACATGATTGTATATTTAGAAAACCCCATTGTCTCAGCCCAAAATCTCCTTAAACTGATAAGCAACTTCAGCAAAGTCTCAGGATACAAAATTAATGTGCAAAAATCACTAGCATTCTTATACACCAGTAACAGACAAACAGAGGGCCAAATCAGGAATGAACTTCCATTCACAATTGCTTCAAAGAGAATAAAATACCTAGGAATCCAACTTACAAGGGATGTAAAGGACCTCTTCAAGGAGAACTACAAACCACTGCTCAGTGAAATCAAAGAGGACACAAACAAATGGAAGAACATACCATGCTCATCGATAGGAAGAATCAATATCGTGAAAATGGCCATACTGCCCAAGGTAATTTATAGATTTAATGCCATCCCCATCAAGCTACCAATGAGTTTCTTCACAGAATTGGAAAAAACTGCTTTAAAGTTCATATGGAACCAAAAAAGACCCCGCATCTCCAAGACAATCCTAAGTCAAAAGAACAAAGCTGGAGGCATCACGCTACCTGACTTCAAACTATACTACAAGGCTACAGTAACCAAAACAGCATGGTACTGGTACCAAAACAGAGATATAGACCAATGGAACAGAACAGAGTCCTCAGAAATAATACCACACATCTACAGCCATCTGATCTTTGACAAACCTGACAAAAACAAGAAATGGGGAAAGGATTCCCTATTTAATAAATGGTGCTGGGAAAATTGGCTAGCCATAAGTAGAAAGCTGAAACTGGATCCTTTCCTTACTCCTTATACGAAAATTAATTCAAGATGGATTAGAGACTTAAATGTTAGACCTAATACCATAAAAATCCTAGAGGAAAACCTAGGTAGTACCATTCAGGACATAGGCATGGGCAAAGACTTCATGTCTAAAACACCAAAAGCAACGGCAGCAAAAGCCAAAATTGACAAATGGGATCTCATTAAATTAAAGAGCTTCTGCACAGCAAAAGAAACTACCATCAGAGTGAACAGGCAACCTACAGAATGGGAGAAAATTTTTGCAATCTACTCATCTGACAAAGGGCTAATATCCAGAACCTACAAAGAACTCAAACAAATTTACAAGAAAAAAACAAACAACCCCATCAAAAAGTGGGCAAAGGATATGAACAGACATTTCTCAAAAGAAGACATTCATACAGCCAACAGACACATGAAAAAATGCTCATCATCACTGGCCATCAGAGAAATGCAAATCAAAACCACAATGAGATACCATCTCACACCAGTTAGAATGGCGATCATTAAAAAGTCAGGAAACAACAGGTGCTGGAGAGGATGTGGAGAAATAGGAACACTTTTACACTGTTGGTGGGATTGTAAACTAGTTCAACCATTATGGAAAACAGTATGGCAATTCCTTAAGGATCTAGAACTAGATGTACCATATGACCCAGCCATCCCATTACTGGGTATATACCCAAAGGATTATAAATTATGCTGCTATAAAGACACATGCACACGTATGTTTATTGCAGCACTATTCACAATAGCAAAGACTTGGAATCAACCCAAATGTCCATCAGTGACAGATTGGATTAAGAAAATGTGGCACATATACACCATGGAATACTATGCAGCCATCAAAAAGGATGAGTTTGTGTCCTTTGTAGGGACATGGATGCAGCTGGAAACCATCATTCTTAGCAAACTATCACAAGAACAGAAAACCAAACACCGCATGTTCTCACTCATAGGTGGGAACTGAACAATAAGATCACTTGGACTCAGGAAGGGGAACATCACACACAGGGGCCTATCATGGGGAGGGGGGAGGGGGGAGGGATTGCGTTGGGAGTTATACCTGATGTAAATGATGAGTTGATGGGTGCAGCACACCAACATGGCACAAGTATACATATGTAACAAACCTGCACGTTATGCACATGTACCCTACAACTTAAAGTATAATAATAATAAATAAATTTAAAAAAAAAAACACGAAAGAAATCTAAATAAACTTCAGACTTTACTGAATAAAAAAAAAAAAAAAAAAAAGAGTTCAATGAATGCTTCAGCTGATGGATTTTCAGGTCCTGATAACTCCCAGAATACAAACCATTAAAATACAGTACACTTGTTATACCATACCATGCCAAACTCAAAATTGTCTTTCTTTAAGTTTCCTGTTGAGATGAAAGTAATGGAAGTACTTTAATCTTAGTAATGGAAGATCTGTAATCTTAGTAATCGAGAGTTTTACAACGTATTAAAGCCCATATCACCAAGGATAGAGAGGATAAAGAAAAAAAGATAAGTGGGAATGACATCAGCAAAATGGCAAAATAGGAAGTTCCAGCTCTCATTTCCCCATAGAAACAAACCACAAATAAGAATACTTTAAAGAGGTCCCAAAGTACAACTGAGTGATTTCAGCATTTGGTGGTCCAAAAAATTCAAGAGTGGACACACTGAGGAAGGTAAGATAAGCAGCGTCACAGAGATTTCTCATTCAGAGGAAAGTGAGGAAAAAGTGAAATACCTAGAAGGCCCATGTTTGTCTTGCCCAACCCAGGACATGGAGGGAATCAACATGGCTGTATCATCTGGTAACAACTAGGAACAGAAAGGTCAGAAAGTAACAGAAACTAGAGCATGAATCTCAACAGCTGGCCACAATTCCTGCTAACCGGTTTGAGGACTACATATAGAAGTCTTCCCACGAACCTGCAGGATGACTCTTTTGTGTACCTCCCTAACCTATCAAGGAATGCCCCGAGCATCCCATATACTATCCTGTGGCTGGCACCCTATGCATCTCCATGCATGGTACTCAATATATCTCCCTAGATGACACATACGAGCTCTCTTGGACATCGAGTGGATCTTAATAACAGGTGTGGATCTCAGCAACCAGCTTAACTCTGCTGTACTGGGAGAAGGCATGCAAGCCTAAACTCATTAGGGCACTGTCCTAGGGAAAATAAATGAGAGGGTCTCAGCACCAAGCCTGGCTTTGCAGGATCAAAAGAAGACACACAATCCCAAGACATCCTCCCCAAGAAGAAACAAGAGAAGTGGAGCAGATGTATTTATGGTAAAGATCTACAAGCCCTCCAGAATCTCTCTAGCCAGGTTGACTGTTGAAAGTCTTTCTCTCCTCTAGCCAGTCAGTAACAACTAGAGAAGGCAATTGTTTTTTAAATGTGAAGAAGGTAATGCAAGGATTCAAGGAACATGAGCAATCAAGGTAATATAATATTGTCATAAAATAAAATAAAGCTCCAGTGACTGAGCTCACTGAAATGGAGATCTATGAATTTCCTGAAAACAAATTTGAAATAATGATCTGAAAGAAGCTCAGCTGAAGAATACAATGTTCAGACTGAAAACTTCAAAAGAGAGCTACAACAGCATATTTAATTATGTAGAAAAAAGAGTCAGTGAACTCAAAGACAGATAATTTGAAATGATCCAATTAGTGGAATAAAAAGATAAAAGAATGAAAAAGAGTAAATAAATCTGATGATATGTATGAAACACCATCAAGTGAACGAATGTACAAGTTATAAAAGTTCCAGAAGAAGCAGAGAAAGACAAAGGACCAGAAAACTTATTTTAAGAAATAATGACAGAAAGCACCCCAAATCTAGATATTGAAATGAACATCCAGATTGTTGAAGCACAAATAACCCCAATATGTTGAACATAGAGGCTTTTAACGAGACACATTCTAATAACATTGTCAAAAATCAAAGAGAATTTTGAAAGCAGCCAGAGAAAGGCAATTCATCACATATAAGGGAATCTTCATAAGACTATCTTGGATTTCTCAACACAAATCTTACAGAGCAGGAGAATGTTGGATGACATAATGAAAGTGCTGGAAAACAAACAAACAAACAAACAAAAATACTATACTTGGCAAGGCTATTCTTCAGAAATGAAAGCATGATACGGACATTTCCAGACAAACAAATATTGTGAGATTTCATCACTGTTAGACCTGATTTTCAAAAAATGAAATGAGGAGTTGCTAATTAGCAACATAAAAACATATGATGGCTAAGGGAAAAATATAGTCAAAGTCTGAATACTCTAGTAGTGTGATGATATTGCACAAATTAATTTTAACTCTAGCTTAAAAGTGAAAAGGCAAAAGTATTCAATATAGTTATGGCTACAGCAATTATGTAATGCACACACCATATAAAAAGCTGTAAATTGTTACATCAATATCATAAAATGTATGTTCAGGAATGAAAATATAGAGTTTCAATATGTAACAAAAATTAAGTTGTTATCAGGCTGAATAGATTGTTTTAACTATCAAGTTTTTATGTCTCATGGAAATCACAAAGGTAAAACATGTATTAGATAAATAAAAGATAAAAATAAATCAAAACATACAAGTAAAAATTTTATCAAGTCACCAAGAAGGACAGCAAGAGAGGGAGAATAAAAGCCACCACAAAACCATAAAAAAGAAAAACCCCAAAACTAACAAAATGGCAAGAGTAAGTCTTTAACTATCAATAATTACTAATTACTTCAAATGCAAATGGATGAAATCTTTCAATCAAAACATATAGAGTGACTAAATGATAAAAAAAAAAAAACCCAAGATCTACAAAAGACTCACTAGCTTTCATAGCATATATCATCTAAAAGTAAATGGATGAAAAAATATATTCTACACAAGTTGTAACCGAAACAGAGCAGAGTTGGTTTTATATATATATGAGATGAAGTAGATTTTAAGTCAAAAACTGTAAAATGAGACAAAGAAAGTTATTGCAAAAGAACAAAGTCATGAGTGTATCGAATGGACATTACCATTATAAATATATGTGCACTCAATATTGGAGCATCATGATATATAAAGTAAATATTATCTGAACTGAATAGGGAAATAGCAATAAAATAATAGTAGGGGATTTCAATATACCACTTTTAACAAGGACGGATTATCTAGAAACAAAATCAGTAAGGAAACAGACTTAAACAACACTAAAAATCAAATACACCTAATAGACATATATAAAAGTTTTTTTTTAACCAAACAGCAGTAGGAAACACATTTACCACATAGAATGTTCACACAGAATTCTCCAGAGTAGATCAGATGATAGGTCACAAAGGAAGTCTTAACTGATTTAGAAAGATTAAAATATCAATATCTTTTCTACCATAACGGTATGAAACTAGAAATCAATACTAGGAAGAAAATCAGATAATTCACAAATATGTGAAAATTAAGCAACATACTTCTGAACAACCAATGGGTTAAAGAAGAAATCAAAAGGGAAATTAATTCCTAAAAACTTACAATCTACTAAGACTTAATCATGATAATATAAAAAATCTGAACAGAGCAATAACATATAAGTAGATTGAATCAGTAATCAAAAACCTCCCAACAGCAACAACAAGCCATGATCAGATGGCTTCATGGATGAATGCTACTAAACATTAAAGAATTAATGCCATTTCTTCTCAAACTCTTTCCAAAAACTTGAAGAGGAAGAAACATTTATAAACTCATTTTATAAGGCCAGAATTACCCTGATACCAAAGTCACAGGAGAACATTAGAAGAAAAGTACACAGATGCAAAAATCCTTAACCAAATCTTAGCAAAGCAAATTCAACAGCACATTAAAAGAATCATTCACTATGATCACGTAGGATTTATCTTTGAAATATAAGGATAATTTAACATATACAAATGAATAAATGTTATATACTACATGAACATAATAAATTATAAAAATCATATGATCATCCCAATGGAGACAAAGCATTTGGTAAAATTCAACACATTTTTATGATTAAAACTCTTGACATATTAGTTATAGAAGATATGTACAACATAATAAAGATAAAATGTAAATACAACATAATAAAAGTCAAAAAGTGGAAAGCTATTTCTCTAACATTATGTACAAGATAAGAATGCCCACTCTTGTCATTTCTAAACAACATAGTACTGGAAGTTCTAGCCAGAGCAATTAGTCAAGGGAAGACAATAAAGACATTCAAGTTTGAAAGAAAGAAGTAGAATTGTCTCTTTTTGCATATAACTTGATCATATATATAGAAAACCCTAAAGACTACATAAAAAATAAATGAGAATTAATAAATTTTGTAAAGTTTTGGAATACAAACCCAACATACAGTTTCAGTTGCATTTTTATACACTGACAACAAACTGTCTAAAAAACAAATAAGAAAACATTCCCATTTATAATATACTTAGGAATACATTTAACCAAGGAGGTAAGAGAAGAGAGCTATTCTTGAAAAACTATAAAACACTGATGAAAGAAATGGAAGAAGACACAAATACATAGGAAAATATTTCTTATTTGTGAATTGGAAGAACTAATATTGTTGAAATGTTCATAATACCTAGTGATTTATAAATTCAAAGCAATGCCTTTAAAAATTATAATAGCACTTTTTTCTCAGAAATATTAAAACCATCCTATAATTCCTATGGAAAGACCCTGAATAACCGAAGCAATCTTGGAAAAAAAGAACAAAGCTGAAAACATTACACTTTCTGATTTCAAATAATACTACAAAGCTATAGTAATTAAAACAGTATAGTACTGGCATAGAAACATACATAGAACAATGGAACAGAATAGAAATTCCAGAAATAAAGCCATGCATATACGGTCAGCTAATTTTTGACGAGAATATACAGTGGGGAAAGGATAGTCTCTTCAGTAAATGGTGCCTCCATGGTACCACAGAATAAAACTGAACATTTTGGTGTCTTTTCTTAGGATTCAGCCTGGATGAGAGGTAGAGATTATGAAGTCAGACAGTCCTGAGTTCAAATCCTTTATAAATCACTTACTAGCCCTGAACAAATTAGTTAAACTCTCAAAATATTATTTTCTACCAAAGTAAATTGGGAAAATTTCTTTCTAAAGGATGAATGTTATAAGAAATGTGTGAAATTTCAAATGTGTTAAAATTTCTGTCTAAAGGATGAATAAGAAATTTGCAAAATTTCAAATATATTGAGAATTAAGAGAAATAATTACTAATCTCCTGCCTTTTCTATGTGCAACCTCTTTTCTGTGTGCTTTCTGCATTTTTCTTGGTACTTTTCTATTTTCTATTTCCATATAAAATAGAAATATAAAATATTTTGGGGTATAAAATATTTCTATTCTAAAATATTTCTATAAAATAGAAATATCTAAAATATTTCTATAAAATAGAAATATTTTATACCCCTCAAGTGTCCCTATATTTAATTAGAAGTCAATAATCTAAATTCAGCCATTAGAAAAGCTAATAAGAAAAATATTGATTAGAAACAAGCACTCCTCAGTTCTAACCAAAAAAAAAAATCATTAATTGGATAGAAATAATTCAGATATTTGGACAATGTGACTCATAAGATTCCTTTGCAAGCTAAAAGTACATTACTTAGAATTACCAGTTACTTAGAATAAAGAAAACCAAAATATTTTGAAAAGAAGGCAACATTGCCTCCATATTCATTCACTTTCTAAAATTAACAAGAGGTTAGTGAGCATGTGCTTTGCACTTGACGTGAAACTTGCCATGAAGAAACCTAGAGTGGCTAAGACAGAAATTAGTAAAATAATTACTAAGTGAAAAATGGTAACTGTAGTAACTGTTGTAAACGAAAGATAAATAAATTCTGTATGAGCTGTAAAAGAGAGGGTTGACATAGAAACATCCAGAAGGCTCATTGAGGAAGAGACCTCAGTTGAAATCTGAAGGTAAGGAGGAATTAAGCAGGTGGAGAGAGATAGAGAAAAACATAGGGAAGAACATGAGGTGACAAGATACATGATAACCATGAGGACATGAAAGGAGGACCCTATAACTAGAACAGAACTATTACAAAGTGGCAAATGTTAAGTGGAGTCATGTTTATCTTTTATAAAATGCTAACTTCAACTTGGAGTAGATGGTGACTATAACATGATTTGAGAAGTACACAAAGATACTACCATCAAAATTATCTACCAGATACTTTACCATTTATTCATTCAGTTAACAAACCATTCTTGACCAAATACAAGCAGTCTTCATTTTGCATGTTAAGGTAAGGGATGTAAAAATGACTGCAAATTGAAACCGTGAAAAGCAATCTTAATATCAATAGAAAAAATTATATCTCTGTGACCTTAACAAATTTTAGTCAAAACATTGAACATTCTTTTATTGTTGGCTATAGATGTAAAATGAAATATAAAATGATTTTCATTTAAAAACCTGTAATTTAAAATATTAGAAACATTGAGATTTGAAGAGGTGAATTTCTCTGAAAAAAAAACAAAAGAACTTGATTAGTTTGAATAGTGCTTGTTTTCTTATCATATCACTGAGGACGTGGAGCCAGCATCTTTGCCATGCCTTGGTGAATTGTCACAGTCCTTTCTAAGTTTGGATCAGCTCCCAACATTATATCCTTGACATTGTCAATGTCGTGAAATAGCTCTGAGAATTTCTTTAATATCAAGTATTTTGCCACAGCACTTCCTCTGGGACATCTTCATCCTTTTTGTCACAACAGTTTCCTAATTTATGTTGATAAGTTCACCTTTACTAAGTCGTCTAGCTGCATATCTGGGGTCTCCGGAATGGCAGCAGTGTCAACATTATGGGAGTAGATTATTTCTTCTGTACATCTATTTATATTTAATTGATCACTTCCAGTGTTATCTGTTTTCATTTATTTACTGCACTTTCATCTTTTGTTGGCCAATTCTTTCTACTGATTATCTATTTTTGCAAATGCCACAGATTACCACTGGGAGATAAGGAGTTAACACGAACACATGTGATGCTGTTGCTGATTGTGTGAGGACTAAATAATATGTATGCAGTGACAATTTGATAGGCTTTTGTAGAAGTAACTGGTCACTGATCATGATGCACATGTATTATTTAATTACTGATTTGTGGATCAAAGAGCTAGCACTGAGTTCATTCTTTATGCAATTACTCACAGAAAATGGTGAAGGGAATTGAACTGTGATATTGGAGGACTTATGCTATTTATTGAATTAAACCATGGTAACTGAAATCTGCATATCAGAACGCACAAAGAGAGATTGCCTATACATTGTAATATTTATACATTGTAATAGCATTAATGACCACCACATTTATGTGAAGTGACCCTTTTTCTCCATCTGATACACATACAATCAGGGACATATGGCCTCCAATGTCTCTACAACAGAACAAGAGAAGAATGAAGGAGGGGAGGCTTACCACTTCTTTCTTAATGGTCACATCCTGACACTACACACCACCTCTCCTCATGGTCCATTGGCCAGAACTCATTGCATGTCTTAAGCCTGCCTGGGTACAAGGGAGGTAGGTATATGTAGGGAAATACATGCACACATCCTAGAATTGTGATTCTCCATTAGATGGCCTGTGGAAACTTATTTTATAACAAGCTTTTCAGATATTTATAATGATGAGGCAAAGTTGAGGTACTCAGTTACAGAAAACCACAATAATGGGAAGAATATATTATAGAAAAAATACACAAGAAGCCTTTAGGCTTTTAACTGAGTATTACCTAGATGTAATTGATCTTTTCTCCAGACTAACTGAACTGTCATCAACTCTCAATAAGTATGATCAATTTCTTATACAAGAACCAGAGGCACAGGTGTTTTCTATAGCCTATTAGTATAAATCCAGAGTAAAGCACATGCAAGTTTTAGATCAAACTTTAGGAAGTAATAAGATATAAGGAACATCACTAACAATGTAGGACAAATAACTATTGAAACGCAAAGGAATAGAAAAAAGGTTTTGTTTTAGGCTTCGCTCTCAGTGTCCGTTACATTTCAAAGCCAGCGTTGATAATTCTGCTCAATTCAGCAGAAATCTCATATGCACTAACTAGTATTTTAAAATTAAAGCCATTTATTCAGCAGATGAGAAATTAGAGTTATTACTTATCTCATACATAATTCTACCAGTCATCCTGGTAGCAATCATTTCTCTCCATAATATCTCCTTTAAAAAAGTCAATAATCTTTTCACAGTGGATAATAACTTACACAGCAAATGTGAAAAGAGTGTTCAACTCCTTTGTGCAATCAACCCGTGTCTTTTGTTAAGTATGTATGACTTCAAATCAGTGTACAATGGCAGGCTAGCAGTTAAACAGTGTGCAGTGCTGGATCTAATTAATTCTACTATTTTATGCCAAAAATTCCATTAGTTTCCATTAAAGGTCTTGATGTAGTGCAGGCTCCTTTATGTTTTGTAGTTAAAACAATCAAACTTCATTTCACATTAAGGATTATATTGCAGAACCAAAGGAATGCTAGTGTGGATCTCTACCACTGAATACGTTACTCACTTTTAACAAGATACTCCCAACATGAGTTAACTGCAAAATTGTTACCTTGCAATCTATCAACAAGATATTTAAATCCACAGGGAAAAGGCAACTGGCAAAAGGCATTAGGAATCTGCCCCTCATATTATAATTTTATGATACTATTAAAATTTGCCATTGAAAATGAAAGTTTAACTAGGGTGACTGGAAATGTTGGGAGTAGCCAAATTTAGTATTAGCCTCTTTGAGTTGTGCATCTCTGCTACATGTGCTCCATTAAAGATGCCACCTACTAATAATTCATTGTATGGTGTCTTCTGGTTAGTAAATAATACTTACTGTGTATTCGCTGTGTGGAAAGCATCATCATCACTGTGGGGAGCAATGGATCATTTATCCACGTGGGGACTGAGCTATGAAAAAGTGTAATGGCATATCTGCATCTGCATCTGCCCTTAAAGGGCGTGACGTACCCAGGACTTTTTCTAGTGGGTATCAAGAATATTTCCTTTGTCTACTTTAAATTTTTGTGATGTGTACCCCTCTTCCTTTTAGTTGGCTTAATGATCAAAACAATATTTATATGAGCTAAACACAATTTTTACCAGTAATACATAAATTTTAGTTCTCATTTAAGAAATTTAAAAAACAAAAACATCAAACAAATGCTTCACACATATGTTTTTACCGCCATTGAATTTTAAAAAATCAATCAGTTATCAGCATCAGGTATTATTTGAATTATTACGGCTTTAATGATGAAAAGTTACTAAGATAGTTTTTAACTCTGTAGAGTTCAAAATGTTGACTGTGTGTGTGCTAATGTGCATGTTTACCTCTGAGGAGATGGTCCATTGCTTTGGTTAGAATCTCCAAATGTGTGTTCTTTTAAGGCATAATAATGTTCTTCTGAATAGAGAAAGAAGTTACCTAGGGGTTTAGATAAGTATTAAATTGAATTACATGAATGATACAGAAACTGAGGTCAAAAGTACAGAAAAGACAGTGATATTGTGGGCTGTGATAGTAGGGAAGAGTAGGTTTACAGACATGGATATTGCATCCTTTTAAATTCATAAATAGGCAATACACACTATATTCTTGTTTTTTGGTGTTTAGGTGCTACATACTTTCTTCCCACTTCATATGTTATAGTAATAACTAAAAATTTTATTCCGATTTTAGATATCACTTAGGTTTAAATTCCTAAGCTACATAATACAATTTGAAGGCTTATTTAATAAGAGTGAACAATTAAATAACATGTACTGCATGACATAGATTTTGTCAAAAGATCAATAATTTTCATTGATATTTCCTTCTGAAGAGATGTTAATGCTATGGATAGAATTAAATTGAATTGATTCTAAAGAAACGAACTTATGACATTAATAAGTTTTGTATTTAGTACTTTTTGTGCAACTGTGATAAAATCAAGTTATTCATTGCTAAGGGCAGCAAGTTTCCATGATTTAGCAGGAAAAGAATGAAGTAGACAAAAGTAATTTTTAGATTTCAACTAAAGTTTATTTTTGTCCAGTAATTTTTTGTCAATCATGTAAATATCTTACAAATAAACTTAATACCTAATATTTTCTTCAAAATTCAAAGCTTCAATGTTTATTCATAATTTATATGTTGTATAATACAAATTAAGAGGGAATACTTTTGAAGAGTTTTAAAATAAATAATTTTTCTTTCTTGCAGACTTTATAAGCAGGTAATTATATAACTTGAAGATGCGGAACAATAGACCTGTCAAAACCATGAAACCGTTTCTACTTTCCTGTAGGCAGGGGTTAAGCAGTGAGGTATCCACTAGGACTACGTGTGTAGCTATATAAAAAGATGGATAAATATATTTTTTAATCTAATAGAAATAATAAGACTTAAAAATGTCCTTCATTTTAGAAAAATAAGTTTTTAGAAACTATTTGGTCATTTTGTAGCTTTACTGTATACATTTTTATATCAATTGCATTTGTTTATAAATTTAATCTCGATCATGTAGCTAGACCAAAGCACATCCAATTAATCCCAAAACTCCTTGGGATGAATCACATTCTCTTGTGTATTTTGAGCCTTCGTGCCAGCTTTGCATCCAAACTATTTTCCACTATTTTTAAAGTCTTTGACCCATAATAGATGAAACAATGTTTACAATTACTACCTCTCAGGAAAAAAGAAGAGGATATTCTAAGTTCCAAGCTTCTCCCATTTCTAATTGAAGGCAAAAAATAAAAAATTCAAACAGCCACAGAAAATACTGCCTTTTAAAAACATAGATTTCTTTCAAATGACAATAATTACAGCCCATAAACTAGATAGAGGGTGCTTCCTATTTGTCTCTAGTCTTGATCTTCCACCTTCTTGCCCTTATCCTCACCAACTGAAGATGTCTGGCAGTTTTATAGCTTGCCTGTTTGAGGAGCAACATTCACTAATTTAAGGGAATTAATACAAATCATGCTTTCCATCAGGTTTTTCATTTTAACAACATGAGTCACCAGAAAATAGAAAGATTTAAACTAAGATTTACTATGAATTAGACTAAGTTACAAAATTATTTCTATAAAGATGACCTTTCTTTCAATCAAATAAGAAGAAAGTTACCAGATGGGATCTTCCCCCAAGTCTGATATTCTATGATTATAAAATCATTTTTGCATGTAAATGCAGAAAATATAATAAATTTGTTGTTATGCCAGGACCAGAGAATCATATCTTGCAAATTAGAGTTTCAGAGTTAGCTTAGTATTTTTAATGATTCACAAAATACATTAGAAATACACAATCAACTCATGAATTCCAGAATTACAGTATAATTCATTTAACATACTCATTGGATGAAGGTACATTCATTTCAAAGAAGAGAGAATCTTAATTGTGTTTATGGTTTAGCATCTGAACATATTTACTGCTTGCTCAATTATTCAAGGACTTGAAGCCCCACAGAAATAACAACATCATCATCCACTTGCTTCTTAAAAGGAGCATGTTTGTACCAGTCTAGGAAAAAAGTCAATATTTGTCCATACTTTCCATAACAAATATCCAGTGGAGCAAATTTCACAGCTCCAGTTCCTCAAATGGTAATTTATGGCTCATGTTATTATGGTCCCCACCTCTGACTTTTTTAGAGAAAAGATAAATCCAGTTTCTTTGTATTCTTCCCAGGGCCATTATGCAAGGATTTTTCTCATTCTTTTTTTGATTGCTCGTAAGATATCTCTATCTAATCAGAGGGTCCAAATTTGATCTCAGTGGTCTAAAAATGTAACTATATATGATATAGGAATATAAGATTCTTTCTCACTTCCTCTGGTAAGGTATGTTTTATTAGATATATTAGTCTCTCTCTTTGAGAATGTACTGAAGTTTATTTCACAGATGTTTTACTATGCTGCAAAAGTAAAAAAAAAAAATTAATATTGTAAAAAACTAAGACCCTTAATTTTGAAGCTCTTCACAAATAATGAGATCCAAATAATGACTCAAGAATGACATATGTTAAAGAAGCAGCAGTAAAGACCCAGGCAGAAAGGAAGGTAAAGGGTGTATACACACACACACACACACACACACACACACACACACACACATATATGGAATTCTTGTCATTAGGCACAAAGCAAGGCTAATGTATGTGAGGTAAGAATAAAACATATCTGTCGAATATGACTGACCAGTCTTAGAAGTTTTCAAGAAAAAAAAAATCCTTCATGAAGTCACAATTCAATTTCTCATGAAAAAAAGCAGAATAAATATATCCGTTCATTAATATAATGTGACTTTAAACTTTTTAAAGAAAAAAATAGTCACCTTACAACAAAAGAAATCTTCATGACAGATTTAATCCTGTTGTGACTAAATGCTGCATTTTATTATTGATTAAGAGGCTTTGACTATGACAATTCATTCATTAGATTGCACTTCTCTTTACATGGAAACAATGCACGCCTCTCAAGTACATGTGTGACTTCTTACCATTTGTGTTTTCTTTAAAATCTCGTTTTGCCTTTAACTTTCCATTGGTTATACTATTTATAATGCTTTTTATCAGAATTGAAGACTGTCATCATAGTACTTTAGAATTTCCATCTGTGCCAAAGATTTTAACACACTATGATGAAACAGAAGGTGCACACAGAAAAATTTCACCCTCATTCCATTACTGCTCTAATTCAAATTTCTTTGTTTCAGTTGTTGACTTAAATATAAATCATTGATTGTGAAGGACATAGATTCCCACTAATGAAAATGAAAAACGATTGAATCCTCTGGAGCTGGTACGAATCATCCACATGATTTAGTAATAGTCCACTCTGGCAAATGACCACAACATGATGATTACAGCACCCCTTAAAAGGCAGTAAATTGCAGTGCAGTGGCCACGTATGCTCACTTCACTGCTTTGCTAGCTCAATGGATCCAGTAATAACAAAGTAAACTTAAAATAAATCTGAATAAAAATTCAAATGTATAGAAAAATCCAGTTCCATTTCTTGACATGGATTTTCAAATTAAAAAAAATAATAAGAATAAAAAACCCAAGGTATAATGTCAGGGGTAGGGAAAGAAGAGCAATAATCATGGAAAATTTTACCTAGTAGGTGTTTTTAAAAGATATATATATATGTGTGTGTGTGTGCATATGAATACACATAGATGCATATATATACATATAAATTTGTATATATATATTTTTTCTTCTTACTGTTCATGATTATTTAGTGACTAATTTTTAAAAAAATATTGAGAAAGCACCCTGTTTTTCTGCAAAGTACCTCCGAGATACCACTATGATTCTGGAGAACAACATTGTAAGTTAAATACAAGAAACCCTTAAAAATATAATCTGAAATCATGGACTAAAAATATAATCTAAAATCATAGACCAGGACTTTTTTTTTTTTTAGTGTGTGTCCCTTGCAGTATCCAAACTTCACATTTAATTAGATGTCCTGTATTTTGTAAATGACCAGGACTGTTTTACAAACAAAGCCCACGTGCTGTAGGGCTCTTTTCCCGTCCCAAACACTCAACAGCCCTGAAAAGACTCAGCACAGACTTACCAGGTTCTGATTCCTGTTGTTTACTAAATAATGTTGGAAAAAACCTGAATGCTATTTTGATTAGTACGTGCATTATTATGTTGGTAGCAACAATAATATTTGTACCTTCAACATTTCCATACTGTAATTTTAAAATTAGCATTAAAAAAATTTAAGAGAAAGTAAAAATTGGTACTCAGTATGTTATGCCAAGCATTTTATAAACCATTGAAAATGCATAAGCTATGAAATACGTAGTTAAATTCCTTAACTTTCAAAAACAGTAGATGTTTCCTCATTAGTCTAGATTTTTATAGTATTTTCCCCTGAGTTTTAAACTAAAAGCAAATTTTAAAATATTTATAAAAATCGTATTTTTTTTTTTTTTACACTACAATAGTTAATTTTATTTGTTCAAGAGCTCATATTGCAAGCATTAAACCAAGCATAGGCTTTGATTCTATGAGCCCAAATTCACATATTGAAGAAGATCAAAGCAAACTGCGATCCATGTACACAGATGAAAACTAAAGGCTCAGAGTTAATAACATTGTAGTTTTAAAATTTCTATAGCCTAGAGCCCAGTAGTCACAGGTCTTTTAGGTCCTTCTGGATGTCCCACAGGGTATCCGCACTTTTCTTGAGCTGAGCAACTTCATCATCCTTTAGCTTCTGGTTGATAACGCTGGTTAATCCTCGGGCATTGAGGATACATGGAAGGCTCAGGAAGACTTCATTCTCGATGCCATACATCCCCTTTACCATTGTTGACACGGGATGAATCCTGGATAGATTTTTCAACATGGATTCAATAAGATCAGCCACACTTAATCCAATAGCCCAGTTGGTATATCCTTTTAGCTTGATGACTTCATAGGTACTTTCAACCACCATCTTATGCACTTCCTTCCAATTTTCACTATCATTGTCCGTTCCCATTTCTGGATTCAATTCTTGGAGAGAAACACCTGCCACATTCACGCCACTCCACACAGCCACACTTGAGTCGCCATGTTCCCCCAAAATCCATCCATGGCAGCTGCTGGGATGAATGCCAAGTTTTTCAGCCATAAGGTAGCGAAATCTAGCAGAATCCAGATTACATCCACTTCCAATCACGCGGTGTTTGGGTAATCCACTTAGTTTCCAGGTAACATATGTAAGAATGTCCACTGGGTTGGAAACCACAATTATGATGCAATCAGGACTGTACTTGACGATCTGAGGAATAATGAATTTGAAAACATTAACATTTCTCTGCACCAGATTGAGCCGACTCTCCCCTTCTTGCTGCAGTTACCACTACAATCTTGGAATTGGCAGTCACAGAATAATCTTTATCTGCCACAATTTTAGGCGTCTGAAGAAATAAGCTCCCATGCTGCAGATCCATCATTTCTCCTTTAAGCTTATCTTCCAAAACATCCACAAGAGCAAGTTCATCAGCCAGAGACTTTCCCAGAATGCTGATAGCACACGCCATACCAACTTGTCCAACACCCACTACAGTGATCTTATTGTTTGGGACTGTTGCCTCTTCTTCCGCAACTGGTGCAATGAGTTTTTCCTTAAGAGTTGCCATTTTACACAGGAGGGAGAAGGCGCTGGAGACCTCAGTAACAGCAGTGCGGAGAACACAATGTGAGCTAAAAATCGTATTTTTATTTTGCATAATATTGATTACTGTGTAACACCAGTCATGAAAACTCAATTACTTAAATTTAACAGTTTATGATACTCAAATACTTTAAAAGAATAGATATTAGCTTTAAGTTTGACTTAAACATATGGTTTGGGGCAAAAGACCATTCTTTTCCGTTTTTTTAGGTCAAATTTTGAGGAGTTGTTTTAAGATTCTGACTGATTAGGAATAAAGACATCAAAATGAGAAAATAATATTATTCATTACAGAATTTAAAACATAGGAAGAAAAATCAAACCCTTATAGTAGTGCTGTTCAAAATAGGTATCACGTGAGTCACAGATGTAATTTTAAGTTTGCCAGTAGCCGTATTTAAAAGGACAAAAAAGAACAAGCGAAATTAATTTTAACAATAGGTCTTGCTTAATCCCAATGTAGTCAGAATACCATTTCAGCACGTAATCAATGTAAGAAAATCATCGGTGGCATGTTTTATACTCTTTTTTTGTGTCCTCAGTCCTGAAAATCTGGTTATGTTTCAAACTAATAGCACATCTCAAGTTGTACATACGGGTAGTAGCCACCGTACTTAACGGCACAGTCTTTTGAATATTGGGTAGCAACTGTCACGAACCCTGGCTTTTAAAAGAAAACTGCATTTAATGAAGGTGAGGTAAAAATATATAGATATGCAAAGTTAGAAAACATCTCAGTATCATAAATTTAGTATATTTCCCTCTCAAATGTGAAGACATACCGGTAGATTCTTCCACAAAAGTGTAGTCAAAGGTGAGAAAGTAGGTCTGGAAGAGCAGCTGAAGGAAGGATCGGAGCATCCTGCTTCATCAGTGCCTTGGATCCAACACTGATGGCCGCCACTAACTTGTAGGATAAAATCACCTCAGTTGGAGGCACTGAGCTGTATCTTTGTTACTCATAAAACTTCCACTTTTCATGTTCTTTGGTTTAGACTTATGGTCCTTTGAGAAATATATTTTTAAAAAGACAATGTTTTCAATACGCATATGTTTTTAAGTTCAATTCTTCTCTCTCTCCTTTACGTTCCTTGTTTCTCTGTAGCCTTCGCAACATGCGCTTGCTGATAAGTAATTACATACATGTATGTTGGGTGTAAGGTGCATATTTATGAGAAACAGGCATGTGGGGGAAGTCAAACTGTGAAAAGAGCTTTACTCACAGATCACCCTGACCCTTTGAAATACCCTCCGCTGTTCTTAAAACCACAGGAAATCTATTTGTTTATGGAAGTGTGCCAGGTGTTTCTCTCTCATAAATTTGTAATTGATTAATTATGATCATCTAGAAAAAAAGGGCACCACTATGATGAGTGGTTGTATTTTCCATCAGTATATTTAATAAGTGAGTATTTTCAGTGAGAAACTATGATGAAAAAAGGACAGAGAAGAGAGACTATGAGCACAGCTAGACAAGTGGAGTTATAATTTAACCATAGTTTACAATCCTAAGCCAATCAAATGTTATATCTACTTAAAACCACCAACTTCACAAAATCTGCAAATATTTTGTTATCAAATTATGCCTTTTATTTTTCAGAATAATGTTCAGTCAGAAGCAGTGAATTAAAACATTACACGATGGTCATTAAAAAAGGCCCTGCTATACTTGGATAATAATATTGTATTAAAATTAATTGTGAATAGATAAACATAGTTGACACTAAGTGAAAAATATATGTTGGCAATGGTAATATTTTTTCTTGGAAGCTTCCAGTAATTATTCAAGAGCGGAAAATAGTCATTTAAGAGAGACTGCAGGAATACAGAACACAATGACGGGTATCCGGACACTGAACCAAACCGTGGAAGAGATGAGCGAGAAGAAGTTATCAAGCAGGCCTGTTTTAAAGGCAGACAACTTTGAATGAAAGAACATGTACCTGCAATAGACAGTAGGGGAGAATAATTTACTTCCCTGTCTGTACAGTGAAACATCAGGGGTGAATTTTAGCAGAGCCTGGACTACATGGCAAGAGACAATGAAGTAATTTTAGACGGACGGCTCGTTGTGAAGTCCACATGTTGAAGAATACAAAGCAAATTTCAAAGTAGATTACAAGCATAACCATACATGATTGCTGACTAAAATAAAATGACCGTTGTCTTTTTGTTTCATATTTTGTCTTATGACAATAGTTATTTTGGCCTTTGCTCTGAATTGTGATTTACAAATAAACAATCTACATAATATTTACAGAATAGGTCAATGCAGATCACTGATAGAGCCCTGAGTTGTACAGCCGACCTGTTGTCACTACCCAAAGCATGGTCATTGGAGTATCATCATCATCATCATCATCATCATCATCTGGGATTTACAAATACAGACTCTCTGACCCCACTCTAGATCTACTTAATCAAATCTGAATTTTAACAAGATTCCCAAATAATCTGAATGTGTATTAATTACTAACAACTGTTGTTCTATATAGATTCATTTTTCATTTACATTTTAACAAGTGTAGCCAGATCTTACTATACTTTGAGCATCTGCCAAACAAAGAACAACTGGACCAGTCAAGGAAACGTTTATGGTTGCTGCGTGTCGCCGTGTAGCAGTCTACAGGGCCGAGGATGAAAAATCGTATTTCGTTGGGGAAAAAAATCTATTATGTGTTTCTAATCTATGTGTGTTTTTGTTGGTATTTTCCCATTTAATCCACAGAAATTTTAAAAAGGAATAAGCTTAAGATTTAAATTAAAAAGGTTGTACTTTTCTGTTCTTGTGATAGTTTGCTGAGAATGATGGTTTCCAGCTGCATCCATATCCCTACAAAGGATGCACAAACCTGCACGTTGTGCACCTGTACCCTAGAACTTAAAGTATAATAATAATAAAAAAAGATTGTACTTTTGTTCAACAATCTTCAAGTATATAAAGGGACATTAAATAGACAACTTTCTTCATCTGACCAAGATATATAGATTTGTTTAGCCAATGAAAAAATAATTATGTATATCTGTGCTTTGCTGTGCACTGAAATCATTTCAAAGAAATCCTTTTTAAAAATGGCAATGAACTGTTATTACACTTTAAAACTACCTAGAATTATATGATTCTGTTAACTACCCTAAAATTTAACATAATTGTTAATTTAAACTAAGGTTTTACATATTATACTTATGCATTATATTACATTTTGATTATATTAAATGTTTATTCTTTATTTAAAACACTTTTCATCTCAAATGGAAAGTGATTTTTACAATCTACTATACAGCATATAGTTTTCTGATATGTTTCTCTACCAATTACCAACAAAACATGCTAAAATTTCAGGTTACTTTTCATCTCATAAATACTTCTAGAACAAAGAAATGATTAAAAATTCATTTCAACTTGATTATATATCATGAGAGGAAATCAAGATGGCAAAACTCTGGAGTCTTTGAGAAAAGGTGATGGGATTCATTTGACAGTAACAGGATGGAAGGATGAGATTATTTACATCAGAAAGTGCGGCCTGGAGCAAATTATTCTAAATTGTGTTCAGCAGAAAACTGACCTCATAAAGGTCTGTAAAAAAGTGTGCACTGTGTAAAACAAGTTTGAGGA
Organism: Macaca fascicularis; assembly: GCF_037993035.2. Taxonomy (NCBI): domain Eukaryota; kingdom Metazoa; phylum Chordata; class Mammalia; order Primates; family Cercopithecidae; genus Macaca; species Macaca fascicularis. The sequence goes on from NC_088376.1 coordinate 201,982,182, forward strand.
ACTCTGAGGGGTCACAGTGAAGACTGGTGTATTAAATGACTAAGGTTAAATTACCACAGTTAAAAAACCACATAAACCTTCTCAAACATTTGATTAATATGTTCTTTTATATTTTATCATAGAACATACACTGATATTTTGTAAAGGACTTTCTGGGTTTATATAAGAAGTTATCAATGCCTATTTTATCAGTGCCAATTGGCTAAAGACAAGTGTAACATTATAATAATGTGTCAATTAAGTAGATGATTCTTTACTTACTACCAAAAAATGCTGTTCCTTTTCCCTTATTTTCAATGAAACTTCAAAAAAGTAGATCCCACATTCATCAAAAGTTAATGTCCACAAAATCGTGATTTAGAATTAAAATTTATGTTTTTGATGATATGAGCATGTCAATGGCTTTCTGCATATATAAATGGATTCATACACATATTGAAATGGGAGCTAAAATATCTAAGCAATGTGTTTATCCTGTACCCACTATACAATATGCCAATATGATACATTAATTAAAAAATAAAGCAAAAAAAATTTAATAAAAAAGAGTACAGTGTTACACTCTACAAAAATCCTTTTGAAAATCAACTTTTGTATGCACTTTTCTTTATGGAGGTTGTTCTGGGCTAAATGGTCCAAAGTAGTACATGGAAGAGAAAAAGATACAGAATATATTTATTCTTTATCATTGAAAGAAAAATTTTTTCCATTTCTATTTTCTTAAATACAATGTTCAATATTTTACTTATTTATGCCATTCATATATTGTAAATTACAATGTACATGATGCCTCCTTTAAATCATTCTTGGAACAAGAAGAGATATAAGCAGACAAATTAATTGCTTATTAATTATTTTATGAACCCTGACAGGCTAACCCCTCTCATCTACAAACTTTTATAAATATTTATGTAAAAGTGAAATATTTTAGTTCTTTTAAACAACAAAGGCAATAAATTGTAAAAGTCATCCATTCTTAGACAATAATTGAAAATAGCATGCTTAGTGCATGTATATTCTGAACTTCAATCACATACCAAAAGGCTTTTGTCATAGCTGCTGATTGAGAACGGTTAATACAAAGGAGACAAGTTAGCTGAAAGCAATCTAGTGATGCAACTATTTTAGGTGTTTTTAAGTACTTCTGCGTGAGATTCAGTTAATCTGTTTTCCTATATTTATCATTTTTGGGTATTTCTTTTTTGTCTATGTATTAATGTATTAATCTCCTTATAAACTTTATAAACAATGTAAAGTGAATTATTCTTTCACCTTGTAGAAATCCTTCCATTTCTCAACCCGTGTAAGCTAACTTGCTTTTCTATTGTCATTCAGCAAGTCAATATTGGAGTCAAGATACACAGTCTACAGTTCCATAGTCCTATATCTGTCCTCAGAGTATTCAATTACCCACCAGACAGCAATGGCAAATATTAACAGTGATTTATGGTAAATCGTTAGCTATTGTTCCATTATCCATTTATCCCAATAAGAGCTTCGTCTATTTAGAAATTAGCACTCCACCCCCCACTTCGTTGTTAAGGAAAAGATCCATTGAGAGTACCAGTAAAATCCTCACAACTCAGGGGTTTGGGATGGCACATTGTCCACAGTACGCAAATGTGTGTTAAGCATTATGGTTCTCATTATAAAAATAACAATTCAGAAAAATGTTACTGCTTTCTCTTGCTCACATATTTTATATGATGTTGCCATCTGAATAATTGCTTGTCTTTTCATTTATCAAGCAAGTCATTGCTTAACTTTCCTTTCTGCCATTTGCTTATTCACACTTTATAGCAACACTCCATTTTTAAAAGCTGCTAGCTGGCCTTGTTTACATTATTACTTCCTCCTTTACATCCATAGATTGAAATGGAAAGGAATTATCATTATCAAAGGATTATATGGTCTGGAAATCAAAGAGCCAGATCAGATTTTAGAGATCATCAATTTAATAGATAATTCTCATTGTAGGTGAAGTGGGTCAGATTTTGGGGTGTATGCAGATTTTTAGGTTGGAGGTTTCGTTGACTTACACAGAATACATAGTAAGTCTTGGGTTCAAGTACTTCTGTTGTGGAAGCCTAATTCTGAGACTTCAGACCATGGTTTCAGGCACAATAACAATGACAGCTATTCTATTTGTGAATTTAGAAATGTGACTAGGTAGATAGAAGTATTTTGAAAATGTAAGTTATTACTGTTAATAATTACCAAATGATTATTTGAGATCTAAAAAGGAAGAGTAGGTTTCCTAGAAGCATGCAACTACAGTTAGGATCTGAGTCCTAATCCTGACTCTGGGTTGATTCCAGTTACGACTGATATGTAGTAAATTACTCCAAAAGTGGGTGCCTCAAAACAATCCTTTTATTTTGCTTCCCATTTTGTAGGTCAGGAGTCGGGGCAGAACTCGGCTAAATAGTTTGCATCTGGAATGTCTCACGCACTAGTAATCAGACATCAGCTGATGCTGGCTGCACCCAACTGAAATTTTAGCTGAACTGGACATCCGCAAAGATTTTCTAACCTGGCAGGCAGCGCACACTGGCTCTTGGCTGGGAGCTCAGCTGGGCTCTCAAGTGGAGCACTTACAGATGGCCTCTCCAACAGGAAGGTCTCATTGTATGTGGCTTCCTCCAGAGTGACTGTGCCAAGAGCACCAGGTGGTAGCTATGGGACCTTTTATGAAGTAGCATTGGAAGTCATTCAGCATCATTTCCATCATCCTTTATTGGTCAAAGCACTCACGATCCTGCCCAGATTCAATGGGAGGAGACAGAAACCCCACATCTCAATGGTAGGAGTATCAAAGAATTTGCAACTCTTCAAAAACCACGACACTCTGGGTTCAGTCTGGGGTACCCCACTAAATTCTGACCCTTCTACTAAGAAACTTAAAAGGTTTTCCCATGTTTTCCTTGACAGCCAGGTATGTGGTTCTCATGCTGGAATTATAATTGACTTAAAAATAAAAAAGATGTATTTCATATTTAAAATTTAGTTGCCTATTATTTAATAAAAAATTCAACAAAATTTAATTGAGCACTGATGTATGAAAACCCTGAATCAAGATACTGAGATTACGACTGTTAAAGAAAATGGACATACACATGGACATACAGAGTAGAACAACAGACATTAGAGACTGCAGAGGGTGGGAGGGGTGAGGAGGGATGAGGGTTGAAAAATTGCCTTTTGGGCACCATGTTCACTATTGGGGTGAAGGGTGCAGTAACAGCCCAGGCTTCACCACCGCACAATATATGCATGTGATAAATCTGCATTTTTGTATCCCATAAATCTATAAATATGAAAATTTAAAAAAGAAAATAAAAACTTGCCGGCAAGTCTATCAAGAAAGGCAAAATATATAAGCATGGAGTTGGAAATAGTATTGCTAAGTGTGCTGTAACAGAAGTATGTATAGGGTGGGCTGCGGAAAGACTTTACTGCATAGGAGGTTAAAGAGGTGGTTGGAAAAGTTCAAGGTTAGAGAGCCATCTGGGAGGGAGTTCTGATAGACAGGGGGCCAGACCTCTCCCTTACAGAAGACAATGTCATTCTGAAAGCATTTGAGAAGGCAGGAAACATGAACAAAAATACTGAATCAAACTTGATAAAGCTATAGCCTAAGATATATAAGTGGTAGTAAAAGATGAGCCTGGAAGATTAAGTCAGGCAATCGAATGATGTTTTAATCATGGTCAAGAGTTTGTATAAATGATCATTTAATATTAATACTGTAACTCATGAAACAATTGGAAAGTAAACATTAGTATTACAAAAAAATCTGTGCAAATATTTTCAAACAATAAATACAGTATAATTAAAATATTTTAAAGTAGTCAAAACTGCATAAAGTTACCATAGAATATGGAGCAGAAAGGAAGCATGTTCAAACAAACTATGGATGCTCAATACAATGCTTACATGAAACATAAATGAAATTGGATTGTAATCAGGTGTTGACTTAATTTAACTTAGTCATGACGTGTTCTGGGTTATGTTTCAGTCATTCAGTATTTGCATTTACATACAGTAATCAAGACAGAGGAAGCAACAGGGAGACTAGATTCTACATTCTAATTCTCAAAGGACAAAACACACAAAACTTGCATCAACTGGTCTTCTGATTTTACTGTATGTGAGTTGGCTAATTAATGTGAGAGTTTTCTAGATAAAGTATAAAATGAAGAATCTTTGCTGTTAAAATTTCCCGGCCAAGGGATACGTTAAAGTTGGAATAAATATGCAGGATTTTGTTTATATCTCAAGAATTTAATTATTTATAAGAAGACTGTCTGTCAAAAATAAATGGGATGGAGGACGATAATATAACAAGAGCAAACGCGGCTCTGATCCACAGGCTCAATACAACAGAGCCTTGCAGTTCAAACTGTGTTGGCAAAGCAGTAGCAATGGCAGCAGTTTGGAGCTTGTTAGAAATACAGAATCTGGGGTCCCACTGAATAAGATTCCACAGTTTAGCCAGATCCCCCGGTGATCCCTGTGACCACTAATCAGAATCTGGGGTCCCACTGAATAAGATTCCACAGTTTAGCCAGATCCCCCGGTGATCCCTATGACCACTAAAATCAGAATCTGTGGTCCCACTGAATAAGATTCCACAATGTAGCCAGATACCCCGGTGATCCCTGTGACCACTAAGATCAGCAAAGTGTGAATGCACAATGAGGTTCTGATTAGCTTTCAAAGCTGTAGTAGAGACTTTTGTGTTGGTTTTTATGAATTAATTGAAAGAACATAAGTCAAGTCTTGAAGAGGAAGAAATGTGTTAAAGAAAAAAAAAGATGGAAAATATTTTTAAAAATGAGAATTGAATAAGTAATTAATGTTAACAATTCAGTCTGAAATATAGATAGGTGAATAGATATAAATATAGATATTTATCTGATATGAAGAGTTGAAATAAATAATGGACAGCTAGAAGTAGTTGTAGTCGGCTACTAAGTGCCTGAGATATTGGCTGGCACATGGTAGCCATTCAATATCAATGTTAATTGAGTAAATAAACTTTACATATATCACTTTATCATTTAATTTTGCATACATTATTTCACTTTGAGCCTCACAACATTCCGGAGAAGTAGGTGGAATGGGTAGTTGGCATCATTAGACAAATGCTTTCAACTTGTCTACTTTGTAATAACTCTTGAAATCAACAGGTCTGACAAAACCTTTTAGTGCATGATTGATGTTAAGAATGTTCATGCATTAAAGATAGTATTTTCAATTGTCTTCTAAGGAAAATAATTTTTACATGCTATTGCCTTTGTTTAACAAAGACTAAGATAGTTAGCTGCTATGGAAATGCCTACTAACTTTTGAATTAACTTTTAATTAAACTGAATTTTATTAGCTTAATTTGCCAATTTATATTGTAAATTGTAACACAAAGGATTTCAAGCAGGCATCATGAACAATGCTCCTTACAATACGAACGAAATGGGTTGGGGAAATGTTCCACTTTGTCATCATTGAAATAGAAATGAACATAACATAATATAGGTAACCCAGGGAACCAGCAACCATGTTCTGCAGCTCCTTTTCCTCAGTGCGACACACTTGCCCATTTAAGCACTGTATAGCCTCTGTAATCAAGTGTGTTCTTTAAAATAATAAGCATCAATAAGAGGCTGTTATGAATGTTCAAGTTCCAAGAATAAACAACTTTTTTGAATCATAGGTAAGAACGTGAAGTGTATATTCTGATTAAAAACTGAGAAAATGTTCCTCTGTCATGAACCTCATTTTTAATTCCAAAATTAGGATACAATTTATAATCCGACCAAAAGATGGTTGTTTGCAGTTAGTTTTGATCGTCCATGTAAATACTGAGTATATTTTCAGTGTTACTTGCTTCTCAAAAACAGTTCGCTCATGATTTAAAAAAAAAAAAAAAAAAGGTGGATTCTCATTGTGGAAAAGAACAGAAATAATTAAAGAACATGTTATTGCTTCATTTTATTGGATAAATATTTGATTTATACAAAGGTGCATTGTATCGTATTTTTTACATAAATTTGTTAGTTGACAAATCAAAAATCTTTATTTTTAAGTCACTGTATAATATTATTCTTGCAACATGTTGTTCATCCTAAAATTGTTCAAATTCATCATAAACAAAGGCAATTGCATAAAATAGCTTTAAAAGAGGTTTTAGAATTTCTGTTCCATCATTAGTTCTAATTGTCTAAATGCTTTAAAAATCCATATTTTTAAATGCCTGAATGAATACTATTCTCAGAATCAAATAAGGACTCCTCCATATTATGAAGTTCAACTTAGGTTGAACTCTACTTGGTTTGGAGAATGTCTTCTGAAAATGAAAAAGATACTGTTTTTCTCTATTGATTCCCATAAATGTCTCATGATCTTATTAGATAAAAAATGTTTATGATCACTAGCATATTTTCTATACTGGCTGTGTATCACACACTGACCTGGGTACCTGAAATACAATACCTCAATTCTTACACATTTTCAAAAAAACCTTTTTATCCTCACATTATAGAAAAGAAAATGGAGCCTTAAAAAGTTAAATATTCTCAAGGTCAAAACTCAGCCAGTCAATATTCTAAATTCGATGTTCTAGCAAGACATGTTGACTATTTATTGCATTTTACAAAGTCACAACTTTAACCAAATAACATTTGCATTTTCAGAAGACCACAGGACTTTGCCTTTCTGCCAGTCTCAAGAGTATTACTCGTTTAGGTAAGAAGAAATAACACCAAAAGTCTAGATCAGAGAAAAAAGACTGTATATAATAATTAAATTGGCAAGTAATGGCAAAAAAAATTCTTATTTTACACTTATCTGGGATAATCAATTTGTGGAATGGTTATATGCCATATGGTAAAGAACCATATAATATATTTTCCAAGCCAGGACACTTGTGAGGCTGAAAAAGAAAAATCACACAACAGGATGGCAAGGCAGCTCGCTTAAACTGGGACTCCTGTAGGCAAACTGGAATGTATGGTCATCCTGCATGCAAGGAGTTATAAATGCTCATCAAATTGAAAGGAGAAATGAGAGAAACAGAGCTGAGCCTAATCTGAATCCTCTTGCTCAGAAAGGCTTATTTTTTTCTCTAAGGTTTGATTTCAAGGTAATTGTATATAGCTTATACAACTGTTCCCTTTTGAAGAGGCATGCAAATAAGGGTTTGTCTACTGCTATTTGTATTTACCAAATTGATCCCTAGTTAAGAGTGATCTGGTGTAATTAATTACCTTTGAAAAAGGACACATTGTTAAAAGGGTTAGAGACAGTGCCAGGCTGGAAAAGAAAGAAGAGGTAAAACACAGGGATCATGCAGGCTTTCATGTGTTCCTGATGTAGAAGCTGCATAATTTCCTTCTTAATCAAACTGCATCATTCTTCAATCACATACTTAAAACATTCCACAAAGTATAAAAAAAGATACAAGGTTGCAGAACAATGAATGTACCATATTAAAAATAAATCTGCAAATATGAAATATTTTTTGCATTCTGTTAAAAATAATTTATATAACTCTAAAACTAATAAAATTGAACTGACTATTCAATAAATGGAATTTTATATCATGTTTGTTATCAGCTAAATAATTCATTATTCCATTTTATATACACACTCTTTAATTAACTTACCGACTCAGAGGTAAGATACTGCTAATCCATTCATTTCCCCAAGCCCCCGCAACGTACGCACAGAAAATATAAAATGTGTGTGTGTATAAGAGCAAAAGGTTAGTAGTTTAATATGAAGGAATTTTTAATCAGAGGAGAAAACAGCTGGTTGGGGATGTCTACCTCCAGCTGGAGATCCCAGACTGCATGGTGATTAGTGACACCTGTTTTCTACCAGCCTTTTCTTGAAGCGGGAAACTCAGGAGGTTTGCTACAGGAGTGTTCTTGCCATTTTGCTATACTCATTTTTAAAAAACACATTTTCTTTTAAAACCAGATATTTATTTTCAGCCATGGTGTGCCCATTAAAAAAATCAGAGTCTAAAATTTGCCTCAGAAACTATTTTACAATAGGAAAAAGAGATGATACTATTTTCAGTAATTTGGAAAGAGTCTAGTATTTTAGTATTCTCGTAAATGTTTAAAACATTTTTAAAAGGTCCATCTGAAACTTACAGATTTCAATAATGTTTTATTGTTAGAATCATATTACCTACACCAAACCTTTGAGAGAACTGATAGCTGGGTATGAGCACCACGACAGCTACCTCTAGTCTCTATTCCCTTGTGACTTCTCCGCTCTTTTGCTTCACCCACCACTTCCTTGAAATCATATTCATCAATTTCCTTCCATCCTTTTGTTAGAGTTGGAACGACCTTAAGAGACATTCTGGTTCAATTTTATGGATGAAAATTCTGAGTCCCAGAATTCTGAATCCACAATGAGATACTTGGTTATGACAGCCTGAGTAAACTAATACGAGGGCCTAAGTCAAGTGAATCATGGGGTCACTGCTGTGAAAAGCACCTGGGAACCTACTGGTTCCAAATGTCTTATTTTACAACTTAGGAAGTTACAGCAAATAACAGAAGTTTCATGGCTAGTCACAAGAAGATCAACTAGAACCCAGGTTTCTTAACCCCTAGGCAAGTTAGTCACTTTCTAATACCCCCTGATATTTTGTAACACATACAAGCTCAAATACAAAACATCCTATAGAAACTCTTAATCTCAGGAGAGAAACATTCCTGAAATTCCAGTTACCGTTTATGTTTGGTCAAATACTTGATCCCTTCCATGTTTCTGTATCAAGTTAAAGAATGTATTTACTTGACTCACTTTTACGGCGTTCCAACTATGTGCTAGACATTGTGTCATATCGCCAGCCTTCTATATATATTAATGTATGTTTAAGTCTCTCACCCCCAAAATGTTTAGGTACCCTAAAAAAATCTGCATCATTATAATAATTAATGGTTTAAGAGATGTAGTGTTATAAGGAAGAACACACTGAAATTGTTGTCAAACAATATTTGGAGTTTGTATTGTTTAAATTCTGACAGTTAAATTATGCAGCCAAACCTAAGAGTTGTACACTTGATTCGATTTTAGGCCCCGGGTCTGGGTGGAGGGAAAAAGCATAAGACTAGAAATTAAAGATGACTTCCAGTTATAATTTTTCTTTATATTAGCTTTGGCCTCAGCACTCAACCTACCTGTGCCTCACTTTCTTTATTTGCAAGATGAGAAAATTTGACTTTTCATTTAAGTTTCGCTCCAGTTCTAACATGGTGGAGATTGGAAAAAGTAAATATATTTTCATGCTACGATATGTTTAGTCAATAATTGCCTTAAAGGATAGCTCGAAAGATCCCAAACTATGTTGACGTGACATCTATTTTAAAACAATGTCTGCACTGTCCTTCAGACACACAGCAAAATCCAGGACAAAATTCCATGTATGTGAGGTGGGCAGTGTTGTATACATCCATCATTCATACATACACATACCATTCTCTTTTATTAGAAACAAAGACCATGTATTTATACAACCAAAGCCATTCCCACTATAATTCCTTGGTGTGATCTTTATTTCTTTAACGTTGAAAATAAACACCAATGGACAATAATATCTGCCAGCAGCAGACATGATGGTCTGTTGTGTGAAGATTCCTATCAACCATATGTCTGTATATCAGCTTTGATCACAGAAGTTTCATTTTCCCAACAGAGAGGTGGGATAACCATTACAGCTGATGAGAAGGTGATGGGTTGGTGCAATCCTCAAAAAACAGGTGGTAAAAGTTCAGCTCCTTGGGAAATTTCCGAAGGAGCAGAAGAAACATTGCCCGATCTTTTAAAGCACTAGAGATTTCAAGGGCACTTATTTGAAGAGAGTTGTAAAGATCAATGAGAGAGAAGGTAGTTAGGGACAAAACCTGAGAATACACTTTTACAGACCTCACACCCTGTGCATGAAGCTCCATGGAGCCAGATCCCTCACCCTCCTGGTCGGCTTCCTTGGCTCTGAAGAAAATTCTTGTTTTAGTGCAGGCAGGAGGCTCGTCCAGTCTTTACGATCTTTTCCCAGTAGTCTTCGTTCAGCAGGAGGGATAATGACTTTCAAAGGAAGGTATTAAATGTAAAAAGTGCTGCAGGAATGGGTAGTATTTTTTTTCCCATGGAACAAAATTACCTATTTTCCATTTTCCTTGTCAATGCGTTTTAGATGTTTCCACAACAGATAATTAATTTTTTTTTTGCTTTTGTGTCGAGTTATGCCTTAAGTTGTCTTTGCTAAACTGCCTTTAATGAAATATTAGAGTATATATTTTGATTTTAATAATTAACATATTGAACATTTAACCTGTGCCACACATTATGCAAAATGCTGGAGACACTGTGGTCTCCCAGAACTTTACTAGAGGCTCTGGTTCTCCCTTAAAGTCACGTTATTGTTTACTTTTACAAATTGTGCCTTTTAGGAAAAATATTGTTCCTGAATCCTTACTAAAGAGATGAAAATTTCCCTAGGGATGCTGGTGACTCAAGTTTTAGACCTAATTTCCTCTTCCTCACCTCTTCTGAGTGAACTCTCTCTATGGTTTAGAAAGCTCAGTCTCTCTGGAGGAGTATTAAAAACTCATTTGTGTAATTATGACATTATCAGTTATTATGTTTATATTTTCCCTCCCCCACTGTTTCAGAAACAAGTAACAGTTTATTTGATTAACAAAGCAATGTTCTAGCTGGTTTGAAACAACATAGACTTTAAAAAATAACAAATCACTCTTCATCTATTAGGGATGCTGCAGTCGTAAGATCAAAATTGATTATTCCTAACATTGTGGTATTTCTCAGAAGTCCAAGTCAGGTCAGGGCCACCAACCCCACCTCTCAAGCATCAACTCCTCCCCTTGCTTTCTTTCCTTAGTGACCACACAAAACCCCTGTAACTCAAACATGGAAGAGGCATAGCACAACGAAAGATCTTAAGTGACATATACTCTTCTTTTTGTTCCACCTAAGGCGTTCCTCTCTTTAGTTTGGATGTACAGCCTAAAAGTTCAGTACCTCTGGGCATCATGTAATTGCCTTTTACAGACCAAGAGGCCAAGGACACTAAGATTAGAACTGTAAGACCTGAAATGTAGTCCTGACTGACTGCTCTATTTACTTCTTATGTAAACCCAAATTATATGTAACCTCTATCTCCATTTTCTTCTCTGCAAAATTGAGACAACTATTAATATCTATCTTGCTTACTAAGCTGGTGTATGCATAAAATCGGGTAAATAAATACCTTAAACAGACTGCAAAATCCAAAGTGCTATAAATATATAAAGAATTGCAACCAAGGGTTAGCAACTGTAATCTCCTAGGCCTTTGGACATCAATGGGATTGGGCCAAACAGCTTATGTGCCCAGCTCTCTCTTATTTATTTATCAATAATAATTCCGGCCGGGCGCGGTGGCTCACGCCTGTAATCCCAGCACTTTGGGAGGCCGAGACGGACGGATCACGAGGTCAGGAGATGGAGACCATCCTGGCTAACACGGTGAAACCCCGTCTCTACTAAAAAATACAAAAAACCAGCAGGGCGCGGTGGCGGCGCCTGTGGTCCCAGCTCCTCGGGAGGCTGAGGCAGGAGAACGGCGGGAACCCGGGGGGCGGAGCTTGCAGGGAGCTGAGATCCGGCCACTGCACTCCAGCCTGGGTGACAGAGCCAGACTCCGTCTCAAAAATAATAATAATAATAATAATTCCTTCACAGTCTTCCTCCATGTCTGAATGTGTTTGATGTTTATAAATAACATGCTGCTGTTGCAATTTAAAGAACTTCATAAGAATCCCTACTTCCTTCCACAAAGCCCTATGGCTCTGGAAGGCAGGCCGTATCTTCCTGTAGACAGACTTGCTTACAATCAAAACGGGTTTTAAAGCCTCCTGGGAACAGATTGACATAGCATGTGGTCTTAGGTGCAGTATTCCCAGCCACTATCCAGTTAGAAAATACACTAAGAAAAATAGATAATTAAAAGTAAAGAACCATGTTAACTCTGATGGATCATTTGGTTCATGGAAGCTATTTGGAAATTGTAATAACTACGTCTACTGCATATTTTCCTTTTGATTTTCCAAATCTCTTTACATAACATAATCATAAGACTATTGAAAGGTAAACTGTATTTTCATTGGTCATTTGAAAGTATATACTACTTTTTCACCCCAAATTCATGTTAATCTCACTGCAATGGAATGTTTGGAGTTACAAGAATAGACATACTTTATTCTAGGTCACTTTTTAAAATTCCCAATTTCAGAAAAGGACCAAACTATAAAACAATCCATTACTACATTTCATCTCCTGTAAAAATGTTTTGTAAATATTCTACAATGGTTTATTAAGTTTATAATTATTTTCCATGATTTCTCTTATTTCTCATATTGGTAATTGGGAATCTTTACATTTTGTAGGCAGAAACATATTTGAAGAGTAAAAATAACCCTGTAACATATTTGATTGTGTCAAGAGTTTTTTCTTGAACTTGGCCAACAGACCATGAAAATCCAACTTATATTTTTATAATATAAAGCCTAAGACTACTAGGTGAATATTACATTATTACAAGAATTAAAATTGCCACATACTCAAAGCTAATTAAAAATTGATATCACACATAGAGTATTAAAAATTATAGAAATTCTCAAGGATTTTTAATAGCTTTTTTACTTCTCATACCATTAGGTGAGCAGGGGAGTACCTCCTGATGGTGATCATGTGTCTAAAGGAAGGGATACAATGGTTGGATTAGGGAGTTTTTATATTACAAGCTTTGAGACTGCAGACCCAACTAAGGCAAATTCAAAGAGGAAAAACTATTTCCTAAACACAATTTAGAGATAAAGTACAAATATTAACCCATGGACAAAACAAAAATCAAATTCACTAATTATTTACCGATTGAGGACAACTTTACAGCAATTATTATTACAAATGCCTTATGTACAAAATTGAAAAAAGATATTGTCCATTACAACAAGGAAGTTGAGTTTATTGGAGGTGTCACCATGAGAACAAAAATCTTTGGACTATAGAAGTTGAGATGAGAGTGGAATCAAGACAGGAACAGGTGGATTGCCTTGAAGGTTAGCTAGTTTTAAAACTCTACTTTACGCTTTAAGTATCTCTTTCTTCCTCCTAAACTTGCTAGCAAAAATCTTCATATATGACCTTTCCCAGGATACAGTTTGGAAATTAATTTATGCTATAACTCCCCCAGTTACCGTGATTACTCCTCCTTACTCTGGGGTCGATGTCTCTTAGCACTTACTGTTTTTATGATACTACAAGATCTGATAATCCAAAGATATGGAATGAGTTAATTTGAACTAGCACATCTAGAATCTGGAAAGTACTTGTCTCATGAAAACTGTTTGGTAAATGTTCAGTGAATGACAGAATATACACTGCACACCAAAATAAATAGATTTTAATATGCATTAGAATTTATTTCATAGGAAAATTCATTTAATCAATAATCTGAGTACAAAAGAAAAAGATGAATAAATTATTTCTAATAAACAAAATTGAGGACTAATTACAGAACTTATTTAGTTACCACATGGATGAATTTAACAAGAGTAGAGAAAAAGTTTATAATGTATAGGTAGATTATTAAAGACAAAATGTATCTAATGTGAATACCTAAATGGCTAGTGTCTTTTTTCACTTAAAGGTGACTAGTTGTATAGAATTCACACTGAATACATTTAGGCCTGATATTTTCTTCGTTAGATTTTAAAATTCCTAAATTAATTTGGAATTTTCCAACCCTCCTGTCACACAATAGTGCCACAAGCTGATACTTAAATCCCTATGTGTAATGACAAAGTACCAAACTTCCTAATTAATAATGAGTCTCAAATTCAGCTATCTCAAATATGTTATTAGCAATGACCTTGAGGTGTCTATGCACAAGTTATTGAGAGGGATGTCTTATCCAAAACATGATTCAAGCACTTGGATAGTCCTAATAATATCTGGCTAGCAGTATATTTCTTAATTGGAAATAATAAAAGAAGCAGTATTATCACAAGTAATCAGACTTTCTTAGTTATGATACTTAAACACCATAAGGCAGGTGATTTATTCAACTCTTTGGAGCTTCTCCAGGCACACTAGAACATAAATAAAACACAGAGGAGCAGCAAGACTGGGGAAATCACAGTGCAGTTTGGGAATTATGAAGGGGTGATGCTGTCCCACCGCTTCAGTGTTGCAGCTATAATGTATATGCTGCCGTTAACCTTTGACAGATAACGCCACTTCTGTCCAGATACTAATACGCAGAACAGTTCGTGTCTTTCAAAGTACACCCTCAAAAGCTATTTGACAGAACCAGTCTTATATTCTAATTTCTCTAATGGCCTAAAGAGAAAATATTTTCTTTTTTTTTTAATTTTTACTTAGTATATTATTCTGAACTGCCCAAAAGGAAAGCCAGCTCCTGTTTGAAATAACAACTAGTAATGAAAGTAGATTTTCTTTCTCCATCCTGCTATTTCTATTAGACATGCAGTTTATCTTTTGAATAGTCTCTAATTTGTCTTTCCTTTATTATATCTATACCAATAAAAATTTTTACAAAGATTACTAGGAGGTAGTATTATTTTCACTGATTTATATAGGTTTTATATATTGGATGCTTAAAAACAAAGCATAAAGGCAAGGAATTAAAAATAATATTTAACTGGACAAAGAAAAGGGCAACAGTTTTGCCATAAAATGTTCATCAAGCTAATTTGTTTCAGTTATATTGAGAGGTAGGACTGAAAATGTCAACTCCAGAGAAATTACTTCGCCTGTAATGCTAAGAGCAGCCCCTACTGGTTACTGTCATATAATTGAGACAGGGGAAATTTTAATGAAAAAAGTTAAAATATGAGAACAGAAAATATTGGAGAGCTATGTCTTTTTAAATAGCAATGGTCTCTTTTTTAACTCTTTTTCAGTATGTGACCTGCCATATTTGCTATAAATCGCATGTGAAGTATCAAATACTTAAATCTCATTTTTTGTTTCCTTTGAAGAAATTGTTTCAGAAAACGCTCAATCTTCCACTTGACAGAGAGATTTTGCCAAAATCAGCCTTTGACAAAATTCGTCTGTTGACAAAGAAAAACTGAGGAAGCATATTATGGATGTATATTTGTCGTCTGAAATAAAAGTATAACTTCATTGGATTCATACATTATTGAATCATTATTTTCTAACTGTATAATAGAGGCATATTAAAAATAATAAAACATTATATAAGTTTAAAATTATGGCTCTATAAATGAAATCAGGAAATCAACAAAAATTGATTTAAAATATTTTAGAACTTTATTTTTTCTTGCTCCAATCGCCATTTTCTTGGAGGTAATTGATGAATAATAACAAAATAATTTAAAATGAATGGAAATAATTATGTGCTTATATTTTCTTCTCTTTTTCTGACATGCCTTCCCAAATGGCTTTACACCTAACTTCAGCACAGTGCTTCTCTGTCTATTTAAGTCTTTGACAAGACATTTAAGGAACAACTGAAATGATTTGTGTGTACGTATGTGCTACATATACCTTTAACAATATCAGAAATGTCTTACTTAACTCTTTTGAATTGACATCCAAATGACAAATATTAATATATTTGTTTTATTGGGTCCTAGTATGAATTCTTCATTGAGCAATATTGAATTTTCTAATTTTCGCATTCTAAGCATTTTGCAAAAGATGTTCTGTGTAATCACAATCCTATCATATGCTACTTAGAAACAAAAATACGAAAACGTCCCTAAAGCCTTAGAAGGTTTTTTTAATGCTGCATACCATATTCCCTTAAAGATCCAGAGTGCAAATTAGCATATTCAACTCTTTAATGCATCCTTTAGTAAAGAAACATGTTTAATTTTCTCTAAGCCACTTTTCCTCAAACACTTCAGTAACACAGAACCTCCAAAGGAAACACAGCAAACCTGTGAAGATCTTATGGGACTGGTCTCTTTGGGGATCACATTTTCTATAATGTGATTCTAATTCTTTAAGGATGAATACTGAGACTGCTTTAACCTTAGTCCTTACCTAACACCTCTCAACCTTAAACACTTCCAGACTAATCTAGAGAAAAACTGTATCACAAGGGACTCTCTTGGCCATGTCCCCAGGGACGTGCCATCTTAAACCTGACCCTACCTATCCCTTATCAAGAGACTGCCAATCACCCACGGTCTCAGTACACATTTTTGATGCTACATCATTGTCCATAGTAGAAAATACAAACATCTTTCCACGGCACATATTTTGACCTATGCCCTGCCATTGATACTTGTATACCCATTGATATAAAATATATTCTTTCATTATCATTTTTAAATTTTGAACTCCATGCCTTTGCTCAAATTGTAGCTTCTTCCTGGAAGGCCCACCTCTGTCTTCTTTCTTGATAAATTCTACTCAAATAAGAACTTTATATGGTGTAGCTAACTCACTCCCTAGATCATGAGCAGGTGAGAACAGGAACAGCAAGGAAAGCTCTCTCATATCTTTTAATTATTTTCTCCCATTTTATCTACCAATAAAAAAATAATAATTTCATGTCCTGTAGCAGGATGCAAACTACAGTTTAAGAATGCTTACCTTGAGTCTCATCTGAGTAAACTGTGAGTTGAGATGACTTTATGGTACAATTGTATTGTAGTGGTACACATATATATTTGGAAAAATTATTTCTTTCTAAAGAAATTATTACAAAAATAATGCATAATTTTTGATTATTCAGAAAATAAAAATAGAATGATATATAATCTAAGCATTGAAAGATTACATTTATTAGCATAGTATTTCAGTATTTGAATCTCTCTATATATAATTTTTACAAAAAATATATCATACTATACATTTTACGTCTTGTCTTTTCATTTAACAATACAGTCCAATATATTTGCCATTAAATATTCTACCATTATAGCATTATTTTTAACATATCATAAATATTTTATTGTGAGAAAGATAAGTCAAAATACACTTAGCCATAATATGGTTGAACTTTAATTTTTCTTTTCAATATTATAAATCACGATGTAATGCATATCCTAATAGTTTTATATTTGCATACATGTGATTGTCTCCTTAAAACAAATTCATAAAATTTGAATAGCTGGGTTAAAGAATATGTACACTTTAAACACTTCTCATGTTTATGATACTTTTAAAATGTTGTAACAGTTTATGACCCTACCAGCATTATTTCTCATGCCCTTATTAGTGCTGGGTGATTTACTTAAAAATACAACACCAATTAGATAAGTGAAAAATGTACATACTTGTTTTGCCTTTAAGTCCTATTTAAATTAAATCACTTCCATATTAATAATTATGTTAATCCAAATATGTTATGTTGTTGTTCCATGTTTTAATGTTTCATTTACATTTTTATTGATCAACCCTTAAAACTTTTTATACATGAGGCATATTTTATGAATTATACATACATATACAGTACCAGTTGTTTTTAACCTTTCAATATGCATTTTTATATATAAGGCAAATCAATTCATTTTTTGTGATTTTTATCTTAGTTTTAGGCTTAGTAATAACTGTATCAACATCAAACATATAATATTAATCATTACTTTTCTCTATTATTTTGATTTATTTTTATACAAATAATAATTTAATACATATTAGCAATCAACCACTAAAAGGAAGAGGGGGACAAAACCCAATATCCTCACCTTCAATGATAGAACCTTCTGTTAATTTACTAACAACAATGTATAGTAAAAATGCTGCCACCTTAAATTTATGTGGATTGAAAGATACAGCCTGGTTTGAAAAATAATGAATGGCATGAATAGGAGAATCAAGATGTTTTTGGACTAGTCCCCTTAGCAACCTGTGTAGATGAGTTTAGCTCATCTTACTATGTTCATTAACTCTCTTCTGTTATCATATGGTATGGAGTTTCCAAACCAAATCCCTAAATCTATAGAATGTTTTTCATTCTTCCCCCCAAAATTCAAATAGTAAATGAAATTTACACTGGTTAAATTTAAACCCATAAACTAATTTCAGAGGAAGAATACATGCTTAATTTATTAAAACTAGATATAAATATGTTTGAGTATTCCAATTATTTGAATTCAACTATTTTTTTAAATACATACAGACAAATCTTTTATACAGAATACTGACAAGGACCAAATGTATATTTTCTGTAACACTTAAAAATTTACTAGGATTTAGTCATGTTTTAGCTCATTAATAGTAAAATTGTAACAGCAGAGCTCAATCATTTAAAAAAAGAAGTAAAATCTGTGATTTTTTAAATTTAAAATTCTTAACTATATTTTAATTTTTGAATAGACTCAACTGCCATTCAAATATAGTTTCATTCACATATTCACATATTCATGACAAGGTGCAAAATCAGTTTCTCTAAGTCATGATATTAACGCTAATTTCCTCCTTTTCCTTTGGTCAGATATTTTTAGTTTTATTTCTAAAATGAAAAATACAGTTTATTTAGAAATAAAGCTAAAAATATACAGTTAAAATTATATGGTAGATAAGTATATATGTCAGTAAAAATACCTTTACACTTAAACAATGTTAAGAAAA
The DNA here is from genome assembly GCF_037993035.2 of Macaca fascicularis. NCBI lineage: Eukaryota > Metazoa > Chordata > Mammalia > Primates > Cercopithecidae > Macaca > Macaca fascicularis. The sequence goes on from NC_088376.1 coordinate 202,000,832, forward strand.
AATAGACTTACAAGAAAATTGTTGTAAATTTCCTTAATCATCAATGGTTATCATATGAAATTTTGCTTACACTGCTCTGCAAATCACTTTGTTGTTCAACTAAACAAAACAGATGTTGTTTGCTTTTACATATATTTCTAAATAAAAACAACCAGAAATTTTAAGAAGGACTTGACATAATGTATTTGAGTATTTTTTTATTACAAAGATACATGCATGCATATGTTCATTGCAGCACTATTCACAATAGCAAAGACATGAAATCAACCCAAATGCCCATCAATGACAGACTGGATAAAGAAAATGTGGTACATATACACCATGGAATACTATGCAGCCATAAAAGGAACAAGATCATGTCATTTGCAGGGACATGGATGGACTTGTAAGCCATTATCCTCAGCAAACTAACACAGGATCAGAAAATCAAATGCTGCATGTTCTTATTAGTGGGAGCTGAACAATAAGATCATACGGACACAGGGAGAGGAACAACACACACTGGGGCTTGTCAGAGGAGGGAGTGGTGGGAGGGAGGGCATTAGGAAAAATAGCTAATGCATGCTGGGCTTAATACCTAGGTGATGGTTTGTTCTGTGCAGCAAACCACCATGACACACATTTACCTGTGTAACAAACCTGAACATCCTGCATATGTACCCAGGAACTTAAAATAAAAATAATTTTTTTTTTTTTTTTTTTTTTTTTTTTTTTTTTTTTTGAGACGGAGTCTCACTGTGTCTCCCAGGCTGGAGTGCAGTGGCGTGATCTCGGCTCACTGCAAGCTCCGCCTCCCGGGTTCATGCCATTCTCCCGCCTCAGCCTCCCGAGTAGCTGGGACTACAGGCGCCCGCCACCACGCCCGGCTAGTTTTTTGTATTTTTAGTAGAGACGGGGTTTCACCATGTTAGCCAGGATAGTCTCGATCTCCTGACCTCGTGATCCACCCGCCTCAGCCTCCCAAAGTGCTGGGATTACAGGCTTGAGCCACCGCGCCCGGCCAAAAATAATTTTTTAAAAAAAGTATTTTGAGTATTTTTAGAAGAGAGTTACTCAGAGATAGTGAGGAAGTCTGCAGAAAATACGGAGGAGATTCAAAGAAAATTTGATAGCTGTCCTCTGACATATAAAGAATTATCATAGAAGTGTAAAATGATACACTTTATCAAGTTGCTCCAGCACACACAAAAGGGTCACAATCAGGAACAGAGACAAGATTCTAAGTGGAACTGGGTGGGATCACTTGGATTTTTATTGCGAAATTATTTTCTAACAGCTCAGAAGGAAAAGGACACAGACAAATGGTTTTCTCACCTTCAACCTGGTAGGAAAAAACTGAAATGATTCAAAACCATATCATTCTAGGATTATCTAGAATGAAATTCTAGTCTTTCATCTTATTGCAATGTGCCTTTTACAGCTCATATATAATAGCTAAAGAGTTACAGAACTGAAAATCACACCAGGTGTTGCAATCAAAGAACCTGGAGTAAAATTAGTCACTGAAACCGGAGATAGAGAAAGAAATATAGTAACTCAAGTTTTCAGTAACTATTTTACACTTTTTAAATATCTACATTGATCTATCGATCCATCAATCAGTTGATAGAGATAAATAGATAGATATAGAGGTATATTGGTATAGTAGATGCCTATTTCCCCTCAAAATGCAGCTTTACTTTAACTTGTTAATAAATAAAATTAATAGCTAAAAGATTAATCCTCAAATATACTTAAGGAACGATAAATCTTTTAAAAGTCATGTGCACTTTTTATTTTTAATGTAATTTGAAAGGCAAGGGACCATTTTACAGAACATTTGTAGAATTAGAAAAGGTAATTGATCTGAATCCTTTGTCTTCTGGCAGGAAAAGCTAAAATTAAGTATACAATAAATCATGTTTAAAGTTGAATACTTGATTAGGACAGAGGGAACATATGCATTTTGTTCATAGCACAAATTCTTTTGAAGCTGAAATATTATACTTTTAAAAGAGGACAGCCAATTATTTCCTTTTAAAATATTTATTTAAATTTGAGTTTTTAGTAGATTTTTTAAAAGTTTATGCTAAAACTCAAGATCCTGTGAAGACACTGGGAGAAGATGGCTATCTACAAGCCAAGGAGGCCTCAAAAGTGGTCGATTCTTGCCAGGTGTGGTGGATAAACCCTGTAATCCCAGCACTTTAGGCTGCTGAGGTGGAAGGATTGCTTGAGTCCAGGAATTTGAGACCAGCCTGGGCAACACAGCGAGAACACATTGTTACTAAAAACTGAAAAAATTAGCCGGTCATGGTGGTGCGTGCCTGTGGTCCCAGCTACCCAGGAGGCTGAGGTGGGAGGATAAGGGGCCCGGGAGATGGAGACTGTAGTGAGCTATGCTTGTGCCACTGTACTACAGCCTGGGTAGCATAAGGAGATCCTATCTCAAAAAGAAAAAGAAGAAAGAGAAGAAGTAGTAGGAGGAGAAGGAGAAGGAGAGGAAGAAGAAGGAGAGGAGGAAGGGGAGACAGAAGAAAAGAAAGAGGAAGAGGAAGAAGAAGAAGAAAAGAAAGAAGAAGAAGAGGAAGAAGAAGAAGAAGAGGAAGAAGAAGAAGAAGAAGAAGAAGAGGAGGAGGAGGAGAAGGAGGGGGAAGAGGAGGAGGAGGGAGGAGGGAAGGAAGAAAGAGAAGAAGAAGAAGAAAAAGGAGGACGAGGAGGAGGAGGAGAAGGAGGGGGAAGAGGAGGAGGAGGGAGGAGGGAAGGAAGAAAGAGAAGAAGAAGAAAAAGGAGGAGGAGGAGGAGAAGGGGAAAAAGAAGTAACAGGAGGAGAAGAAACCTACCCTGCTGATACCTTGGTCTTGAACTTTCAGCCTCCAAAGCTATGAAAAAAATAAAATCCTATTGTTACAGTCATCCAGTCTGTAATACTTTGTTATGGCAGCTCTAGAAAACTAATGAACTCTCATGTCCTAACTTCATTTACTCCTAAACTAGTGGTACTCTGGTATGAGGTCTTCCTCCCTAATCTGCTGATGTTGTTTTCATATTGTTGTATGTGAAGTCATCTGTAAGTGTACACACACTTGTTCATGTGGTTGTTCAACACATTTCCTTTCCATTTCCCTTGCTTGAGTCATTAGTATTTTCCTAATTACAAAACCCTGTAATCTTTCTTCAGTCCCCATTCCATTAGAACTGTCGAGAGTTTTGACAACATTGACTAAGATCTTCCTCTTAACATTCTTTCTTTCTTTTCCTTCTCAGGTTTGCCTCCTGGTTTTCCTTCTCCCTCATTTTAATTAATTATGTTAAATAATTTATAATTTATTGAGCTTCTGTTATGTTCCATGCAATATGAATGCTAAATTTGCATCGTATAAGAGAAAAAAATGAAGAATGAGAAAGAATGAAAGTCTGAGAAATGAAAGTAATATTTATTTAAATATATAACTCAATTCTTCTCTATTTACCACCTCATATATTTTTTCATTACATTATTGATTTTATGTTTACATGATTCTCTGCAGAAAGTAGAAACATAATTTCTTTTGTTACTGGATAACTCTTAAAAATATGGCTGTAGTTGTTCAGATTTTAGCAATTCAGTTGATTCTCCCATCTATGAGTAATGGTGCCTTTTTAAAAAAAATGTCAGATTCAGGATGTACATATACAGGTTTGTTACTGGGAATATTAGGCCATGCTGAGGTTTGAGCTTTTAGCGAACCCATCACCAAAATAGTGAACATAGATAACTTGGCCTTGATTTCATTAAGTTTTTATTCCATTATTTTCACTAGGCCTCCATTACCTTAGGGAGTCTTTATGTTCCAGGGTTGGGCTTATCAGGGCTCAAGTCCCCATTTGGGTCAAACCAGTTAGCAAAATCCCTACCCCTAGCCAAAGTGAATGGTTGAGAGACTGGCACTTGACTTAAGTCATCCAGTCACAGTGAAGCCCAAGACTTGTATTCTAAGGTTGAGGGAAAATATACTTTCGGCCTTGTTCATAACCTGGGATATGGTGCCTCAGTTGCTGGAGGCCGCCATATTGTGATGTCAGAGAGCCTGTCTGAAAATATTCACCTAAAACAGGAGGACTTTTCTAAGAGACCATGCCAATTGAAAGTATATAGTAATTTGCTAATGTTTCATCATAACACTGTTGGCCATAGAGATGATTTTGTTTAATTAGTATCTATCCCGTGGGTCCCATCACAGGGTTAAATTAAGCAGTTAATTTTTCATTAAGCAATGAATGAGGATTTTGGTATGTGTGAGTGTGTGTGTGTGTGGGTGTGTGTGTATGTTCCTAACCATATTTTTTGTGAACCAAAGCAAATTTTAAAATGCTGGTTTTAAGTCATTTAGCCAAAAAATATATATATAGAATAACACTAAAACCAAGATAACACTAATGTGACATGATGTTCTTGTAAAAAGTTAACCTATTTCCAAAGGCTTATGTGAAAAATTAGTCTTAAAATTGTACTACAGAGGTTCACATTAAAAAAAAAAAAAAATCTTCATTTGAGGCGAGGAGGTGAAATACGCCCTTACCTCTTTTATGAATGAAATGGAATATGAAAAATGCTCTGAGTGTATTTCTTCACATCTCCCTTTCAGTGCTATTTTTCCATTGTGTGGATGCTGGCAACTTTCCTGGCTCTGGATTTTCAAGTGGAGTAGATAAAAAATGACCCTTTTATCCAACGGGAAAAGGACACTTTTATCTACCAAACATGTATTTGCCTAAATTATAAGAACGCAAGATTTGCCGGGCGCCGTGGCTCAGGCCTGTAATCCCAGCACTTTGGGGGGCCGAGGCAGGCGGATCATGAGGCCAGGAGATCGAGACCATCTTGGCTAACACGGTGAAACTCCGTCTCTACTAAAAAAATACAAAAAAAAAAAAAAAAAAAAAGAGCCGGGCGTCGTGGGCGCCTGTGGTCCCAGCTCCTCGGGAGGCTGAGGCAGGAGAATGGCGGGAACCCGGGGGGCGGAGCTTGCAGGGAGCCAAGATGGCGCCGCCCACTCCAGCCTGTGCCACAGAGCCAGACTCCGTCTCAAAAACAAAAAAGAATGCAGGATTTATATCTGACAGGGATTTAAGCATTGTCTAGCCTTTCATTGTTTAGAAATACAAAAAAATTAAGGGTATAGGGAGTTCTGCAAAATGTCTTCTTTAGGTAAAATATGTAGAATATCTTTATCTTTGTACGTAGCATCTCTGTTGATATATTTTAGCATTAATTGATCATTGTCAGGAAATCTAAGTAGATAAGCCTATATCTACTCTTATGAAGGTATTTAAATCTTCGTATATAATGAAATTGTTTACTCATATATTAGCTGGTGACTGATCTGAGAATAGAATCAAAATAAAACTCTACCACTTATGTGGGATGATGTCAAATCCTGATATATCATCCACCACTCAGATAACTACAGACATAACTTATATAGGCCTCATAATACTATATTAGGGCATAAAAAGAAGGCCATTTACCTCTCAGTGCCCTAAAGAATAAAACTTGGACATTCAGAAAAAAATAAATAAGAGAAACTCAATGCCATTATAGCCCAGAATTCTTAAATTACAAATATTTTTTTCAGAAATTACTTTTTATTATACAGTTATTTAATCTTTGATGACTATGAAGTCATGCTATGGATAAAAAAATTAAAGAAAAAATAGAAAAAAGTTTATATTCTTATAAATAAGTAAAAATATAATTATTCTTCAGCTTGACAAAGAATTTCTGGATTCTTTTCATTTTTAATACAATAAACTCAAAGTAAAGTCATGTAAGTGAAAGTCTGTTTTTATTACCTCCTCAACCAACCATCTTTTTCAAGGTGTTAATCTTGCAATCCACTTCAATAAGAAAATACATCAACCAAACTACTCTTTCACCTGTAGTAAATATCAGCCACATTTCCAGGCAAGGGCATCTTCACTTATGTTAAAAGACTTTTAAGGTTTATCTGGCTACTTTAGTAACGATTAGGCACACAAATATTTAAAATCTGAGCACATGAAATTTAAAACTTTGGATGTTCCACTAGTTACTTTTCATTTATTGTTAATTAGTTAACCATCAAGCTGAACATGTTGAATTTATTTTAATTTTTTATATTTTTTAAAATTGGAAATTTTTCTCTGGATTTGAGCTAAACACAGCAGGAAACGGATAAACACGGTATTTTCGGTGAAGACCTAAGTATGTTTCAGATGCTTCTGTAAATGTGTTAGCCTATAAACCAAGTCCTCACCAAAGCAATGAGATTAGAAATGTCCTACAGGGAATAACAGACTAAGGAGAACCAGCTAGAAAGGATTATAGTAAACATCATTGCTTTTATAAAATACTATCTGAAGTAAGCCATTGATCTTTCAAAACTGTTTCCTAGTTCAAAAGGCTGTACTTTCTTAAAATAACCAGGATAAGATAAAGCAAGTAAATTATTAAACAAAGATTTTATAAACACCCAAAACAGAATAACTATTTTTGTCCATGTAGCTATTTACTTAGCTTTTAAAATTTCAGAATTATTAATGTGAAACAAGAAAATTTCACAGAAATGTAAGAAAAAATCTTGGAATCTCATATCATGTATAGTAAGCTTTATGTTAGCAATAATTTTGTATTTTTAGAAAGCAATATATTTTAGTTTTTCTAAAAGCCCTGGTAATTTAGTTCTCAAAAGATTTTCCTATAAAAGGTAACCTAGAAATATAGGCAAGATATAAAATGTCACTGTCATAGTAATTAACATCCATTAGTCATCAAAGTCAAAGCTTTTTATGCATGTAAATATGCTTCACTCTTCCAGGTCAGAAAATAAACCTACTAAAGATGAATCTGGGCAGGAGAATTCAACACATTGGTCAAGCTTTTAAAATAAAGGTCAAAGTGAACATTTCCTCAATTTATGTTCCGGTCTCTGGGGTGTGACTTACTACTTTCTAGAGAATGAGCCAAGAGTATACATCTCAATACATTCCACACAGAATATCTAGGTCAGAAGACAGTAAAACACAACATAACAGACAGACTACAGATTTCTTCCAGGTTTGTGATAGAAAAGGAAACAATCTACTTTGTTCTAAAATTTCTGTACTCATCAACACACTGAGTTACCATCTGAGGTTTTCACAAGACATTTTTCTCCTTTTTTCTTATTGAACTTGTACAAGTGTATCCTCCTTTGTATCTTTTATGATTCAAATCAATAAAGCCATATACAACTCTAAGCAAATTGACTTCAAGTCAGAGGCTATATTGATTTAATGATAAAGTTGTTCCTTAAAAACAATTTTCCTTATGGTACTGCTATTGTTTGGGATACAGTGTTACATAGGCAAAAAGATATATAAAAAATGCCATTTTTCTTAGTTTTGAAATGGAAGACCCATAATATTTTTATGTGCTACAAGTGCACAACTAATAAATTTTTAGAAAAAAACTTAAACATTGGAATTTTATTTAGTTCTACATAAAGTGTATTATGCCATAGCAATAAAACTTAGAATTAGGAGGATGCTTTATTTAAACCATTCTTTCAAGATCTGTGTCAGAGGGTTTCATAAGGAATTTCTGGATCCTACCTCTTTATATTTTTACAGTAAACTCTAAGTCAAGTCATGAAAGTAAAACTCTACTTTTATTAATTTCACAATCCACCCTGTCTTTTACCAGGTGATGCTCTTGCTACCCACCTCAATAAGAAAATACATCAACCAAACTACACTTTGACCTGAATCTGTACCCACCATTTCTGTGTGATCTGTTACAATGCAAGAAGTGTCTAACCAAATGTCAACGCTACCACTTTAACGTCTGAATCACACCCAACTACATTTCTGCAGGCTGAGTTAGTTCATTTATTCTCCCTATTCCACACCAACTTTTCCTGCCCTATCACATTTCACCCAACTACTTTGTAGTAGTATCATTTTTAAAAAGAAAAGAAGAATCAAGAGAAAACAGAAATAATAAAACAAGCCTCATTTCATGTGCCACATCTTTCATGAGATTTTGCACTATTTCTTTCCCTTCACAGAAAACACTTCTCTACATTTCTTTGCTTCTCCTTCACTCAGCCATATCATTCTAACATATATTCTCAGCACTCTAATTTAAACTGTGTTTATCAAAGTCATCAATGACTTCCATCTTACCATGTTTGAAGAGCAGTGTTCTCTCTTCATGTAGCTCAGTGGTTCTCACTGGGGGCAGAATTGGCATCTCTTTACTCATTGGCATTTGTATCCCTCCTCCAAGGGACAAGTGGCAATGTCTGGAGACATTTTTGGTTGTCAAAACTTGGGATGTGCTACAACTGACATCTAGTAAACTGAGGCCAGGAATCCAGTCAATATCTTACAGTGCTCAGAAAAGTTTCCCACAGGCCGGGCGCGGTGGCTCAAGCCTGTAATCCCAGCACTTTGGGAGGCCGAGACGGGCGGATCACGAGGTCAGGAGATCGAGACCATCCTGGCTAACACGGTGAAACCCCATCTCTACTAAAAAATACAAAAAACTAGCCGGGCGAAGTGGCGGGCGCCTGTAGTCCCAGCTACTTGGGAGGCTGAGGCAGGAGAATGGCGTGAACCCGGGAGGCGGAGCTTGCAGTGAGCTGAGATCCGGCCACTGCACTCCAGCCTGGGCGACAGAGCATGACTCCGTCTCAAAAAAAAAAAAAAAAAGAAAGAAAAGTTTCCCACAACAAAATACTATTTGGCCCAAAAGGTCAATAGTGCTGAGGTTGAGAAGCCGTGAACTATCTTAACTTTTCAACAACATTCCACTGTTTTAAATATGTATTTATTGTCTATGTGGCTGCCCCAGAACATAAGCCTAATGAGTCTCAGGCCTTACCTAGCTTGTTTTTCATTATTTTATTATGTGTAGAAAAGTGGCTTGTCCCAGAGTAGGCAAGCAATAAATATTTGTTAAAGGCCTTTCTTCTCTTTATTTTTTATTTTTTTTAGTTTTTTTTTTTTTGAGTCAGGGTCTCCCTCTGTCACCCAGGGTGGAGTGCAGTGTTGCGATCAGAGCTAATTCACTGCAGCCTCGACCTCCTGGGCTGAAGTGATCCTCCCACCCCAGCCTCCCAGGTAGCTAGGACTACAGGCATATGCCACCCCACCCAGCTAATTTTTGTATTTTTAGGTAGAGGTGGGGTCTCCCCGTGTTGCCCAGGCTGGTCTTGAACTCCTGGGCCCAAGTGATCCGCCTGCCTGTGACTCCCAAAGTGCTGGGATTACAGGTGTGAGCCACTGTTCCCAGTCTGCATTTCTTAAATAACATTTTTATCACAGGATTATTGCCTTAGTTAGTGATCTGCTTAAATCTTGAACTAAATGTCAAATAGACTGTTTTGATTTTTGCAGGATGGTTTACCTGACTGCCAACCCTTCACTACACAACTTCCCTAGAGTAGGTATGGCTGAAGTTGTTGTTTCCCCTTCTTCCCTCCATCCATATGCTGAGAAATGAGAAACTCATAGACACAAAGATTTATTGCAGGATAGAATTGCATACAGCTAAGGAAAAACAGAGCTCGGGGTAGCTTGGATTCAGGTCTGCTACTATCGATATTTATGAGCATTTTAGGTTATTACAGCATTTACAAAAGCTTCAATAGGCCTTTTGTAGCTGGCCAAGAATCTCATCTGCCCTTTAAAATTTTGAATTATTTGTTTGCATATTGTTTGTTTCCTATTGTTGGATTCCAATCCTCAGAAAATAATTTCCAAACGAATATGAGGAAACAATTATTTTGAGCATGGAGAAATGTTTATAGCAAACACCACAACAGAAAATACCAGAAAAAAACAAAAACAAAAACAAAAACTTGTGAATAATGAAAAGGCCAGTGTAATAAACCCTATTCTACATGATAAAAATAACAGAAATATCTTACTATAAAATAATGCAAACATGAATAACACTTTATAAAACTTCATATATAAGTTTTATCTAGAAATAGTGAATTATATTTCAAAGAGAAAAAAACACTATATTAGTTTCTAATCTGGAAGCTATGGTTATAATTATTGCATGTAAAAACATGTGATTCTGACAACACATTTTTAAACCTATACTAAGCTCAATTCTCTGCCATTCTCAATAACTATTCAGAGCCTGCCCCTAAGAGAGAGTTCATATATGCACATCTAGGGAATGCACATAAAAGCAGGATAGAGTATGCTGTAACAATGAAATATTACCATTCTTTTCTGCCTCACATATTTTAGATGACCATTTACTGTCGACAATATAGAAAAGTACTTTGGTTAAGCAGTAAGTTTTAAACTCTTACTGAGAACAGTAGTAAGTAGTGATGATTTTACGTTAGGCTTTATCCAAAATTTTCATGGATTCAGTACACAAATTATGTCCTTCAGGTTCAAAATGAAATAGATTAGATCATACCTCTAGGTAATGAGTCTAAAGGGTAATGTCCTCAAAAGAGTTTTCAAAGTCCAGTTTATATTAAAAGGTGAGACAGGTTTCATTTAAATTTATACTTCTATTTATAAATGTTACCTACCACAGATCCTCTTCCAGAAATTCTAAGTCTGTGTACTTTTATCCTCCAAAGCACGTTTCAAACAAAACGTTTATTGGTGAAAAAAGCAACTGATTGATGGATAATCAGTTTTTTGTGTGTGAATTTGTCTCCTTGAAGAAGTCACTTAACATGTCAGTTTCCCTTAATACTGACATCATTCAGCATTGCCGCTGTGAAAATGCCCCCAAATCACACAAACTAGGGCAATACTAAATTGTATCCACTTAATATTCAGTGTCTACTGACACGTTTGTAGGGATTATTTTAAAAAATAGTTTCAACTTTTATTTTAGAATTTAAAAAGTTATTTTTATTTATAAGATAAATTAGGGGTATGCACAGGTTTGTTACGTGGGTATATTGCAATGATGCTGAGGTTTGGGGTACAGTTCCTGTCACCAAGAGAGTGAGCATAGTACTCAAAGGTAGTTTTTCTTTTTTCTTTTCCCTTTCCTTTTTTTTTTGAGACAGAATCTCCCTCTGTCACCCTGGGCTGCACTCTGCCTCCTGGACTCAAGCAATCCCCCCACTTCAGCCTCCCTAGTAGCTGGGACTGCAGGCATTGCACCACTATGGCTGTGGCCAGATAATTTTTGTATTTTTAGTAGAGACTGGGTTTCAGTTTCACCATGTTGCCCAGGCTGGTCAGGAACTCCTGGATTCAAGTGATCCGCCTGCCTCGGCCTCCCAAAGTGCTGAGATTACAGGCGTGAGACACTGTGCCTGGCCCCCAATAGATTTTTAACCCATGCCCCTCTGACTTCCTCCACCTCTGAGTAGTCCTCAGTGACCACTGTTCCTATCTTTTATGTCTATGAGTACACAATGTTTAGCTCCCACTTACAAGTAAGAACATGCAGTATTTGATTTTCCATTTCTGAGTTTATTTGCTTCAGATTATGGCCTACAGCTGCACCCATGTTTCTGCAAAGGACACGATTTCATTCTTTTGTATGGCTTGGTGGTATTCCATGGGGCACGCGTACCATATTCTTTTTAATCCATTCCGCTGTTGATGAGCACCTAGGTTGATTCCGTGTCTTTGCTATTGTGAATAGCACTATGATGAACATATGAATGCATATATCTTTTTGGTAGAAGAGTTTATTTTCCTTTGTATACATACTTAATAGTAATGGGATTGCTGAGTGGAATGGTAGCTCCCTTGTAAGTTCTTCTAGAAATCTCCAAACTGCTTCCTACAGTGGTGGAACTAGTTTACATTCCTACCAGCAATGCATAAGCATTCTAGCAAGGAATTTGTATTTGCATTACTACTTAGGTCAAATAGCTTTGGCTGCTTGAAATTCATCTTGTTTATTGAAGAGAGAAAATGGAGTAGATGAATTCAATCAAGAGTTTATTTTAAACCTTGTGTTAAGGTCTAAGCACTTTCACAGTTTTGGGGGTGCTGATCTTAGTTTAGGTGGCTCTGTATTCAGCAGTTTTACGGTGTCTTTTTAAAACCGCCAAATGCTAGTCCCTAGTTAATGGCAATTGTAGTTATTGAAGAGTCTGGGAAAAGGAGGGACAAAGTAGCACAACTTTTCCTGAGTTGTTCATGCTGGAAACGTGTATTTCGGGAAAACCACTTGAGGACGGTTTCCAGCTGGGCACTGTGAACTAGACCTGAGCCAAGGAGGTCTAACCTTGGCTCAGGTGAAGAGCTAGGAGAAAACATAGAAGAAAAATAAATTTGCTGAAAGTAGTTTCTCCAAAGAATCAGCTTTCCAAAAAAACAATTACCAAATTTATGAGCTGTGGGTTTATGCATTTAAAAGCTGTGATAATGATGTGTAAAAGTACTAACCAAAAGCTGTAAACAGTTTAATAATATGCAGACCACACATCCCAGTTTCCCTGGTAGGATCTCAGTTTATACCCCTTGTCATTGGGCAATCATTAATACTGTCCGCTTTTACTCTCAAATGTGTTTCAACTTGGAAGATGAATTATATGGCCACCTTATTTAATAGAAAAATTTTATTTTGGTTACAGAGGACATAATGTTTTTCCAAATATTAACGTACATCTTGATAAATTAGTAGAAGAATTCTAAAGGTTCTAAAATGTGGGCATTATAGGCTAAACATTTTTATCCCCCCCCCCAAGTTTGTATGTTGAAATACAAACCCCAAATCTGATGGTATCAGGAGATGGAGCTTTGGTTAGCTTATGAGGATGGGGCCCTCATGAATGGGATTAGTTCCCTCATCAGCAGAGACGTGGGAAAGATGCCCTCTGTGCTCTCCTACATGTGAAGATACAATGACAGATGCTCTTCTGGTTTCCTTCACATAGAGATATAACAAAAAGTTGCCTAGTTACAAACCATGAAACAGGTCCTCAGCAGACACTGGCTCTGCCAGTACCTTGATCTTGGACTTCCCAGCCTCTAGAACTATAAGAAATAATATATGTTGTTTAAGCCATCCAGCCATTGGTAATTGTTTATAGAAGCCTGAATGGACTAAGACGGTGGACAAACATAAATGAGTATAAACCAAAAAAATACCCACATGGAACATTATTTTTTCATTTACTGATATTGATAATTCCTGAGAACAGATTTTAAAGACTGTAACACGAATTACCTGTTAGCTGAAGGGCTTGGGCCTTTTAATTTAATCTTTTTGAACTTCTATTTCCTCATCTGCAAAATGGTGATAAAAATAGTGTGAAGATAAAATGATTTAGTTTATGTAAACTGCTCTAACATGCTTGGCAAACAGTGCGATATAAGATGTAGACGTCATTGCTAACAATAAGTTGGTACATTTAGCAAAATAAATGAATTAATCTTTTAGTGAATTGGCCTGGGAACAATGTCCTTTCTCAATTTTGTTTTCTAATACTTGACATACAGCATGTACAATATATTTCTAGGGTTTCACAGGAATATCCCTGAGAGACAGTAGGGAAATGGTAACTGTGTGAACTAGCACTTTCGAATTTGTTCAGTTGACGCAACCTCCCTTGTTTGTACACAGTCTGTTGATACCTAGGGAAACTTGAATTTTTCTATTTTTCTTCTTTCTGGGCATGGACATAGCCTGAAGAACCAATATTCACAGAACATTTTCTTCATGTTCAAATGGATGATTTGTATCTGATCACCCCCAAGCCAGCGAATCTCTCTTCTTCTCATAGAATTGCTTTTCTGTGCATTTCTTCAGAAAGTATAACTTAGAAGATAGAGTCAAAATATGCCTCTAGTTACCTGAGAAACACCTCCCACCCCGTTAACTGCAATGTCATCAGCATGCTCAGAAGTGAGCCATTCAGCACCATAAGGAAGAATACACAACTATTAAGATCTGCTATGCACAATCAGCTTAGTGCATTGGACTCATCATAAAGCTCACATTCTCCAGTGCATATTAGAACAAAAGCAAAAGGTATTTATTGGCCATACGTACAGAAGTAAAATCCGTTTGCTAAATTATGTTGCCAGTCCTTTACCAATCTCTGTTTTCTGACCATCCCATGACAATCATTTCATGGCAGTCCTCATCATTACACACACAGACTGCTTCATCACTTATTAATGCTTGTGTTCCTTTCTTTCTCTCTTCTGTCTACCATCAAATAATAAGTGCCTTTGTGCAGCTAGCATTATTCAGGGGCCAAAAGATTTTAATAAAACTGGGTGGCTATACTGAAAAATTTTAAAAATCAACTGGAGGAGAGCAGGCTCATCAAGAATTGATAAATTTCCCAGCCTATTGGTCAGTCTCAGTTCCCATTTCCCACACGCTGCCTGCTACCCTACCACCTGCCATCAGGAACAGTTATCTTTCTAAAATTAACCTCCGTTCTCCCCTAGTTACACCTCCAATAATTCCCCTAGAAGCTTCAGGATAAAATCCCAAGTTCTCATCATCATATGAAGTCATATGAAGATTTCAAAATGTACTTCAATTTATCTTTCCAGCTTCAACTTCAGCCACATCAACATACACACCAGTCTCCTTCAGTCTTCTACAACTTCCCCATACTCTTTTTTTTTTCCTACCAAACACTCTTCTTTACTTGTAAAACTACTACACATACTCCCAAAATGATTTTGGGGGGTCACTTTCTTGTTAGAGTTTTCTCTGATTTTCAAAGTCACAGTAAACTGTTCCTTCCAGTTTCTACTAATGACACATAATTTCATTATGGCATTTAAAATCACAAGATTCCTTGGTGATATAACTGGCAGTCTGGGCTCTGAAAGATGAAAAATCATGCCTGGCTGCATGGAAATTTGTTGCATTTCCTCATTTCTGTTGCAATATTGGCTCACAGTAGATAATAATATCTGTTAAACACATTAATGAATTTGTCTCACACTTCAGGCATGTTCGATATTTCCCTGAAGTTTTTACATAACCCCATCTTCTCTTCACAAAATAGAGTTCCCATGAATTCCTAAGACATCATCTGTTCTTCTCTCTTTGCAATTGTGTTCACAAAGTGTTAGAGAGAATTGTATGAGTACCAGAACGTGGTGTCTGGTTCAAGCTCTTTGATTTGTTAATAGAGAGGTGAAACTTAATTGCAGAGTTCTTTCTATGTTCCTGCATTTATAAGCCTCATAAAAAGCAGGATCCAAATATAGTAACAGAGTCACCATCCTGTCCAATAGGAAAGTTATTTCAACCTGATCATTCAATGCCAGGCAACAGAAAGGAGTAATATTAACTGACACTGTATTCCTTTAAGTTACCATTGAGAAAGAACTTGAAAAAAAAATCATTCTGTGTCCCAGATTTGAGAATTTGAAGTCGAAAAGCAGGATATGGTCACAATGATACGCTCATAGGATTTGCCGGAAAAATGCATAACAGCTTCCCAGGAGTTCTTAAAATCCTACAACAGTAGTGAGAAGTTCTGTGGTACCCAGCATCTTTCCCTTGGCATTTATGAATTCAGGAAATCTTTCGTCAAACGAAACACTGAACCCAAAATGTGTAGTAATCATAAAAATAAAGGCAATTTAAAATGGAAAAATCTAAATATGAATTATAATGTTGTCATATTGGTTAAAATAGACATACAAATATTTTCATAAAACAATTTGAATTATCTTAGATTTCCTTTGCTATTTTAATGAAAGTTAAGGGATCACTGAGGAGCACAATGTGGTGTGTCTCCTGGGCATGGAAAAGCATGTAGGGAATAGGAGGTGAAATAGGAGGTGTGAGAGTGAAGGACAGTAAACAATAGAGGATGCTGACACGGGAGTGATCAGAAAGGATAATACTAAAAGATGGTGAAGACAAAAGTTGATGCTTTTCAAATATTTGTTTTATATTCCTAAACTAAGAAAGTAAATCAGATGCCAGGCTATCAACCTCTCAAGACTATACTGATGGAAGTGTCTTAGAAATACATGTGTAGGCTGGGAGCAGTAGCTCACGCCTGTAATCCCAACACTTTGGGAAGCTGAAGCAAGTGGATCACCTGAGGTCAGGAGTTCCAGACCAGTCTGGCCAACATGGTGAAACCTCGTCTCTACTCAAAAAAACAAAATTAGCCGGGCATGGTGGCACGTGGCTGTAATCCCAGCTACTCAGGAGGCTGAGGCTTGAACATGGGACGCAGAGGCTGCAGTGAGCCGAGATTGCACCATTGTGCTCCAACCTGGGCAACAGAATGAGACTTTGTCTCAAAAAGAAAAAGAAAAAAAAAAAAAAAAAGAAGAAGAAGAAGAGAAAAGAAATACATGTGTACTCAGCAGGAAAAAATGGAATATTCAGAATGCTTAAATATAAATACAGTCACTGAAAATAAGCCTTAAAGCATACCAAACCTTCTAATTCCTTTCATTGTTTTATTTTGTCATAGCTTATTCTTATGAGAGTCATAAAAATATGGGTATATTAAACCTCAGCTGCCACAGGTTTGCAAAATGATCTTGTTTTAATAATCTATAACTATTAGGGTGGTGAATTATTGCAAAAGGGGAGGAAGTATTCTCACATTGTTTTCAGAGCATGATTTTTATTATCCTAGAATTTGGCTCCATTTGAAAACAATTAGGAAATCTTGGTAATTGTTTTACATATTTGTGTTTAAAAAGACAGTTACTCTGGTATTATAGTCACAATTCATCTATAGAGCTCAATCTGTTACATTGGAACTGAAAATGACTCTGGATAATGAACAAAGTAATAAGCAAATCTCTGACAGGGATGTTATGATTTTAGTATATCAGGGTTGAAGCTGATGACTGGGACAGAAATAATCACTGAATCACTAGTGAAGTCTACATTTACTGTGAGTATAAGATGTTTTAAGTACCAAAAAAGAACAAAAATAGAGATAGGCAGAGACAGAAACAGAGAAGGAGGAGGAGAAGAAAGGAATAAATGAAGAGGGGAAAAAAAAAAACTCATGGTCAATACATTTACTACTGGTACTCTATAAACTGAAATGACTTTTTAAAAAATAAATGGGGAAATGTTTTTAGCAAGATGCTTTCTGGCACATTTTTACCAGTAAATAATACATTTTTGTATAAGCATATTCTACTGTTGAATTACCATTTCTACTTTGTATTCACATTGTAAGCTGCAATCCAGGATGACTGGACTGTAGGTTGCAGGGATGAACTTCTAGACAATGGTTGACTATAAAACCAGTTAACTGTTTTTCCAATAATTACTGGCCTCTAGGGGGACGTAACTGAAATATATGAATTTTTAGCATCATGGTTCTCAGTGAAAACTGCTTTATAGAACTGACGGGATTGAATAAAATAGACGCGCTTTCACACACAAAGATAGCAATTTAATGATTTACTAATGTTTTAAAACAAATAAGCAAGGCTTGGCAAAATACAATTTGCAATAACATCTGATATTATAAGAGTTAACTTTAGAAAAAGATTGTTTAGGAAAAAGAAATAGGTCAACTTTCAAAAAATATAATAAACTTATTTCACAGTTTTTAAATTAACCATGAACTAAACTCTTGCTTATTTTTCAAAACATGAAATGACTTGATGAATGCTAATTTTAGTGCAACAACATAACCCAATAATTATACTGGTAGGGGAAAACAAAGGGGCACACACACAGAAAGAATATGTATCTAAAATTGTTTGTCTGTGGTATAGCAAAGACCTGTATGATGACATTTTATATCTTTAATAGCAAGAGCACATGCCAACAATCAGGAATATTTGTTGTAATGTCTGTCTTCAGTAGTAGGTTGTCCTTCATTTTTTGATGTTTTTTCATTTATAAATATTAATACAAAATATTTGTACATATCTATGGAGTATATGTGATATTTTGATACATGCATACAATGGATAACGATCAAATCAGGGTACTTAGGTTACCCACCACCTCAAGCATTTGTCATTTCTTTGTGTTAGGACATTTCGGTCATCTCTTCCAGCCATTTTGAAATATACCATACATTGTTGTTAACTATAGTCACCCTACCATGCTGTCAAACACTAGAACTTTTTCCTTTTAACTAACTGTATATTTGTGCCCATGAACCACTTTCTCTTTACTATCCATGTCCTGCCCGCTTCTTTCTACTCTCTGCCTCCCTGAGATTAACTCTTTTAGCTTCTGCATAGAAGTGAGAACATGTGTTATTTGTCCTTCTGTGCCCAGCTTATTTCACATATCATAGTGACTTCCAGGTCCCTCCACCTTGTTGGAAATACCAGAATTTCATTCTTTTTTATGATGTAGCACACTGGAGTCTAATACATAGTAGGGCTCAATATTTGTTGAATGAATGAAAATAAAAGCACATTGCTCAAAAGAAATTGGCCAAATCAAAATGAATAAAATGAATTTAGGGCAGCAAGTAGGGCTACAAATCAGGAATCAGTGCTGTTTAAATATTTCCATTGTGATGCTTCTGTCTTCCTTTCTATTTTCCTCATTTTGTGTTTGTTATATTTCCTTACTTAAGATCATTTTAGAACTAAGTGGTGTCCTCAAGACCGGAACTCAGATCTTCTGACTTCAATAACTTTATTCTTAGAGTCCAGCAGCTACAACATCATGAAAAGAGAAGGAGGGGTTCCTCAGCTTTTTCTATGTGACAAATACTGGCATTTTATATTTTTTAAGACAGTGAAAATATGACATATGCAACAGTCAAGAAAATCAATATTCAATTTTGATATTACTTCAGGATTAAGAATTAGCACAGACCAAAGAAATGCTCAAAGAATGTAATGACTCAATCATTGGGAACATCAGTTCCAGTTTTACATGTGTCGGTCATAAATAATTCACGTTGTAATAACACATAGGAACCCCTTTTTCTACTCCTGAAAACAAAGGGCCTAAGAGTTGTAAAAGCCTCTGTTTTGTAGCTGCAAGAGATCGCTTTTTCCTCTGAATGAACAAAAAGTGTTCTCTGCCTCTGGAATTCATTCCTTCACTTTTATATATTTATCAGATATTTATGAAGAACTAATTAGGCACAAATAAACAAGGCTTGGGAAAATACAAGTTGTAATAACATCTGACATCATGAGAGTTAACTTTAGGAAAGGATTATTTCAGGAAAGAAATAGGTCAATTTTCAGAAAAATGGTAGGAGTGAGGCTCCCGGATACGAAGCAGATGCAGGAACCACACTTGGGATCTTACAGAGTTGGTGGGGGTGGAGAGATCTCACTCGACATGAAAAATAGTATCAGTAAATTATAAGGCTGTAAACTCAGAAAAATGAAGACAAAGAGAAAGGTGAGCCCAAGGGACACAGAAAAACATGACAACTTCATAGAGGATCAATATTTTGAACACAAATCTAAAGAATGAAAAAAATTGCAGTAAGAAAGCTGGGGGAGGGCAAAGTATTAATAATATACCTAAAAAAAAAAAGCCTAATTTTTTTTGAGAACTGCTAATAATTAACTATTTCTGAAAAAATGAAGTATACGGAGAACAAAAAGAGACTGAACAGGTAGACAGAGATCAGCACACGCCCTGGAGGTATGAGAGCCTTCGAAGACGAGTGACAGGTACTCTGTGTAAAAGATCAGCCTGGAAACAGTATAGGAATGGATATGCAGGGAGAGACAGAAAAAGCAAAGAGAAGTGAGTCTGTGCACATTTTCTCTGAAGTAATTTACTTTAATTAACTAAGAAAAAACAGATTGATGTATGCGTGTGCGATGTTAGCTTTCATGGATGCTCTAAGGATGATTTCTTAGTATTTGAAGGGACCCGGCCTGGAACATACATCTAAGAGAGAGCTTTATAGTTAATTCGCATATGACCTAATCTATAGCAGAAGTTTCACTAATTAGCTAAGTTAAAGGATGTTAGACATTAATATTCATGGGAGAAATGGGGAACACTCCAAGTATTTGTTTAGCTAGAAAGATTCCGAAGGCTCATTGCTCCTCTATGAAAACCACAGGGGAAAAGAATAGTTAAGAGCTTGCTACCTTCAGAGTTGTGCCCTCAGTGTAGAATTCCATTGAGGCCTGCATTCCCCACCTAACAGAGAATACCTGTCTTTGATCCAACTAGAACTTTGGCTGCTCCAAAGGCCAAAATATCACTACATTGGCTCAAGGACTGGTTCCCATAGAGTTCCTACAGAAAGAAAACAGAAGCCTGCTGAGTTTCAGGAACATGTATGAAATGAAACTTTGCTATTGGTTACTAATAAGCATCTGTACATATAGGAGATTTTGATCTAGCATATGTTTCACTATAGCAAACCAGAGAAAATTTTTAGAGACAAGGATAATCACTTCCTAACCCTAGTCACTGAAAGCCACCAGTATTTGCAAAAAGAACGTAATAATTTCTGAAATAACAAGAACTTAGGTCAGTTTGCCACAGAGCCTATTCTAGACGGCTAGATCAAAAGCCATTTGTGCAAGGACAATGGCAGTGGGTCTGTACAAGAAGGAATAATTTAGAGAGAGAGATTTATTAAATAGAATCAGCAGAACTTGACATGTTAGATATTAGGGATGAAAATTTTAAAATGTTTAGAGAAGTTTGTGCCTGTTACTTAAAAAAGAATAGAAAATTTGAAAAAAAAAAATTCTTGGACATTACCTTAGTTCCTTATGGGTGCTATAATAAATTACCACAAGCGTGGTGGTTTAAAACAACAAAAGTATTCTCTCACAGTTATGGAGGGCAGAGTGTGAAATGCGTAGTACTGAGCTGACCTCGTTGCCAGCAGGGATGTGCTCCCTGCAGAGACTCTAGGGAAAAACATGTTGCTTTTGCCACTTCTATTACAGCTTCTGACGGCTGCTGGAATTCCCTGACTCACAGCCAAACCACTCCAACCTCTGCCTCTGTGCTCACATTGACTTCTTTTCTGTGCCTATGGAATCCTCCCCTGCCTCTCTCGTAAGGACACTCAAGATTGAATTTAGGGCCACCTGGATGATAAAAGATAATCTCCCTATCTCAAAATCCTTAACCTAATCACATCTGCAAAGACCATTTTTCCATCTAAGGTAACATTTACAGGTTGTAGAGATTAGGATCTGATATCTTTGGGGCCATTACTCAGCCTACTATGGAGATAGTTAATTTTAAGTGGCTGCTGGAAATTCAAGAGGCTGTATCCGGTAAACAAATGGATATTGGGGTCTGCAGGTATGAAACAGGAAGCAAGATCATCTGCTGAAAGAAAACAGTGCTGGGGAAATGGAATTCTTGGCATCATGAATTTTCAAATTAGCTGTTGGGGAGAATAGAGCAGAGAGCTGACTAGCTGGCAAGCAGTGTATTAAATGGTGTAGATGGAGAGTAACAAATATGGTAATGTCAGTAATCTGAAGACTTGTGGAAATATTTCCCAGCTGTTCTGAGATGGCTGGATATAGCAGTCAAGACGGTAGTTGGATTAACATAAGATTGTGGTTTGCTGAGAATATTTAATTGAAAATATGAGTGAGCTTTTAAGCTTTTTTTTGCGACAGAGTTTCACTCTGTTGCCCCTGCTGTAGTGCAGCGGCATGATCTTGGTTTAAGGAAATCTAGAGTACTGATGAGGAGCTACTGCGGCGTTGGATATTGGGATTTGGGCTGGATGGAGAAGCAAATGAAGACAGGAGAATGCTAGAACATTTAAGGACAAAAGCTGAGAATATAGTTAATAGGAATTAAAAGATAAAAGTTTATGTGCCAAGAGTGGAATTCATTATGTCAGAGGTAGAATAATTTGACCACAGTGTTTGCATGGGAGTGGGTGACTAGACAGTGTAGATGCTGAATGTGATTGCTGAGTACAATCAGCAAGAGAATCTAGACAGCCATTCTCAAACTTTAATGTGTTGAAACATAGTTTTGAGAGCTTGTGGAAAATGCAGAACTTGCTGATTTTACTTTTAGGAATTCTGATATAAGACGTCTGGTACGGTATTCATGAATTTGCCCCCTTAACCCAGATGATTCGGATACAGGTAGTAGACAACTCACACTTAGAGAAACTGCTATAGAAGGTTAGAATTATAATCTGTATAAACATTGTCGATAGCAGTAGGAAAGCAAGACTTTAGATAAAAAAGTGTGTCAACCAGTCATCAAAGTCTTTAATGAATGGAGATGAATGGGGAAATCAGTCAGTAAACAGTAGAATAAGTAGCTGTGGGGCTTACCAGCATTGGAAGACATGGACAAAAAGGAGAAAAAGAATTTGGCATGAGAATGCAGATGCGTGAGAATGTAGGTGGGCGGGGCCTAGACTGATAATAGGAGGCTGGGAGAATGCCAGTTCCACCCCTGGGTGGGGAGAGTATAAGGAAACTGTGTTGCCTCTACACAAGGACCTTCCCAGAACATTATTGTCTTCAAGGAAGAGCCAAAGTTAAAGAGAACAAATAGTCCTGTCACTTATGTTTATGAATTTTTCTCCCCCAAAGATGGTGCATTACTTATATTTTACCTCCCACATTTTCTATGTATGTAAAAGGAACCCAATACATTTTAAAAATATTTATTTCTTATTTACATATGAACTTGGCATTTAATCAGTTGATAGAAACTTACCTTAATAGCATATTTTATTTCAAAAATGCTGTGATACGAATGTGTGTTATTGTAATACATACTTTTAAAAGAATAATTCTGATAACTAAAATGTTAATTTGTCTTTTCCATTCAAATAGACAAATTGTTTAACACAAGGATTAATGTACTGACACACACATTTATATATTTTCACCTTTAAAAGTAATCATATTCCAATTTTAGTGTATAAAATTAGAAGCAGTGTTATTTTCTGACAAAACATATCTATAGTTTTATTTTCCATATTTCAATTGCAAGAAATTATGTACATAAACAAAAAATTTACCTTAAATTTGAAAAGCATTTTGTCTGATGTTCATAACAGCATTATTAATCGTAGACAAAAGTTGGAAGCAATCCAACGCCCATTAACTGATAAATTGATAACCGAAATGCTTATAGTCATATAATGAAACACTATTCAGTAACAAAAAGCAATGAATACTGATACATGCTACAATATGGATAAACCTCAAAAATATTCCAAGTGAAAGAAGCCATTCACAAAAGATCACACATGGTGTGCTTCCACTTACACAAAATGTCCAGAATAGACACATCTGCGGCGGCAGAACGTAGATGAGTGACTGACCCGGGGCCGGCGGAGGGTGCAGGGAGAGAGAACGGGCAGTGAGTGCTAATAAACACCAGGTGTCATTAGGTGATATATTCTAAAATTAGGTGACGATGATGGTTGCATAATTCTGTAAATGTGCTAGAACCCAATACATTGTATACTTTAAGCTGGTGGACTTTATGATGGGGAAATTGTCTTGCAATCAAGCTGTTTAAAAAATACAAAGTTTTGGCCGGGCGCGGTGGCTCAGGCCTGTAATCCCAGCACTTTGGGAGGCCGAGACGGGCGGATCACGAGGTCAGGAGATGGAGACCATCCTAGCTAACACGGTGAAACCCCGTCTCTACTAAAAACACAAAAAACGAGCCGGGCGCGGTGGCGGCGCCTGTGGTCCCAGCTCCTCGGGAGGCTGAGGCAGGAGAATGGCGGGAACCCGGGGGGCGGAGCTTGCAGGGAGCCAAGATGGCGCCGCCCACTCCAGCCTGGGCCACAGAGCCAGACTCCGTCTCAAAACACACACACACACACACACACACGCACACACACACACACACACACGCAAACACACAAAGTTTTCCATCTACGATCTCCCTCCAGGATAAACCTGTGGTCAACCCTATGCCAAGGCCCCCAACAGTATTTCTTCCTACTTCATTCCCTCTGTGCCAATTTACAGTTGGTTCACTCTTTCCTGCCTTCAGTTTTTAGGAAACATTTCCAGCGGTATTACCAGTAACCTGGAAACCTATTTCATTCAGTCATACAAGTGCCACCTAAGTCTTTTCAAATCCCTTAAACCTGATTTCTTCATGGCTGACAGCAGAATGACTTCCTACCTCAACTCTACCCCTTGGCAATGAATATGAAACACATTCTGATACATACATGCAAGTTTCTTGTAAAATAAATCTCTAAAGCCAATTGTAACGCACTGGGTGTCCCAAATCTTCTTCCCAAAGATCAAAGCCTAATTTTCCTGCATTGTTACCATGACTGAAATGAAAACAGCCTGCTTCTCCATTCAGTCTTATGATCATGACAATAAAAACAATAGTGTGGTAGAAACAGCTGTACATTTTTAGGGATAATAAACCTCAGCTGGAATTTTTTAAACCAAAGTTTTGCATTTGAAGTTTATACCAGCAACTAACTTTAGACAGTCACATATGATCCAGAATCGAGCTTTGAAGATGAAAGATGAAAAGCCACACAACAGAATCAGGTTGGTCAAAAGAAGATGAAATAAATGAGTAAATAATGCAGGAAGTAATCAGATTCAGAGAGGAATGTAGTACAGTTAAGGAACTTAATAAATTGAAAACTATTTCTGACTACAAATGTATCACAATGACAGTTCCGTCTATTATATTATGAAGGAAATGAAATGGAAGAGCCAAAGACTCATCAGAAATATGCTACTTTATAATTAATAGGAAGGAACAGATGAAAAGCATATTAAAATGTGTTTATTTCTCTTATCACAGAAGCCCAGGTAATGTATAAAATATGAATAATTCAAAAGTTAAGAAAACTGTTTTATGTAGAAGTTAGGAAACTTTGTAAAAACTTTTTAATTTTACCTTTGAAATACTTGAGAGATTGTAGATTTTTGATATCCATCAATAAACTTGAGATTCCAGATTTTTTATTAAAGGTGATAATTTGTACCACAGGTAAATGGAAGCTGTAAGCTCTCCTGGCTAATTGTAAACAAGCCCCTTGACTCACCTTGAGGAACTCAAACTGTTTAAGAATTTATGCCAGATTTTGAAAAATCTTGGGTTTTGTCAAATCATATACATGCGCTTTAAAAAAGTTTTTTGATACGCTACTTGGGATATTTTTGTGTGTCATGGTAGACAAACATAAATTAGTAACTAATTGCCATATTATCAGAATTTGATTGTTGTGCTAAGAAATCTAGTTGACAAATAAAATGCTATTGATGACTAGAATTATAAATTCAAATACTTTTAACCTTTCCTAATTTCAGTGGCAGGCTTTGCAAAAGAGAGTTCGCAAATCACTAGTCTCCTAAATCTTGATTTTAATTGGAAAGCAAAATTATTTTTAGCCTCATTCTTTTACCTGGATGACTAATTTGACTCTAAATATGAATTTTAATTTTATAATACCCTAGTCTATAGCTTCTTTAACAAACAAAAGTTAAAAGTAAGTAGGCTGCCTTGCTTTGTTTCTGCCTAGGGCAAACTTGGGAAGTATGTACATCTATACCGAGTAAGAATTATCTCCATCTTTTTTTTTTTTACTGTTTTTTCTGTTGTTGTTCCTTTCAGAGAGTAAATGCCTCTGAAAGTCCAGATTTCTCATATTCCTGAGGATGAAGGCTTCCAGACTTTTTCTACATGGATATCCAATGAATGGCAAACATTATTTCTTTGTATTAATGCTACCAACCCACAAAACCAATTTAGTGTCATGTCTCAGTTCATTTAGGCTGTTCTAATACAATATCACAGACTGGGTGGCTTGTACACTATTGAGTTTTTTCTTTTTCTCACATTTCAGGAGGCTGGAAAATTCAAGATCAAGATGCGAGCAAATTTAGTGTCTGCTGAGGGCCTTCTTCCTGGTTCATGGACAACCCTCTTCTTGCTGTATCCTCACATGGCTGAAGGAGCGAGGGAGCTCTTTGAAGTCTCTTTTAAAAGGGCACCAATAACATTGATGAGGGATCTGCTCTTATTACCGAATCTCCTATCAAAGGCCCATCTTCTGATTCCATCACACTGGGTGTTAGAATTTCAACGTTAAGAATATTTGGGAGGACCCAAATATTTAGTCCATAATAGTGTCCCACTTTCTTATGTAGCCCCATATTTGATAAGTTCTCAGTTAAGAAGCTAAGTGATTTTCAAACACATATTTTTCTATAGAAATACTCATATTTTATTGGAAGTTTCTTTTTTTCTTTTCTTTTTTTTTTTTTTGAGACAAAGTCTTACTCTGTCACCCAGGCTGCAGTGCAGTGGCGCAATCTTGGCTCACTGCAACTTCTGCCTCCCAGGTTCAAGCCATTCTTGTGCCTCAGCCTCCTGAGTCGCCAGGATTACAGGTGCTCACCACCACACCCGGCTAATTTCTGTATTTTTAGTAGAGACGGGGTTTCACCATGCTGGCCAGGCTGGTCTCAAACTCCTGACCTCAGGTGATCCACCCGCCTCAGCCTCCCAAAGTGCTAGGATTACAAGTGTGAGCCACTGCACCCGACCTTATTGGAAATTTCTTACAAAAAATTGTTAACAACAAAATTCAGAATGAATTCATGATAAACATTTCAGGTGGATTTTCTACTTTAAATTATATAGGTGTCAGCCAGCGTGGTGGTGTGAGCCTGTAGTGCTAGCTGCTCAGGAGGATGAGGCAGGCGGACCGCTTGAGTCCAGGAATTGAAGCAGTGAGCTGTGATTGTGCCCACTGCACACCATCCTGGGTGAGAGTGAAAACCTTTCTCTAAATTAAAATTAAATTAATATAATATAATATGTGATTATCAATTCACATGAAATAAAAAATTTTTAGAAATGGAGAATATACAATCAAGCCAGTTAAAATTTGTATAAATAAATGAGTTAAAATTAAAATAGATATGGGTCAGGCACAGCGGCTCACACCATTAATCCCAGTACTTTGGGAAGCTGACAGAGGAGGATCAGTTGAGCCCAGGAATTCAAGAGCGGCCTGGGCAACACAGTAGTACCTTGCTTCTAACAAAAGAAAAAAAAGTAAAAGATTAGAGGGTATGGTAGCGTGTGCATGTGGTCTTAGCTACACAAGAGGCTGAGACAGGGAGGGGTATCACTTGGGCCCAGGAGTTCGAAGCAGTGGCAAGATGATTGTACCACTGCACTCCAGCCTGGGTGACAAAGCCAGACTCTCTTTAAAAAAAAAAAAAAAAAGCAGACACTCTATTTAACTAACACTTTAAAATTCTCGTTTGTGTGTGGCAACATAAATATTGTTATGCTGTCTACATAACTGAAAAAGTGACCAAAGCTACACATTCAAATAAATGGCTTCTTCTGTCAGTTTATCTATGTCAGCAGTGAATTAGTACTTTCTGTTATGTGTAAGGTACACAGTTTCTGTTGTATGTACACATAATTTAGGTCGAGCAAAACCTTAGCAACCTATATAAAAATAAACTTACTTCAATTTTCTATCTCTGAAATTAACAAAATAAGGCCATAGTAGAATTTCTTGGTGCTACATGTAGGGAAGGCATAAGTGGTTTTATTTTTAAAAAGTTAAAGGAATGATGGGTAACATAATACAGCCAAAAGAACCAAAGCTTGAAAAATTTGCTCGTGCTTTGTTGAATGTGTCTGTATTGAGTTGAATACTATATTTTGTGTCATTTGAAAGGACACATGTCCACAGAAACAGCCAGTAAAATGTTTTCAATAAAAGTAAGTAAAATGTTCTAGGTAGTGGTTTTCAATTTTCAAGTGAATAAAGTCCTTAATATGTGACCTTTGTACTGCAGGTACATTATTTCAACCTACGTTTCTCTAACAGTAAATGTAAAGGCTCAATACCTCTCCCCGTAAAATAGCATTGCTCACAAATCAAAGCCTCTGAGGGCAAGTTTTTGTAATAGATTAGAGCTCTTCAGACCTACATCACGAATGCCTGTGACTATTTACAATCACAGAGAGGCTTTCTTAGTTTAATGACATTCAGGCCTAAGTTGCTAAGAGTTTTAAGCTCACTCATCATGGGTTTTCTTTTAGTAAATTGTTCCAAGATGAAAACTGAGAAAAACACTGTCTATCTTTCAACTAAGAAAGGATGAAGACCGTTATTTTGAGGATGTGTCAAAATAGCAGTGGCAATGGAAACAGAATTTGATGAAACTATGGATTATCCTAACTACTTAGATTTAAGTTGAAGATAATGTTAAATGTAAAATTCATCGGTGGGAATGATAGGAATCCTGGTTTATTATTTTGTGCTAGCATTACACGATCTGCTCTGTTTTCTGGTGCTAAACTGGATAGCAGCAATAGCTGTTCTCACAGGACTCTTAAGCTTGCATCTGTGCTTCTGTGACAATTAGACGGATGTCACAAAAATCCTTTAGCAGAGACCTGTTGTGGGTTGTTACAGAGATCATCCTGGCTATGGTAGACACTTACACACATCCTTTATCCACTCACTTCTTTAGGGAATGATGGACTACCATCCAGTTTGGGCAGGTTATGCAATGCTCGCAAAATGAATAGGCCAGAATTACAAGCATCTTATCTGATGAATGGGATACTTAGTTGAAATTTAAGTATTAGTGGTCAGAAATAAATACATATAGGAGCTGCAAGAAATTTTTAATAGTAAATAATATGTAATGAGTTTCCATTTTGAAATCATTGTGGTGGGAGATTTAAAAATAGTTTTGTGCTCCTCTGTGTTACCTGCACATCTTGGTTATGGCCAAGAAAATCTTACACAGCCAGTAAGGCTCTTTACATCAGGAGGCTTTGCTTTTGATTCCTTTGATTGCAAATTGTAGAGATTCTTTTTTAAAACCGATGTTAGAGTGAGTTCATAGGTTTACAGAAGAATATCAAAACTCTTACCTTTTATTCATATTTCCTTTTCAAAAATAAAACTGATATATTCCGGTTGATCACCTACCTAAAGCACCAAACTCAGGGGATACTCCACGGTGCAAATACATAATACTCATGTTTACACTCTCCACAACTCTGTTAGGTTGATAGTGGGGCTTTTTTTTTTTTTTTTTTTTTTTTTTTGGAGACAGGGTCTCACTCACTCTATCGCCCAGGCTGGAGTGCAGTGGCACACTCGCGGCTCACTGCAACCTCCACCTCCCTGGTTCAAGCAATTCTCTGCCTCAGCCCCCCGAGTAGCTGGGATTACAGGCACCCACGACCATGCCCAGCTAATTTTTGTATTTTTAGTAGAGATGGGGTTTCACCATGTTGGCCAGGCTGGTCTTGAACTCCTGACCTTGTGATCCACCCACCTTGGCCTCCCAAAGTGCTGGGATTACAGATGTGATCCACCGCGCCCAGCCATAGTGGGGCTTTTCTTCAAGCTACCTTTCATGAAGAAATGATGAATAGATTCTTTGTAAAAGACTTATACAGTTAGGAATGAAAACAGAGTAATTATACAGCAACAATCTGCCAACCAGTCTTCTCCGCGGCTACAAAACCGATGCCAGATATCACCTTCACATCAACACGGTTGTGCTTCAAACCCACTTTCTAAGCCAAAGTGTGCACAGAAAACGGATGAATACTAAGAGAAACGTGGCAGTTATTTCACTCTAACAGCCTTGCAATAAACTACGATGGGATGTTAGTGTATTTTCATGAGAGTAGACATGACTTACAACAGGAGGATGTTAGTTATTCAAAAGGATTTGTTATAGTCAGTTAATGTGGGGCAGAGCTTGCCAGTGGCCATCCCATGGAGCCACTCAAAGACAGCCTACGGGCAGATGTAAGCCCACACCACATCTGAGCTCAGTCACAGAAGTCAGAAATGAAAACAGACTCACACGGTAGCTCAGCTGTTTCATTTTAATGATCATTAGTGGCCTATAGAGAAGGCTCAAGCTGCTAGGTAAACAGCCAATTTGCTGATCTGAAGTGTACGTGAGAGAGAATTTCTCCATCCATCCGTTTTCTTCCCTGCTCTAGCACATTAGGTCCTATCTGTTCTCTGAGATCTATGACGATCTAGACTCATCTATCTGTTCCCTGAGATCTATGACGACCTAGACTCATCTAAATGGCCATTTTCTTCAGTATCTGCAGCATATTCTTTTAAATAACCTCAGAGTGGAATATCTAAGGGTGGCGATTTTTTAACAGCCAAATAGTGTTTAGAACCACATCTATTGCCTGTGAAGAATAAAGAAAAAAAAATAAGGAAAAGATGGGGGAGTAAACGTAAGAGATACGTTTTTTCTTCTTTTGGGGGGTTAAGCTCAAATGTTCACTCAAGTAATGATGCCAGTTTTATTTATTTAAGTAGCTTTAAAGGCAATTTCATAGAGACTCCAAAACAGTATCTATGGAAAGTTGCCTGAATGAACGCATCATTAACATATCTACTTTGACAATACACAGATGCCAATAAAATAAATCAACTGCATATATTTATGGTCATCTCTCATATGCAAAACTATGTTAAAACTGAATAAAGTAATACCAAAAAATTCATAACTTAAGTCTGACAAATTTGGCCAGTTTAGTATTATTTACAAAGTAGCCCTCTATACGAAAATCATTTTGATAAACTCAGGACAAAGCTTCCAATCAAAATCAACATAATTATTTTGCAGCCAAAGCCAATCTGAAATCTCTTTTAAAGACACAAGTTAATAAAAATGCATTGTGAATATATATATATCCCCTTTGTTGTATGTTGAATAAGATTTATAATAGAGATAAGCCATAGATCTGGTTTCTATTGTCCTATAAGAGAGAATAAAAGAGTGGCTGTGGCTTGAAAGCCTCTGTGAGTATTACCCTCTTCATTCAGCACCATACAGAAAGAAAATTGGATTAAAATGGGTAAATGTTCTTAGAACAATTACCACAAATGCCAATAATTACAGATTTTGGGTTCTTTGGTTCTCATGGCTCTGACCTTTGGTAGTTTATTGCAATGCACAACACAACATCCGATGCGTTCCACATGACACACATTTAGCAATCGCACGTCGCGTCACATTACAGACCATGGACCAAGATTCTTGTTCAAATGCTAGTAGGTTTAAGTGATACAATAGGAGCCAAAGGAAATGCTTTGAGAACTGTTAAGTACTATACTGTCTATACTACTGAGCTAGGCTGCACCTGAAAAAGGCCCGTCTTTAAGATTTTCATTTTTCTCTGTCCCACAACGCTGAAGTATCCAACTGAGTCCATCTTTGTTGAATGTGTATTTTAATGATAGTCATACAGGGTTTTTGCTTTGTTCTGTTGGTGGTGGTGGTGGTGGTGTTTGTAGCAAAAGCATAACATGAACTATTAATATCTGGCAGATCACTAACTTTTTTCCTTAGAATTTGAGCAAGTTGTTTGCCAGAGATTAAAATAAGATCCTGTGGGAACACTTATTAATATGTGTCTGGGGCTCTAATTAGTTATTAGATGGAAGAGGAAAAAGACCTCTTTGTGTCTAATTATAGTTTGGAAAACCTATTTTATCCCTAATCATTGTGCAAATACAAAGTGGCATTGTATCCCGTAATTTACAATGAATAGATCAAAAGCTTAAAATGTTTCTAGGCTGGTATCAAAATTAAAGAAATAATGTTTATGAGCTTGGGGTCACCTGTTGCAAATTTAGGTTTACAGGATGAGAAGTTACTCCTCTTGTTTCTTTACTCAATACACACTTGGTAGCCACTAAAAAGAAAAACAGACTGTCTTGAACAGTGAATAGACTCTTTGGCAGAACCGTAAATCTCTATATTTCATATCAGATACTGATTTGTTGTAATGGAATTATTTATTTAAAAGTTCCCAGAGTCAGTGCTATTGGCAATAGATTTGTGTACTATTTTAATGCATATCTTTATCCTACTTAAGTCTGGTGTTAATTTCATAAAACTGAAACGTGCTGAGTGCAGCAAAGCCTGCTCTCCAAATTCTGAGTTACAGGGGTCCCCGGTCACCATCTAGCACTGTCATGCTACGTTCTGTTCAGATTTCTGTCTTGTGAAAGGGAAGCATAGCTGGATACACAACATTCTCCACAAATGTATTTTCTGATTGACTCCTTTTGCTATGTGTCGATCTCACAATTTCCTTTGTCAAAATGAAATTTGTTTAAACTTCCTCTTTAGTCCTGGCTATTATCAAAAGCTTCCTTGTTGTTCAGTGGGTTCAAACCAATTGTAAATAATGATACTTTTAAACACAGAACCCATCCTTCTGTGCCTGAGCGGTAATTTCTACTTTTCCACACCCTTAGAAAAATGAACTCTTGGAGCAAAGACCTCAGCTCGTTCCCTCCGTGGACACCAGCAGCACACTTCTGGAGGGAGCTGCTTCTGTTCAAGGCTATTTGGAGTTGTTAGAAAGGAAAAGGTATACGCAGCACATGGGAAAATCTTCCTCCTAATTTTGGAGTATACGGAAGATTTGTACACAAGATCATTGTTTCATGCCATCAAACAAAACAAACATAAACCTACAAGCATGAAAAGACTTCATTCCTGTAAGCAGGCCACCCTATTTCTGAACATACTGACTACGGTTTTCTGTACAGTTTTTTTCTAATGCGGTTTTCTATAATTTTCTGAAGTCCATTTTTTTTTCACTTTTAAAATGCAGAGTTCTAAACCTATTACTTAAGAAACTACCCTGATTTCATCCAATTAAATGCAGTCCAGCATGTTTTTTTCTTCATGTGTGTTACCTGCCAGTAATAACAGCTTACAATGGAATGGAAATTCCTCTGTACTTCACAGTTATGACTGAGAACTTAGTAACCTACTTAAAAATAGAAGTACCCTTAAAAGCATGTTGTTAGTGCGGAATAAAGATGCCTAACTGAATCCTACCAAGGGATTGGAAGTAGAAACAAGTAAAGAGGTAATTTTCTTGTTCAAACAAGTTAATGCAAGAAAAACTTAACAGCTTTTCTAAAGACTGTGTTTAATACTCACTGTACTTAATCCCGAGAGAGCTAGTCGGTCAAAAGTAAGTTTTTAGACATGAATTATTCATTTCTGACCAAACCACATTTGGCACTCATTTGAATATTAAACCACATCCAATACAGTTCCTTGGAAATATTTTATTAATATGAACATAGAAAATTCATCAGTGGGGGAAGACACAGCTTAAGCAACTGAGAAAAAATCTTAGGATAACAAAAACCTTTTACAATGCATAAAGGAATCATTGTATGGGAATCACTGATTAAAACTAGAAAGAAATTATTTGACTTAATTCAAAGAAGCATAATTAAATAATTTATCTGATTATCCAAAGCAACATTAAAATAAACAAGTTTAAAATGGCATAAAGATTTTGAAATTCTCAACTAAGAAGCCAAAATTGCCTGGAAGATTTTCTTCTCGCATTGCGATAAAACACTTTTCCTAAACCTGTTATCTGGAGCACTCATCCTATACAATGTTTACAAATGTGATGTTAGAAAGTAGCTCCAAATCAGGCAATTTTGGAAAAATGTCAGTTTTTAAAAGACAATTAACTTATTGAGTGTCTTTATTGAACAGTTTATTTGGTTTTATTATTTTAGATATCAGAGCTTTGGATATGTCCTTACTCCTTCTGAAACTCAGAAAATAAGTTTTAGAAACATGTTGTGAATAAGAATTCAATGTTCATTTCTTTTAAACAGTTGCCATTACAGAAGTTTAATGTGAAAAAGTTACTTTAAAAATTGGAAAGGGTTACTAAAATCATTCTAATATAAGAAATGAAGAGAAAATTGGAAAAGAAAGGAACAAAGAAAGAGTTTGCTGGTGAAAATGATTTTACAGCTGCTCCTATAAATGTATATCTTCATTTAAACATAGAGCTTTTTTAATTAAAATTTTTAAAATTATTATTATTATTATTATTTGAGACAGAGTCTCACTGTGCCGCCCAGGCTGGAGTGCAGTGGCATGATCTCAGCTCACTGCAACCTCTGCCTCCCGGGTTCAAGCGATTCTCTGGACTCAGCCTCCCAAGTACCTGGGATTACAGGCACATGCCACCACGCCCAGCTAATTTGTGTATTTTTTAGTAGAGATGGGCTTTCACCATGGTGGCCAGGCTGGTTTCGAATTCCTGACCTCAGGTGATCCGCCCACCCTGGCCTCCGAAAGTGCTGGGATTACAGGTGTGAGCCACCACGCAGGGCCTAAAAGCAGAGCTATTGATGTCATTATTTAAATACAGGATCAGGTCCTAGGCCATAATACTATAGAAGATAAACATAAAATAAATTTTCTTCACTAAAACACACCTGGTAAAAGAGCACGGAGAAATCACAAGGACCCACTTGATCTAGCTCAAGTAAGGATTCTATCTATTGATTTGCCTTCCGCAAGGGCACAAATAAATCTTTTAAGAACTAATATATAAATCTAATTTTAAAATGTGTTAGATTTGTCAGGGTATGAGAGGCAAAAACAGAAGTTTTTTATTCACTCTTATAGCCAATCAGTAAGTATTAATGCAGGCCTACTTTTTTTCCCAAGAAGTTTGGTAAGCCCTTACTATAAAAGTAAATTGAGGAAAATTCCTATACTCTGGAAGCTGCCATTACTCGGAGGTAACATAGACCTTAACGGATAATCAGGACAAATGAATTATGCCGTGTGAGAGACACGAACAAGGCACTCAACTGGAGAAAGGAGGAAGGTCTTGGCATTGCTTGCACTCAGAAAATGTGGCCCCCAGGAAGAAGGGACATTTAAACTGAATCTGTTAAAATCAATAGGAGTTTCTAAGGGGTCAAAGAGTGAAGCAGAAGAAGATTCCAGAAAGAGTGGTTTTGTGATAGGTAAGTGAGACGCAGCATGGTGCATGATGAAAACTGACTCTTGCCCAGCACCCTGTGGCTGCCTGAGTGTGCACTGTTCTAGACGGTCGACTTAGGAGGCTTCCCCTCTCTGTTGGACGCTCGGTGTTCTTGCACAGTGCCTGCCATTTGACAGGTGCTTCATGTAGATGTGTGGATGGTATTTCGTTATTTTAAAATTCTATTTCCAGCTAGTGAGCCTAATCACCTTTTCTTTTGTTATACACCTAAAGACAGGAATTCTAAATGACACATAATCGTGAAATACAACGAATGTAGTTGGTATGGTTCGGCTCTGTGCGCCCACCCAATCTACAATACCATTGTATTTTCTATAATTTTGAAAGCCCAATATCAGGAAACAGAATGTAAAAGATTATTGATAAATGACAGATAAATGAACTAAAAGTGCTAGCATCTAGTGAACTACTTTATTTTGTCTGGTTTTTCTCATTTTCTATCGCATCATCCTGTCTGAGGATGGGTTCAGCTCTCTTCTCTTTTAATTGCATCTTTTCTGTTAGATCTTTAACCGATTTCTCTAAGCTCCCCTAAGTCTGTAAATACAATCAAGTTGCTCACATTTTGAAAAGAAACAAACAAAAAAGTAATCCTTCAATAGCTTATTATTCTCTGTCTACCTTTCTTTTCCCACCAAGCCCAGACCAGAAAGAGCAGTCTCAGTTCCCTACCTTGACGAGTTACTTCTCAACCTGCTGTATTCTGACTTCTGTCTCCATAACTCCATGGCATTCTATAATCAAATCCAAAAGGCAGTGTTCAGTAGGGTCAGATAGTAATTAACTTGGAAATTGGCCCAAAATATTACTAGTTTAAATAATATCTTCTTATTTTTTACTTAGCTGAGTCTGGCCTTTTTCTGAATATAAGCATAGAACTTGCCGGGCACGGTGGCTCACACCTGTAATCCCAGCACTTTGGGAGACCAAGGCATGAGGATCACAAGGTCAAAAGATCGAGACCATCCTGGCCAACATGGTGAGACCCCATCTCTACTAAAAATACAAAAATTAGCCGGGCGAGGTGGCACGTGCCTGTAGTCCCAGCTACTCAGGAGGCTGAGGCAGGAAAATTGCTTGAAACAGGGAGGCAGAGGTTGCAATGAGCTGAGATCGCGCCATTGCACTCCAGCCTGGGCATGACAGAGTGAGACTCCATATAAAAAAAAAAAAAAGAATAGGACAAATGTTTGGAAGAGGGGCAGGCCTCAGCCACTTTCCTGAGTCCTCTCTCTCCACGTGTCTCTCTCCCTCACTCCTTCCCCTTTCTTTCTTTGTTTTCCTTATCCTCAAAATCCTACCTCTAAAGTTGTGTTGAGATCTGCAGCCTTCGCTGTCCCATGTCCTCAGAAGAGCTGTTGGCAGAAGGAAGTGGTCTGGGTTTACTTCTCGTTGGCTAACTG
This sequence comes from Macaca fascicularis, assembly GCF_037993035.2. Taxonomy (NCBI): domain Eukaryota; kingdom Metazoa; phylum Chordata; class Mammalia; order Primates; family Cercopithecidae; genus Macaca; species Macaca fascicularis. The sequence goes on from NC_088376.1 coordinate 202,036,955, forward strand.
AGAGGCAGTCCCACATTGCAAGAGACAGTGTGGCCTCTAATAGCAGGTCTCTTTCAGTACTGACATTTTTTAATATTTAATAATTTTACTTTTGCAAATATACTTTATTTTAAAGAGATAATCTGAAAACTAATTTTAATCTGAAAACCAATTACCCTGGCTCTGGAAAATCCAGATGATATAGTGAACCCTATGGCATACAACTGCTGAACTCACTTTCCTGCTTAAAATCTCATGTGCAGCCACTGAAGTTGCTACTAAGCAACCATTCACCCCTTTTTTATGCCATCGTAATCCTTACTATGTTCACACAATAATGTGTCCAGGTAATCCTTGCTTTTCCAGCTCCATTCCCAGGTATGTGCTGACATGTGACACAGTTCCGGCCGGTAAGATATGAGTGAAAATCTTCTGGAGATTCTGAAGCAGCTTTTGCTTTCCTGATGAAAGGAGACAGACAAGGCTGATACAAATCCCTACCCTTTCTTCCTGCAGTGAAAGTGGCTGTGATATCTGCAAGAATAGCGAGGTGGCAGAAGTACGAAGGTATAGCCCAAAAAATCATCGCGATACGAAATCTGACGTTGCTGAGCTGCCAAACCAAGGCCAACAGCCACAAAACTTCAGATCTTAAATGCTGTGTGACGGGTGGCTGTGTTTTTATGTCTATTTATTCCCTCTTCTTCTCTAGAGTCTCCCTTGGAGGATGCAGATCTAATTTTTAATGACTTGTTAATGCCCACTTTTTCATGGTACTATTGGATATCTTCATCAAGACATTTCATGGAGAGCTCAGATTTAGAATACGAAAAATAAATCCATTGTCTTCTCCAAGTCAAAACCAAAACCAAAATATCTGTATTCACCTTTTGAGTAAATGGCACCGTCATCTACCCAATTGTCCAAAAGAGACACCAAGGAGTTCTCCTGACTCCCACTTCCCAGCGGTGCGCGTGTCCCAGCACTCGGTGAGCTCTGCCTGCTGATTTGCTCTGCCTAATCTCTCTCGGGTGCTTGCCCTTCCCTCTATTCCTGCTACTCTTGTTTGAAGATGTCAGTCTGGCACTGAAACTCTGAATGTCTCCCCTTGCTCCCAATCCCCTCATCTTCGTCCATTCATTCTGGTTCTGCCACAGCAATGGTTCTAAAATTTGAACGCTATTACTCCCTTTCTGGAAAACTTTCGGGAGATATCTCTACCCACAGAATAGTCCAAATTGCTGGGCAAGGCATATAAATTCTCATGATCTATAATTGGCTTTTTGTTTTTCTGCTACATCTGCAGTTAATACCTGATGCAGTGACATACGTGTCCTGGATGACAGTGTACTGTTTTTTGTGTAGTTTTTGTTGCTGTTTTTACTTGAAGTTTATTATGCAAATAATTCAGATAATTCAAGTAGAGTAAAATTGAAAAGATATCCTTAAACTTCCACTTCATCCTCACATTCCATTTCCCAGAAATAACAGCTATTAAACACTTGAAGTGAATTCTGCCATGTTCTCTCCTACTGCCAAATCATTCTGCTTCTGTTTCCTCTGCCAGGAATAGGTTTACCTTTTGTTTGGTAAATTCACAGGTATCCAAACTTCTGGGCTCAAATGTCATCCCTACAAGAAAGCATTTCCTCAATCATGTAAAAGTATAGAGAAAATATTTTCATATTTCCCTATGCTAGGGTATTCCAGGCAAAGAAAACTGGAAAGTGGGTTAAAGGATATGCTTGGAAAGTTAAAGCATAATTGAATAGGTAGCAATTTCAGAGATATAAAGATGTATCTCCCCAGAGCTATGTGTTTTGGCTTCAAAGGGGAATGAACCTTGTAGACATTCACATACATTCCAAATTCCAGTTTACATTTCCAAATTGTGATACATTTGAGAGACAAAGCTTCTCTTTTCCTCTCAACGGGGATGATGGCAGCTGTAGAGCAGCAACCATGTACACTTCAAGATTCATAATTTTGGAGTTCTTTTCCTGTGGCACACAAATCTCTTTCTACACACAGGCTTAGCCAATTGGCCATCATCACTCTGACTCAGATTGGAGGTAGGTGGTCTGGAGAAATTGTCTTGATACAGAAACCTCAGCTTTGCTTTTAAGTTAATACAGATAGATAGATGATAGATGATAGATAGATAGATAGATAGATAGATAGATAGATAGATAGATGATAGATAGAGATATAGATATATATTCTAATGTGTGTGTGTGTATGTGTGTCTGGTGTGGATCTTACCAAAGTACTAGGCATGAATACAGAGGATGAAAATCCCATGGGTCTTAGTATTTAGTGTTAGTAGCCGAGGTCTGTAGAGTGTGAAGATCTCTCGTAGTGCCTGTTGGTAGAGTGAGGAGTCACCGCCCTTGGGAACTTGTGGCATGCTCCATGTGGTTCCAGGCCATAAAGTGATACTGTTGTTTAGCACTTTGAATTTTTCCACACAGGTAGTAACTATTCAGAAACAACCAAAACAGGCAACAAGTGGTTTGTCCATTTCTAAGCATCTTAGAATATTAATTGGTTGTAATGTAAAGCATCACTTGTCTTTGGCAAGCTGAAGAGAGTGGACTTAACCAGTAATAGCCAAAAGAATCAGGTATTATTTTCAGGTACAAACGTTTTAGTCTGTTAGCAATAGGGAAACAGTGGATATTATTTTTGTAGATTACTGCGGTGTTTCTTTAGGTACTGGTGGCATGCCAGGGAATCAGAGGGGAAAAGTTGGATCCTGCAAGAGTAATGGTCTTATGGCTTTAGAGCAAAGAAATAGCTTTGAATGGAGTTAAAATTAATATATAATCTATGTATACATATACATACACTATATATAATACACAAAAAATATATATGTATATATACAAACATATACACACATTAGAATAAATATATATATGCATATACATACACACAAAGGCACTTTAGAAATTTGTAAAGTTGTCTGAACAAATTTAGGCCTCATCCTCTATTCTCCCATAGACACCTGTTCCTACCTCTAATAATTAACTTATCACATTGGTTTACCATGTTTTAGAAAAAAATCGTCACCCTTTAAATGTGTGTTAAAAGATAGTAGAAGCTGTCATCTATTTCTTTTTGAGTCACAAGTTACTTTCACATTTCCAATATGCTGAAAACACTTAATCATTAAAGAATAAAAGGACACAAATAACAAATATTTAGGTGTAATTTAATATCTTGGAAATATTCTACAATGTTTCCAAATAAGAATAAAATTGCCATCATATATCTTTATAGTCTATTATTTCTTTTCCCACAGAAAGGCAAAGTTTATATTCAATTTGTTTATAACTGAAGTTTATATTAAATTTATACTAATTTTTTTTAGAAGACTCAGAAAACAGGAATCCATCAGCCATGTGACGTTCTATAGTATTGAGCTAAAATGGAGTTAGGAGGCTGGGGGAGGGATCAGGAGGAGCAGAGAGAGACGGAGAAATAATAATTCCTATCCCACCTCAAAAGTCAGAATAGGATACATTTTCACGTTTGAATTTTGGGTGGCAGAAATGGGAAGCCTGTACCTTCCAGATGAGGTAATCAAATTGGCTTCAACAACACCAAATACTTTTAAAATGCAAGTATTCACTGGAACAAAGGAACTACAAGCGAGATAAAAATATGAACAATGTTTTAATGTTTCTTTATAATTGTTTATATTCCCATATTCAAGTTGAAAATCCTATTTTATGTTTCTTCACAGTATAAATCAAAGTTTGTAACTATTTTCTATTCTATTGAGGTGCTTTTTTAAAACTCCAAGTTAAAATGCCAATTGTTATGACAAAATAATTAAACGTGAATACTATTATCACTTTCTTCTATGGATGACTATAAAAGTTTAACATATGTTTACACTGTGACTAGAAAATGAAATAGATTAAGAAAATGTTAATGAAAGTCTCTTTAAAAAAATGTATAACTGGATTCTCTCTTTGGGAAAAAGAATCATTGACTTTACTACAGACAGATTTCAGTAAATTTGTGCTGATCACCCGCCATTCTAATCATTACTGTCAGGAAGTCATTTTGAGATCACAGGTCACAGCTTTACATTCGACTGTGGCATAGGAAATTTCACCAATAACTTTGTGCACATAGAGAAAGAAAGCATGCTGAAAGCAGACCTACTTTAGTGATACATTTATTTAAAGTATTTTAAAGTGATTCTGGAAGTGTGTTTAAGTAAAGATAATCTTTCGGTTGAATGCATTTAAAATTAACCTGTGGTTCTTATGAGAAGAACTATTATCAGCCCTAAATATTTTGCATTTTAGTTTCTGCCCCAGTGATGCTATTGAAACTGCTTTCTTGAAGGTCCTCAATCACTCCCTAATTGCCAAATCCAGTGGCTTTTTTTACTTGTCATCTTCTGGACAGTGTTGCATCATTGGATACTGCTCATGCGCTCTTCTTTCTTGAATGTATCCTCTCTATCAGAGAATAAAGTGATTTTAAAGACACGCATACCCCTGGCCGGGCGCGGTGGCTCACGCCTGTAATCCCAGCTCTCAGGGAGGCAGAGGCGGGAGGATAGCTTGAGCCCAGGAGTTCGAGACCTGCCTGTGTAATATAGCGAGACCCCGTTCTCCACAAAAAGGAAAAAAAAAAATGCATACCCCTTTATGTATTTAGCACTGTGTATATGATTTTTGTCCTTTAAAAATCTTGTTAATGATAGACTACTAGGGTTTATAAAATGTTAATTGTATCAACCACATTGTATTACTGTACATTGTATTACTATAGGCAACTGGGATATATTGTATTACTCAGGCAACTGGGACACCTGTTTTTCAATATGAAGAATTATAAGGCATTTACCACAGAGCTAAAAGTAGAACATACACAGAGATAATGAGTGAAATCAGAGGTGGGGAGACCATATCCAGTCTCCCGTATTTGCGTAACTAAAATTGTATTCGCTTACTTATTGTCTGTGGCTGCTTTGCACGGCGAGGGCAGAGTTTGCACGGCGAGGGCAGAGTTTGCACGGCGAGGGCAGAGTTTGCACGGCGAGGGCAGAGTTTGCACGGCGAGCGCAGAGTTGAACAGCTGCCGTAGAGGCTATTTGTTGTACAAATAGCTAAAATATTTACTTTCTAACTTTACCCAGAGAAAGTTCACAGGTCCCTGGTCAGAGCACTGATTTACTGACCTTCGAAGAGAACCATTCCTCTTTTTAGATGCAAAATAAATAAATAAATTAATTAATAAAACAGCACCCTCATTATAAGGCTTTATGCCAGGATAGGAAGGTTGTGCTGAACTAGTTGCTGTCTCGAGTCTTCTAGAGAGCCCTGCCAGCTGTGACCTTAATTTTTGGCACCTTTCCACAAGAATAAGCATGTATGCTCAGTGTAACTGACCGTCTAAAAAGATTCAAGAAAACCTCACGCTATCTCCTTCACAATTCTAGTTTTAAGTGTGCAGAGTCCAATCTGCAGTAGCGGGTTCCTTATCCCTAGGACCCAAGCACGGAAAGGAAGTAAAGGAAGGCCTCATGATATATGGTACTTTATACTGTAACTATTGTGTCCCGATACATTGATCTATGATTCATCGTGTTACCCCTTTCAAAGCCTGTCTGTGATTGGTTACTGTACATCCATCATTCAGTTCATACAGAGACAGCAGTCGGGTATTTATGGTGATTGGTTACTGTACATCCATCGTTCAGTCCACACATAGACAGCAGTTGGGTATTTATGTTGACACCTTGTCGCCCAGTGATAAGCCACGTGCCATTTTGCACAAATGGATAATTGATAGAAGAAATTGATCAACAAAAGTCAAAATGCAGTAAAGAAACAAAAAGTGATGATGTTAGAAGTGAAATTCATATTAAACATAGATGGAGTTTTGGAAGCAATTGCCGTGTGAACGTTCACACTCCCACTTTTCAGAGACTCTAGATACACATCCAGAGGAATTTTGTGAAAACGAACTTGTTGACACAAATGAGGGAAGAGGTTGTGACACAAATGAAGAAGATGTCCCGGAAGAAATGATGCTACGAAACTTGACATCACAGGAAAACTCAGAGACTTTCTTTACAAAAGAATAAGCTGTTAGAAGTGGATCCAAACTCAGAAAAGAGGATAATGATGTACAACGACATAGAAAAGATGCCCATTCCATATCATAAACTATAACAAAAAGAAAAAAAGAGGAAGTAATATTTGAACTACTGTTGATTAATTTTCTTATAAGCAATGACATTTTAATTCTCAACGTTTCTAGCCAGAAATACCATTTGACCCAACAATCCCATTACTGAGTTTATAGCCAAAGGATTATAAATCATTCTACTATAAAGACACATGCACACGTATGTTTATTGCAGCACTATTCACAATAGCAAAGACTTGGAACCAATCCAAACGCCCATCAATGATAGACTAGATAAAGAAAACGTGGCAAATATACACCATGGAATACTATGCAGCCATAAAAAAGAATGAGTTCATGTCCTTCTCAGAGACATGGATGAAGCTGGAAACCAACATTCTCAGTAAACTAACACAGGAGCAGAAAACCAAACACCGCATGTTCTCACTCCTAAGTGGGAACTGAACAATGAGAACACATGGACACAGGGAGGGGAACATCACACACTAGGGCCTGTCGAGGGTGGGGGCCTAGGGGAGGGATAGCATTAGAAGAAATACCTAATGTCAATGTTGGGTTGATGGGTGCAGCAAACCACCATGGCACGTATATACCTACCTAACAAACCTGCACGTTCTACACAGGTGTCCCAGAACTTAAAGCATAAGAAACAAAACAAAACAAAACAAAATAAATGATAGGGTACTAAGTAAATATTGGTGTTTAGTGCTTTTTAAAAAATCCTTCTTCATTTATAACAGAGAGTGTAAGAAATTGCAATGTTTTGACCAAGGTCCTTAAAGGTCATAGAGCAGTCAGAATTTTCTCCATTGATTATTAAGATCTCTTTGCACAATTTCAACTTTCATGGTCTTTTTTTAGTATTGCACTGCCATGTAAAGCAACAACTACCTGTATTTGTCTTACTGAATTTGTCTGGATATGTACTGTAGGAATTTTAACACAAACACTGTAGTGGTCCATTATCTATTATTTGGAGGGCAGATATGGTTGAGGAGAACTTCTGACTAGGCTTGACCCTTCTGCTGATTTTCATATGACCTTCAACATCTCTGTGCTCTGTTAACTGCCTAAAAGATTAAGTGTATTTTCTAGAAGTAAAGTAAGGTTTAAAAGTAAAAGCTGTAAAGAACTGAATTAGCTAATCAGCACGTCAATAGTAGTAACACGCTGAGGCTCAGGTGTGTAAACTTTCATCCTACCTTCTCTAATCTAGCAGTTCTTGGAGTCTGACTTTTCTTTTTACCTCCTTCCTCCCATTTCTCACTTTTTCTTTCTCTTTCTCCCTTTATTGCTTCCCTTGACTCTTCATCTAACTCGTCTTAGAATAGATTCAAATCTTTGTTATTATTATATAACATTCATTTTGTTTTTGACAAAACTTTGATCCTGATTCAGTATCTATCATCACAACACATCAGACGCTGGATTCAGGGTTTATAAATCACTTTGATTCAATCATTTCTAATTCTTTTTCACTCTATTTCTCTCTGTCTCTGTCTGTCTCACACACACACACATCAGAACAAAATAAATAACTTCTCTGAATGTGTGTGTTGTTGTGGTTGTTGTTTTGTATATGAACCTCAATTGATTTTTTTCCCCCTGTGTTTTCACAGCACTGGAATTACGTGCATTAAATGAAACTCATTTCCCAGTATTAACTCTTCAATGCTTAAACAATTCTCTTGATACATAGGTTAGAAAGATTTTAATTGCATACATCAGTCTAGGTTCAGTTCATCACAACCTCCACATCCTACAAACATAACTGGCTTCTGGGAACATGCACAATAGTAACCCTCTAAAACAATTCACTGTGCATTTTGGTAAGCAATTATGTTTCTAATTTGGTAATGGAAAGGGATAAAGATATAAAACAATTAAAGAGCTAATTATAAGTTCCATTTAAATATATAAAATATAATACATGGTCATATACTCTGGAAAAAATATTCATTTATTTGCTAGTGAAATTTTAGGGAGCAACGTGTATGATAAATTGACAAAATATATAGATATTGGTGCAGAAAAAGTTTCATTTCATACTCTGGTTCATATGACTCTGAGCCTGTTTAAGTCTGAAAAAACGAAGAGTGGAATTTCTAAATACATATAGTTCTCTGAACAACTTCTTTAAACATAAAAGTGACCTTTGTTTTTTTTTTCTTAGGCTGCTACACACTACTCAAGGTAATTATATATTGGTGGTATACCTCAAATAAAATCTAAACCAAAATTATAAAGAAAATGCCTGTAATTCATTTTCTCCTTTTATAATAATATATCTTATAAAATAAATTGCTTTTAATCTAACAGCCTTCTTTAGGTTGTACTCTATTAAAGGAAATTGGGCCAGAATTGATTTGGGTAGTGAAATTTATCATTACACACAGAAAATGGACAATGAAATGTGATTAGACTACATGTGCCCATCATTGCCTTTTTCAAGAGCAAGCCTTGAACAGAAGAGACTGGATTCAATGAATCAATAACAGTAAAAGCAAAATTGGAGGGCTGTCAAATCAACTTAATTCCTCTCTTCTGATCAAGCAGCATCCAATCATCTAAAGCACAATGCTAATAATCAAATTAAATTGCATTTGACTCCTTTTACCTGGAGTCAAAACACACATCTGACTGTAATATTTCATATACTTAACTTTGAAAAGCCACTCACATACTGACATATACTAGAATCAAATGCTTGTTGCATACTCAGGATGAGGCAGAGGACAAAATTACTTTTGATTATGCTCTTAAACTAAATGGAACAATTAAAATAATAGGTTTCCTTCATCTATTCAACAAATATCGCAAACCTAAAGAACTTCGCAAGCATCAGCATATTAATATGATTTTTAGCCATTCCGATGGTATTCCTTTTGCACAAAGCGGGCCTTTTTTATTCTTTGGTGCATGGAAGACCTAAATACGCCACGCATTGAATTAGATCACATGCTTTTCCAGCTGGCTACTGGGTATCTGTCTTACGGGTCCCATTAGCAACTTATAACACAGCTTTAATACACTGCATGATAATTGCTGGTGTACAGTCATTAAGAGGAATCATGACTAAATCTTCTTTAAAATGGAAATGTCCAACACAGTGGCATTTAATGAGCAAATAATGAATAAATGAATGAAATGAAATGAATGAATGAAAATGTATCATTACAGACACAACACAGTCTAACATTGTGAGACTGACTGGGCAGAGACAAGATTGGACTCTACGAACAAAAAAGAAATTATTTTTAAAGTCCTCCTTAAGGAGAGAGAGTTTCCTTTTGAACTATTAGAAGGGCTATAAACATAGATTTGCGGCTTCACTACATGGCAGTTTCCAAAGGCACACTTCATTGAAGAAGATGGTCGAGAATGTCTTCGAAGGAAGCAGTTTCCAATGTGGATATGAGGCAAAGATGAGAGTCTAAATGAGTGACACCCTGCATACAGTCATATTTTCAAAAGGAGCTCATCAAGACTGTTGGAGCCCAGCTTTGCCTTCAGAAAGGCCTCCTGGTGTTAGAAGAAAAAACAGATGGGTACAGAGTTAAAGACTGGTGTCTCTGGAAAGTTTTTCAGCGGGTGATTTTCATGAAGTTTAAACAAAAGAAAAACATTTGTGTTCAGAGTAAGGGAGAAGGAAGAAAGGGGGGAAAGAGGAGTTATGAAATGTCGCTCTGAGAAGAGGGCTCTGGAAAGTATAGTTGAGTAATATAAAGTAAGACTATAAAATGATGAATAGAGTCACAGTTGTCAATTAAAACCAGGAAAACGATGCTAAAGAAGAGGACAATTGCACAATGGACAAAAGTAAAATGACAGAAAGAAGAAGAAGAGGAGGGAGGAAAAACCTTGGGCAAAGAACAGTGATGTTGGGGAGGAGTGTGAGGATTGCGGCATCCATTTGCCAAGAACAGGTTTTGTTGTTGAAAACCTTGATAGGGCACCCAGCCTGAGAACAAGGCAGTGCCCGAGGCCCAGGTTTTTTTTTTTTTTTTTTTTTTTTTTTGCTATTTTTCTTTCTCTTATTCGCCACAGGTATGATTTACCCAAAAGGAACGTGAGGCCAGAAGTTGCATTGAGCATGCTCTGTGCCTCAACAGGAGACAGTGGTTTAGCAGCAATAGCCACAGTGTTACAGAGAAACCCATGGCAGCTCTCAGCACATCTTCAAGCATAGAGTTAGATATAAAACAATTAAAGAGGAAACAGGGGGAGGAAGGTCAGTGTTAGCTGCACAGTTACAGAGAACAGGCAGCACATTAGGAAATGATAAACATAACCTTGCACAGACTCGCTTTAAAAAGGCATCAGTGGTTCAGGGCTATAAAATGTCGTGCATTGTGTCAAAGGATATGTGCGTTTAAAAGAAACCTGGAAGTGTATTTAAACATTTGCAGATGGAGCAGATGGGGCCACAGAAGAAAACTACGTTATTCAGATTACATTGCCTCCGAGTCTGGGTAGCAATTTAAAACAAAGGCATGGGTTAGAGGGAGATTTCATAGCAATATGGGGATCTTTTGTACAGACACACACATCTGTGTTGATAGGGACCAAAAGGAATCTGGATATCAGAAAGTCCAAATAAAAGAGAAAAAAGTCTTAATGAGATGAAGGCCTGCCTGGAGAAGTCTGATATGGTGGGGAAAATTCCCTTCCCTTAAACTAAGTCGCTAGAAAAGATAACTGAAGTATAAAGCACTTTTTTCAGATGGCGAAAGCCTCTCATGCAAATTTTGTTTATTCAACAAGACCTGGATAAACAGCAGATCTGATCAGTAGCCAGACAAAAGAAGTACCATGGCTCTTGCTTAGAGGTCTGAAAAGATCTCACTATATTCTGAGGTTAAGCTGACCTCTGATACTGACAATTGCTGAAGTCCTTATACTTTTCAGTGTGGCTACATTGACAGACTAGAAAATAAACGCCTAGAGAATTTAAATTACAATTATATTTGTATTTAAATTTCTGTCATTTGCATCAAGTAAGAAATCAGAAAGAGGTCCATAAGGACCTTATTTCTTTAATTTTTACAAAAGAGAAAAATGGTACATACTTTTAAAAAATAACCTTTACTTTCTAAAATGGATAAGCACTGGGCATCAAAATAATTATGAAAACCTAGAGTAAATTATATTTTTATTACAAGTACAAAATATAAACAATTTCTTTTTAAAATGCACTGGTTGATAACCTGCCCCTTCCCCATTGTATTTCTGGTGGGAGGGGGATGTAAAATCTGTAGCATACTGGAAGATAGTTTTCTATCACCGTTAAAAATAATTTGGAGTGGTCTCCACACAAGTGTTCCAGATAGATCTTGAGAGTGTTATAAATCTGACCAGGTTTCTAATACAAATGTAATGACACAGAGCACTTGAACACACCACTTCTGACCAGGGTTCCGATGGTTACTTTGTTTTGAGGAAACACTCCTATTATTCCAGTGTGCTGGAGTCTGCCCACGCTGGCTGGGCTCCAGAGGGCTGAATGTGCACATCTCTCTCCAGCACTGCCTCCCAAGCCCTCAGGTTGGCAGCTTGAAATCGGTCCTGAAAATTGTCAAAAGCTACAATGAGGGCTCCCCCACCGCCTTCCAGAGACCAGCTATTAAACATTTACCAACACACCACTGTCACTATCCTCACTCTGCTTTTTATCATCCCTCTGAACAGAGCCACAGTAAGTCATTAACACTTTGCCAGGGAACCTGTCGATAAAACACTGTGTCAATGGGCAATGCTTATTTTTATTTTCAGCCCATCGCCCAGGAGTGCTTCAGGGCTTTCCAGCCTCCATTCTCACCGGCGTGCTCAGAGAACTGACTGCATATTGCAGTGCCAAACCGCAGGCTAACATGGTACAGGTGGAAAAAGCCCAACCAGTGAATAAAATAGAAGAGCTCCTACAGCCATTCTGTATCCCATTCTTCCAAATGTTTTAAGACACTATTCAAATGCCACCTGCTCTCTGTAGACTTTCACGGTTCCCTCATTTTTTTTTTCCTTTGCTCTTTTGAGATGGTTTGTATTTCTATCGTGATGGTTGTTTCATTTTGGCTCACAATATCAGACTGAATCATAGAAAACGACATTTTCTAGGCAAATTAGAGTGGAATTTTACCAATTTTATACAGGTCAATTTAATACATTTAATTGTTTAGTATTTTCATTTTCCACTGGAATGTAAATTTTTGCTCGTTTTTGAGACGGGGTTTCGCTCTGTCGCCCAGGCTGGAGTGCAGAGTTACAAGTGTGGTTCACGGCAGCTGGACGTCGCAGGCTCAAGTGATTGTCCCACCTCCACCTCCTGAGTTGATGGGACCACAGGCATGCAGCACCGTGCCCGGCTAATTCTTTTTTATTTCTGTAGAGAAAGGGTTTTGCCATGTTTCCCAGGCTGCTCTCGCATTCCTGGACTCAAGCGGCTCTCCTGCCTTGGACTCTCAACGTGCTGGAATTACAGGTGGGAGCCACTGTGCTCAAATATAATGTAAATTTTTTGAGGGTTTCAAACATGTTTTATTCAGCATTTGACCACACCTGGACAAATAGATCACATATAGTTTTGATTAAATGAATAAGTATCAGAAAAAAATACATTAAAGAAAAAACAGTCTTCGCGAGCCCACATAGTTCGATGAAAGTAAATGATAATAGTACTCTTCTACGGTTATACTGCTCTCTGAGGAATCTGAACACATTTGATAGATCTGGCTATGACAATGTGAGCAATACAATGTGTCAGTGACATTCATATGGGCAAATGTGGACTTACATTGTACTTATTCTGTCTGATAAACATGTAGCCCTTTATAGACTTCATGACATTCCAGCTATATCTCGAAGTATACGTAAAAATACTTTATCTCGATATCCCATCCAGCACCACTGTTGTACAAAAGAAAAAGCAGAATGAGATTTCCAGATGCAAACAGAGAAAATTATTTAACACAACCAAATATACTATGAGTAGCAGCCCTGTAGAAAAACATAAAACAGAAGAAAGGCAGTAAGAATTGTGCCTTCTCCCTTGTGACAATTCAAATTGTAGTGCAAAGTGGAAATCGGCAAGCTAAGCTTTCGAATTAGCTGCTAACATATCAATAGGTGTAAACTGCAATAGGCAACGTTGCTTTAATTGGAAGACCCATATCATAGCTCTGTACCCTCGAGATGCACAAACACGAAGTTATTCTGTCACTTCCTATCGTAGGAGAAATACAGAGTGACAAGTTCAACTAAGAAAAAATAGAATATAAAAGCTTGCTTTTATCTAAGTTTTCCTAGAAGGTGGGTAGCTACCATGAATCCGTTAATGGATTAACGGATGATTTAATGATTTCTAATGGTTCATTAAATGATTGGGATGCAAACCCAGGCATTCGAGCCAGCAAAGGCACCCACTTTGGGTCCCCTCCCTTTGGATGGGAGCTCTGTTTTCACTCTATTAAATCTTGCAACTGCCAAAAAAAAAAAAAAAAAAAAAATAGAGATCCATGTAAAATTGTATTTATTTTTAAAAAGTGTCTAGGGGTAACTGGGATAAACAAAGGAAAAGGCGGCAATACTGCCTCTTGACTACCATTTAACAATTCGTATAATAAGGAAGAATCTAGATAAAATGTCTCCATTACAATTTCCGGGAGGCTAGACTCGTTACGGCTTTCCTGCCTCGAGTCATTAATAGCTGAGTTGTGAGGCAGGAACTGGACCAGAATTAGATATGTTTGAAACTGGCCAAGAACACTTTGATGAGAGACCACCAGGGAGAAGAAATTTTAAAAACTACAGTTCGCCCTTTAGTAAATTATGTAAGTATAGTTCCCAAACTGGGCTGTGGAGCACCTAAGCAGCGAGAAGTTGTAAGTTCATGGAAAGCATGAAGGCATTTTAAAAAATCATCAAATAAAATGTGTACTACTGCCTGGATATCCACATCTTATTTAAGAGGCAGTGTATTATAGTGATTAGGTGTATGGATGGAAGCCAGACTACCTGGGTTCTAATCCTGTCTCCTAGCCATGTGACTTGCCCAAGTTATACAACCTCTCTGAGCCTCTGTTCCCTTGTCTACAAAACGGGAGAATGAGTGGTACCTCCCTCTGAATGGTTATGAGAGCTAAATGAGTTAAAACATCTAACGTTTTTGGAATAGGACTTGGTACATAGTAAATAGTACCACAAGTGTTTGCCATCAGTATATTTACAGGACAACTAATATGTAGCTATAACATGTCATATAAAATGAATTAATAATACAAACTAATAATAAAACAAAAACTATTTCAAAGGCATTGTTATATTTATAGTAGCCTTTTCTCATTATAAAGCTTCTTTATCAGTAAATATTAACTGTACACCCATTTAAGAGGGAGTGAAAATATTTTTCAACTTAAAAAAAACAAGCCTGAGAATTTAAAAGGTAGTTATAGTTACTTATGAAGATGGCCTACTAAGAAACAAACAATTTTAGTGTGTTTATTTGACAGATCTGCCTGACAGGCATAGAAAAATAGTTGAGTCTCTGGTTCTCTCAACTCTGGGCTGAACATCACTGATCTCTGTACATCATCTTCCCAGTGATGCCAAAACCCTGGGATCTCCAAAGTGATGAATAACATTATTGCAGAGGTTCAGGGGTTTATTATCTGTGCCAAAACAAAAACTCGGGGCTAAGGATCTTGCTATGATGTTTGACTTGCTCATATTTAAAAAAATAAGTTTTTTGTTTTTGTTTGTTTGTTTTTGGAGACGGCGCCTCACTCCATCGCCCAGGCTGGAGTGCCATGGCACTATCTCGGCTCACTGCAATCTCCACTTCCCGGGTTCAAGCGATTCTCCTGCCTCAGCCTCCCAAGCAGCTGGGAGTAGAAGCATGTGCCACCACGCCTGGCTAACTTTTGTATTTTTAGTAGAAATGGGGTTTCACCATGTTGGCCAGGCTGGTCTTGAACTCCTGACCTTGGGTGATCCGCCCGCCTTGGCCTCCCAAAGTGAAAAATAAGTTTTAATAAAAGAAGATAAAACTAAGGAATCATAACACTAATTATGAAAGGGTAACACCGTCAATGCTCATATTAAGAAAGGAGGAAAACATAATTTCCTCTGCTTCTAAAATGGTTATTTCCCATAGCACCATATACTTTGCATATATTAGACGTTTATTTATGTTTACTGAGTTGATAAAAGTACATTTCAAAATTAAATAGTTAAAAGATATATATTTTTTTTTTACAGGATAGGAACACTTTCCCATGAAGTGCCTAACTTAAACAAATGGCAACAGTTCTTGAAAAACAAAAAACATGATGAAGTGTCTACATGAAACTATTAGATTGGGTTTAGTCGAAAGACTGTGTGTGGCTTTCTGATTGGTGAGAAAACTAATAAAGCTGCACTTGAGTAGTAAGAGGATGACCTCTTTTGGCTTATTTGGGCTCCTAATATAACAGTCACTGAACTAGCTAATTAGCTTGGCACGGTTTCAAGCTATTGGATCATAGGAAGTGATAGAGTACAACAGAAGGCATCTCTTGGCGAGAATAACTATAACTCATCATTTTCTGAGAGGCGTTCTTGTGGAAAGGACTTTTAGCAGCTTTTTGATCTCTGGCACTGATTTGGAATAAAGAAAAACGCCCATTTAATTTATCATGTTAACGTTCAGTAGTATGCAAGCATAGCAAGAAGGCAGCAGCGCACGATTGATGTGAGTGAGGCAGTAGGCCCAGCTACTGCATGCTGTCACTGCAAGCCTTTCTCTCCAAATGTTTTGGAAAGTTTTATATCCAGACAAACGGCATTAGGTTATGAAAATGTAGGCAAGTGGAGAGCTCTCCATAATCCTCCTTGTGATGGTTAGTTTTCGGTGTTAGCCAGACAGCTGGTAAAGCATTATTTTTAAGTGTGTCTGTGAGGATGCTTCCAGAAGAGACTGACACTTGAATCGATGAACTAAGGAAGGAAGATGGAACCTCATCCAATGGGGGTGGGCACCACCCAATTGATTGAAGGCCTGGATAGATTTTAAAAGGCAAGATAACTTCTCTCTTTTGGAGCTGGGACACTCATCTTCTCCTGCCCTTGGACATCCAGAACTACAGGTTCTTTGACCTTCAGACTGTGTAACTTGCACCAGTGGCCCCAAGTTTCTCAAGCCTTCGGCCTCAGGCTGAGAGACTGAGAGAAACACGATCAACTCCTCTTGTTCTCAGGCCTTCAGACCTGGACTGAGCGATGTCACTGGCTTCCCTGGTCCTCCAGTTCGCAGATAGCCTATCGTGTGACTTCTCAGCCTCCATAATCATGATGTGAGCCAATTTCCACAATAAGTTTCCACAAAGAATTCCATCTATATGTGGATGTATATATACACAATACATATATATATAGTGTGTATATATGTATTGTATGTATATATACACACACTGTATGTGTGTATATATACATACAATACATAGTGTATGTACATATATATAGTGTGTATATAGTGTACATACACATACATATATAGGGATGTGTGTATGTCCACTATACACACTATATATAGATACACACTATATATATATATATAGAGAGAGAGAGAGAGGGTTATATACTGTGTTTATGAGCGTATTCTGTTTCTCCAGAGAGCCCTGAATAATACATTTCTCTATCAAAGAGAATTATGCATACAAAAATATATAAATACTCCCCAAACTGACTTGGATTATGCATTCTAGAAATATTCACTGTTTATACTCAAAATTTAGAGCTTTGGGAAAATTTTTAAAGCTTCGCCTTGGAAAACGTGGCTTCCCAAACATCTTGAATGTAAGAAGAAAAGGGTATTGCCAAACTTACTGAGATGTCACGTCCGCCTGACAGGTAAGTTTATGCCTGAAAGTCAGTCAATGGATCATCTCAGCAGACCTTACATATTGTAAATCTCATTGTTCCAAAAAACTGCCTCGAATGCTAGAAATGGTGCTCGTGACGAATAGAACACATGCTCTTTAGAAGCTGAATTGCTCATATCCTGTCTTTGGGATTTACAGACTAAGCCTTGGGAGTCAGCGGTTCTGCCCACCATGCTTGGCACAAACGCACTAGGCCTGTAACCGGCACTGGGGAGGTTTCATACTTGGGTTTTAAGTTTTGGGGTTAATCCACTGTAACCACATTTGTTTCCTTGTGAAGGGACCAGAGACTTCTCATATACTAATCCAAAGAATTTCCTTGGGAATGTCTGCGGCCGGAGCACGGCAGCATATTCTGAATGACCCAAAGCACCTGCTGCCCCTCTGCCCTGGTCATCATGGGAGCGGTCAGCTAATTCCTCCAACCTTGTTATTTTTGGCGAGTGCCAAAGTCATCTAGTCCTTCTTTTCCTCTATTCTCCTACATCTCCATTCTTCTCCCAATTCCTCCTCCTTCATCTCTCCCAACTTTCAAATTATTTCTCCTGGGACAAGGTTAAACGAACTCCTACACACACAACTACTTCTCTGAAGTTCCTCACCCTATTCTTGGCTAAAATGTAACTTGGCTCTTCTCTGAAGTGATCAGTTCTCTGAAATCTTCTCCACTCGTGATTGTTCATCACTAGAATTCACACACCTCGGATTTGGAAGTTGGTCAGCTTCCTTCTTATTCCACATATTTTTCTGCTATGCTTCCCTCTCGTTGCCTTATCATTTCCATGGAGGCACCTCTTTGGTATGAGACTCACAGCCTCCTCCACTCTAGATCCTGCTCTCAGCCTGCAAGTCACTCTGTTCTCTCTGTTCATTGATCTCCAAAAACATTCACTTTAGGCCATCCTCTCCTATGTCCATGCCCTGGATTTCATCAACATTATCCAGAACTACTTCACATCTGAATTATTATTTTCACATTCATTCTCTCATCAAAGCCTCTTTCCTCGAGCCCTGTCACTTCCATTCCCAATCATCATTTCTTCCAGCTCATTAATAGCTCCAAGTCCTTTTGCCCACTTAACATTTTTTAGCCTCCACCTATTTTTGATCCCTTTCCAATGTAAAGTTCATGATTAATTACTTCATCACAACCCCCGTTTCCTAATCTCACACTGTCTTACTCCATTTTCTGCTGCTAAAACAAGATTGCACAGCCTGGGTAAATTATAAACAGTAGAAGTTAATTTGGCTTATGGTTCTGGAGGCTGGCAAGTCCAAGATTGTGGGACTGCATCTTGTGAGGGCCTTCTTGCTGTGATGTAACATGGTGGAAGGGCACATGAGAGCTTACGAAACAGATGGAAAGATTGGGCCAAACTTATTTATTAGGAGCCCATTCCCTTGATAACTTACCCTCTCCCAAGATAATGATATGAATCCATTCATGAGGGCAGACGCCTTATGATCTAATCACCTGTTAAGAGTCTCACTTAAAAGTTTTTGTTAATTATTGTTTTTTTTTTTTGACACAACTCTTTGCTATGTTGTCCAGTCTGGTCTCAAACTCCTGGGCTCAAGTGATCCTCCCAACTTAGCCTCTTGAAAAGTTACGACTACAGGCCCATGCCAGCATGCCAGGCTCCAGAGGACCCACCTGTTAACATTGTTACAGTGTCAATTAAATTTCAACATGTGTTTTAGAAGGAACACGCATAGCACATGCCTACCTGGAAAAATCTCAACATTGGATAAATTTCCTGTCTTCGCAGATACACTTATTAATTCACCATTTGGTAAAATAATATCTAGCGATATCTTCTAGGTTCCAGGAACCAGTAAGGTACTAGGGATACAATAGCGAGAAGCCAGACATGGGCTCTGCTGTATGGCTCTTTTCATCTAGAAGGGAATATAAAAATTCATTCAATAATAAATAAATATCAAAATATAAATATGATGACTGTCTTAGTCTGTGTTTCTGTAATAAAATACTTAAGACTGGATATTTTATAAATAACAGAAATTTATTTCATACAGTTCTGGGGCTGGGAAGTTCAAGATCAATGTGGAGGCAGGTTTGGGGTCTGGTGAAGCCTGATCTCTGATTCCAAGATGTTGCCTTGATATTGTATCCTCCAAGATGATGAAAGGGGATAAAGCTGCTTTCCCAACCCCTTTTATAAGGGGCTGCTAATCCCAACCATGAGGGCTCTGCTTTCATGACTCATTCCCCTCTTCCAGGCCCCCTGTCGTGATACGGTAACATTGGTGATCAAGTTTCT
Source organism: Macaca fascicularis (assembly GCF_037993035.2). NCBI lineage: Eukaryota > Metazoa > Chordata > Mammalia > Primates > Cercopithecidae > Macaca > Macaca fascicularis. The sequence goes on from NC_088376.1 coordinate 202,056,306, forward strand.
AAAACAAACATGGGTGGACACACTCAGGTCACAGCAAGGACCAGCTCCTTCATACGGCTCCAGAGACACTCCGTGACTGAGCGTCTGCTTAGCAGTCTCGGTCCACAGGCAATTCGAGTCTCTTTCCCTGTTATTTCTGTACGATGCTTCCTCTGATTAGAAAATGTCTCCATACCCTCCTTGTGGCCAGACATTCTGATTCTGGACAACTCCTACGTATTCTCTTGATCTCTTTCAATGTCTAGGTAAATGTAGGCGCCCTGCAATGTATTCTTGTGGTACCTTATATTTCACTTATTTTGGGCGTGACTGATTTCGATGACCAGGTTAATCCTCAGGGAGGAGGGAGTAAAACGGAAGGAGGACGACATTGCCGAGGGAAGGTTATGTTACATGTTGGGAAATGTAAGCAAAGGGTAAAGAAAGGTCAGAAATTGGACAAAGAATTTGGTAGACAGAGCTGATTACGCACAGAGAGAGGGGAGACTGGATAGGAAAGAGGAAAAGAGAATTTTAATACCTGCTAGGAGGAGGAAAATGTGTAGAAATGGAGAAATACCCATAGAGAGCTACTGGAGAGCTTTCTGTATGATGTCTACGTAATCTCTCTCATGCTCTTCTCCAAGGAGCACTGCGATGGAGATGAGCATTATTTATTAAGGTTTCTAGTCGTTAAGTTGGGTTTCCTACATTTTCTTTTTTGGGGGATGGGAGAGATGGAAAACTTTGTGTGAAGAAGTAGGAGACAGGAAATTATTATGAACCATAATTTATTGTATATTTCAAAGTAGCTAGAAAAGAATAATTGTAATTTTCCCAACACAAAGAAAAGATAAATGTTGAGATGATGGAAAAAAAACCTACAAATGAGTTAATAAAGTGGACTGGAGAAGTCTGAGCTATATTTTAATTACTTGGTGCTCCATGCATTGTGTTGTAATTGTCTGTTTAATTGTGTGACTTCTCTGATAAATATTAAGCTTCACTAGTACAAGATTCATTAACTTTGCTAGCCCAGTGCCAGTTACAGAATAAGCAATAAGTAAATGTTTAGTAAATGAATCAAAAAATATATTAAAAATGCATGAATAAACATGAAACACAGTATGTTATATATTTCTGAAACATAATTGAATTTGTCAATAAGATACTAGAAGATAGCAATTCAAAGCTGTATAATTATTAATGAGACAGCAATTACAATCAATTTTAATAATCTTTTAGAAATAAGTATACACATTTAACATTATGTATTATTTTTCAATCATTTAATTTTTTAAAAACTTGTTTTAGAAATACATCATTGCATATCTTATCAACTTAAAACCAAGGTAAGCAATGATGTGGTTTTTTCTATGCCTATGAGATTATATGCTCAAGTAACAGGCAAAAAAGACATCGTTCATAGATAGACCCATTTTTTTACACCATGTTTTTAAAAAAAGGAGAAGAAAGATGAGACCAAGAGAGGGAGAGATTGAAGAGAGAGAATATGAAATGAGTTACAATTGCAAATTGGGTATAAAGCTGTGGAGTGTTAAATAATCAATGAGAAAGATGATTACAAGGAGTGAAACAGCTCATTCATAGGAAAATAATGACAGCTTTATTTTCATAAATATTTAACAAATAACTTCAAAGGACTAGGATTGCGCTGTTCTTGGTTTCTTACACACACACACATACACACACGCCACTAAAATTTCTCTCCCTAGCCCACAACAAAAGACTTTCATTACCTTCCTTTTTGTCACTAGTGCTTAGTTATTTCATACTTTAATGTTTAGTGACTAAATAGTTAATGTTTAAATTTTCTCGGTGAGGAAATAATCCAGAACTTTCTGAAACACGAAGCATCACAATTTGCTTTTTTAAAAAATAGTCTATTAATTTCTTATCATCTCCTGATTTAAATCTGAACTACTTTGCATAGCTTGTGTAACTTATCAAACCCCTATCTTAAAAAATCACCTAACCATGTTTGTATTCATAATAAATTATCACCAATAATTGATCACAACTGAACAATTATCACAATGATCATTTTGTGGTTTTCTGACGCATGCCTTGCCTTTTCCTTAATAAATGCTATGATAGATGATTTGCCAACCAGCATAATAAATGTGAAAGTGCAGATACACCATAAAATATTGCATAATATGTTCCCTTAGTATGATTAATACTTTTCAGTGTAGCTATTCAATCTTCAGTCATTGATGTGATTCTCCTATAATTTATTTTTGAAGTATTTAAAAGCTAATAAGGAGAAAAATATAATTTTAACATTTTAACATTTCATATTTTCAGTAGAGATTTAAAAATTTCTTCATACAAAGTGGCATAAGCCAGTATATACAAACCCATAGTTAAATATGCCCTTTTGAAAATTGTGGTATTTAAGGAGATTTAGTGTTTAAAGAACATGTGGCTCTCCTTTGCCCTTAATACTGGCTACAGAATATGGAGACACTTCATTTATCTGGTATTGATTTGACATTTTTGGTATTTCATGGTAATTTTTTTCAGAAAATAAAACTTTTTTTCTAATCCCTAATTTGAAAAAATAAAAAAGGTTGGTTGTGTTGCCAAAACTTGTGTTAACCATTTCCTGCTTTTTGAAGCGGATCACCATGAATAAAATTCAATGTGTTCTTAATGGCTCAGTTTTATTCTGAACACATTGTTGTTCTGTTCTGTTACATAATGATGTCTCCAGGGGCTATTGAAGCCTACAGGACTGTTTTCCTGAGCCTGTTTGTTTCTCGAGTTGTTTTTTTTTAAAGTGTCTACTTTGGTATTTTTTTAAATCTTTCTTTTTGATAACGTGACTGTCATCTTTAAGGCCCTGGGAATGTTCATACTTATTTTAATGCTGAGGCTGCCAAATGAAAATAATGAAGTTTATTGTATATGAACTATGTACCAGATATTCCTCTATATTCTCTCTATATATATTACCTCATTTAATTCTCACATGATGTTTTGTCCATTTTACATATGAGAAAATGTAGGCACAGAGAAACTAAAGTATTTGTCCAATGTCACATGGCTAGTAGGAATTTGACCCCAGTTAGCCTGGCTTCAGAGCCTGTATTATTGATCTCTGTGCTATGATCAATAATACAGGCTCTGAAATATTGCACAGTTTAAATGTTGCAATACCTATTTACCTGCAAGGTAAATAGTTACAGGTAAATTTACTTACCGGTAAATAGGTATTGCAACATTTAAACTTATAAATGAATAAATGTATGATAAATAATAGATACATGAAAATTTTAGAAGTCAAAGGATACATAGAAAACAAGAGACAAACCCAATATGCATAAATTTAAGACATATTAAAGTGCCTAGTATGTAGCAGGAAGCTTTGAATACAGAATAACACAGTGTTTCTCATGAAATATGTAGTCTAATGGGAAAAACAGAAATGGGTCAGGTATTAGAATGCAACGAATGTCAGAAAAGGGAAGGTAAAGGAAAGCACAGGGCCCCTGGCAGGAGGAAGCTATCCTATTCCAGCAATAGTCACTCCTAACATTCTGGCTTATTAAGTTAAACATATCTCACTGTCTTCATAAGAAGCAATATTTTATATTCTCTTTTCAAGGATTGTATTATATTTTAGGAAGTGAAATTTTCATGTAAAATCTATGACTAAAGATTTCACAAACTGTGAATTTGTTTATACTGAAGTTGCTCTTTAGTTATATCTACAAAGAATTCAAAACTAAAAGGGAAACAAAAAAGGTTTCAGATTAATATGAATAACTAGGATGCTTGTCAGGTCGGTTTTAGGCTATCCCTAAAATTTTGGGAACAGGACTGTTATACTAAGCTATAGATCTTAGGGATACCCAGTTGAAAGACAAAGTTGAGTCCAAACTTAATGGAAAATATACTACTGGAAGTTACACATTTGTATGCACTTATTAATGATGACAGTGTTCTGCTGAAGGATCACTTGGGGAGTTTATCTGATTCCTGAAAAAACTGGTTGATATGACATAGCTATAGCTTTTATATTACAGTATTTATTGTAAAATACTTTTTTTTTTCTTTTTCTGAGATGGGGGTCTCTTGCCTTGTTTGCCAAGGCTGGTCTTGAACCCCAAAAGTCAAGCCATCCTCCTGTCTCAGCCTCCCAAGTAGCTGGAATTATAGGCATGAGCCAGTGTATCTGGCTGTAAAATATTTTTTGGCCTGGGAATGTTTCTGTTTCTCTTTTAGTTAGTATTCAAATACTAACATGATTTCGAGAACAACTGGGGTTTTGCAAGTCTTCTCATGGACTTTATGGGGATTACATAGACTCTCAAACTATTTTAAAAATCTGGTATATTTATTTGCTGTTTGGAAGGAGAGAATCTATGGCTTATAGAAGATTCTCAGCAGGACCCATGGGCAGGAGAATATTAGGAGTGTTGGTGTATGAGAATTCAGGGAGAATATTAGGAGTGTTGGTGTAGGAGAATTCAGGGAGAATATTAGGAGTGTTGGTGTAGGAGAATTCAGGGAGAATATTAGGAGTGTTGGTGTAGGAGAATTCAGGGAGAATATTAGGAGTGTTGGTGTAGGAGAATTCAGGGAGAATATTAGGAGTGTTGGTGTAGGAGAATTCAGGGAGAATATTAGGACTTTTGGTGTAGGAGAATTTAGCTGTTACATTTTACTCTTTTATGGATTCCTTTTAAGTAATTCATCTGAATAAATTGATTTGGCAAGGAAGATTACTTTTCTTTATGTATAGAACAGACTAGAAATTCGAAGACTAACACCGAAACTTGGGTTCTCTAAATGTCACAATCAAAAATTATTTTATGGGAAAAGTACACACTAGTAATGGGGTTTAAAGTCATTGTAAGCACCTAACTCCTTTTCCTCTCTGCACTGACTGATTCAACCAGAAAACCTTTGATTATGGCAAATAGCTTATGACTGTGTCTTCCCACTAAACTGAAGATCAAAAGACGGCCCCTTCCCCTCCACTTGGATCGTATCACATGCTTTGAGAGATAAGGAAAGGAAAACACAGGCTTCAGGGAGAAGCGAAGAGGGTGACTCACTGGAGCCCCAGTTTCTCATTAACCTTCTGCTTACTCCGTCAAGGCCACGGTTTCCGCCTTTCAAAGTTAAGCAAAGCCAAGAAAGGTCGCATTCGCTCTGCCGAAACTTGAAGATGAATTAATTAAGAGTCATGTGTATCTAAATCATTTAAATAAAACAATATCTCCATTATTATTCATTGTCAATGCACATTAATATTCATTTACTTTGTCTAAGGATTAATTGCAAAGAAAACATTCAGGCTGCAGTTACAAGTTCCAACTTAGTATGAACCTTCTATTTTGAAGATAAACTCAAGTGACTTTGTTTTTTAAAAAAGGACTAGTTTTATTTACCCAAATTTTGTGGTCAAAAATGGGTACCAGAACTTTAATTAGAAAGTGTTTTTAAAGAATGGGAAAAACCCAGAATTCATAAAATAAAACTGCAGAAGGGGAAAATATAATTAAGTGATCAGAAGTCAACAACGAGTTGAAACTCCATTTGAAAACGAGAAATATGAATCATTAATATGTTTGTTCTTACTTTTCATATTTTGACCATTTCTACTATTTTATCGGAAAGAAATTTTTCAATAATTTAAAACTCTGGTGATTTAATAAAAACAGTTTAACCTTTAAACCTTTAAAATATGATCTTATGATAATTTGAAGCGCAATGTCAAAATTAAAGAACAGGACATCCCATAGCAGTTTCTTTTTCTTGAGTCCCCATTGTGCTTCAAAACCTCAACTGTCTTTCTTTGTCCCAGATACTTTTTGGTACTCATTAAGCTGAAATTACTGGCAAAAAAAAAGCAAAAACACACACACACAACCCACAACAACCTGTGAGTAGTTTGGTGGCTGGACAAAGGGCTGGGTGGTCTATGATTTCAAGAACTAGTTATGATTATACCAATTAACTCTTTTGATTGTTCTGTGCAAGTTTTATTGAAAAAATGTCCAATGTAGAGACTTTTCCTTCTGGGGTGGGGAAACTTTTTTTGTCCTTTCCTTGGGTGGTGGAAAGACTTTGCATTTGTAGTGCAAATGTTACAATTTATTTCACATGCTATACAAAAATTTTGCCTGGGGTTTTTAATTCTCTTCTAATCAAGTGCCATTTAAAATAAATACGCATACAAATAATTTTCTTCACCTGAAACCGTGGCTAAGAATAAAGAAAGATAACTTTATGTAACACTGATTAAAAGTGACAAAAGCTCAGAAAGATAAAATTCTTTTAAATAGACGCCATCCGTTTTGCCAGTGTGAGGGCACAGCTTTAAGAAAACATGTTTTTATTTTATTTGTACACAGTTGTACAATAAAGTATGTACAGATTTAGTCAATGATATTCTTGGAAGTAGAATACAGTTCTATGCTTTATGACAGAATTTTTATGCATTGATGTAAACTCTTACTATAATGTAAAATTAATATAGAAATAAAGCAAATTGCAAAGAAAATAAGGAATTAAGTAATGGACAAATTATTCTTGGCACTAAAATTTACTAATTACTAAAATCAATTTAGTATTGCCCTTTTTCTCCTTTTACTATCCTCCACTCTTTCCCTGTGGGATTTAAATAGAATTAACTCACCATATACATGGAATTTCACAAATCTCTTCTATAGATCCCTCACAGCGTTAGACACTCAAACTATTTTCTTGTCAAAAGTCCTTGCAGGCACTTTTTTCACCTTATAGCTTTTCTGGAACCCAGTGAGGCCATATAGCTTCCAATTGAGGAGATGCAGAGAAGCAAAAGAAAAGAGAGAAGAAAGGAAGAAGGTGTTTGGACACTTTCGCAGCATGAAATTCCATGACATGATGGGTGTTTTGTTTGTTTGTTGCTTGTTTGTTTTTTTAATCAATAGACTCATGTTTCCTTCTCCTAACTCTACACGCCTCTTCTCTTTCTGTAGCCAGATCTAATGATGTCCGAGTATACCTCCCTTCTCAATCATCGCCAGTTGGCATCTCAGTTACAAACAGCCTCTTGAAAGGGAATCCAAATTTGCAAAGTCTTTTTAGAATCTAACTGCTTGAAACAAGTGAAATGTAATAAAATTTATTTATTTTTAAAAAGAAAAAAATATAAACCTTTTATTTCTTTTTTTAAATTTAGATATTAGAAGTTTTAAACTTCAATTTAAATTTCAAACGAGAATAAAACTCGATTCAGCATTGCCCTTTTTTGGTTGTTGTTTTATAACTTCTCCGTTTAGTCAAAGTAGCTAAAGAAATAAATAAAATCCTGGGATAGTTTGTGAAAAGGCTTTCACAACCATTAGAAATGTTCACTTAAATTGAATATTTTTTTCTTATTTCAAGTCTAAACAAATGCATATAGGAGCTTAAAAGCTATTTCAAATATGTCTCAGAAATCCTAGTTACATGAGATTATAGAAGATATAACATAAATGAAACTTTCGTAATCAACTGGAGAACCACAAGGTAATGAATGTGAAGAAACAGCTTGTAACCTAATGCTTGATAGACAACAGATGACACATGCATGTGTTTACCAGGTTTTTTTTTTTCCTAGGGGGGGTTATTATAAAAAGAATTTTATCATCCAAATCTATATTGCACTGGATCATATTATACTGAAGCAACTGGAATTTTAAACAGATTACCATCTATTAAAAAAATCAGCAAGCTATAAACAACAAGCAGTCATTCGTAATATTAAACTGAAATGGTTTTTGACCAAGTATGGGTTGGTTTCAATTTCTCAGTAAGTGTCTTAGGTTATTTTCAAAGTAATTAAATTACAGAAATATTATTTTACCTTAATATCATTGTCCTTGGTAATCATGTTTTCTGGTTTAAAATTCGTAAAAATGCTTCTGGATGCCACAATTACTCTGTTGCTCCTTTTCCTTGTAAAATACATGAGACCTAACCTATTTCTTATGAAATATTTGTTTAGATCATTTATCTAATGATGTAGGGGTTCTGCAAGGCTCGCATCTGATCCTTCCCCGATTCTCTGATTGTTCTGTCTTGCTAATCTCATCAAGTATCATTTAAATCTCTTTTTTATACTAACAGTTCTCAAATGTAGACCCTCAATCTAACCTTTTCTTCTGAGCGCCAGTTCTCTTATACAATTGCTTAGCTGACATGTACTCCTGAATGTCCTGCAGATATCTTCAACCTAACATGTTAATAATGGAGTGCTTGACTTTTACTGTTACAGCTCTTCAGCCTTCCACATTTCAGCAAATGGTAGCACCTTTGGCAAGATACTCAAGCTGACGTATGTCATTCTTTTTCAACTTTAAAGAAATTTTTGGGCCTGGCACCGTGGCTCACACCTTCAATCCCAGCACCTTTGGAGGTCGAGGCAGGTGGATCGTGAGGTCAGGAGTTCAAGACCAGCCTGGCCAAGATGGTGAGACCCTGTCTCTACTAAAAATGCAAATATTAGCTGGGCATGGTGGTGGGTGCCTGTAATCCCAGCTACTCAGGAGGCTGAGGCAGAGAATTGCTTGAACCCGGGAGGTGAAGGTCATAGTGAGCCAAGATCGCGCTACTGCACTCCAGCCTGGTCGACAGAGCAAGACTCCGTCTCAAAAAAAGAGAAATTTTTAATTGACTATTTTTAGAACAGTTTTAAGGTCACAGCAAAATTAGTGGAAAGGATAGACTTTCTACCGATTTTCTTCCACACCAGTATGTCAGCCTCCTCCACTACTGACATCCTGCACCCGAGAGGTCCATTCGCTGCACAGATTCAGCTACATTGGTGAGTCATAATCCCTGAGTCCATAGTTGATATCAGGGTTCAAAATTGTCATTCTTGATTTCTCCCTTTTGCTTTCCTCTTCCCTACCTCCACCCCCTGCCATCCCTAGTTCAAATTCATCTGCAACTCACATGAATACCACCTACACAAATATTTCCTGAATGTGTCCTTTTTCTTTGTTACTGGCTCTTACTTCACATCTGGAACACAACAGTAGTCTCCTAAATCGCCTTCCCATCTTCACTAATGCAGGCACACACATGATCTCTAGTAAATGTATTCTTTACATGCCAGGCAAGTCAGTTGACTCCTAGTCTGATGGCTTCTGACCATATTTCAAATGAAATCCAGGGTCTTTTCCATGGAATACAAGATTTCCAATAATCTAGCCCTTGCCTATCTCTCTAACATCTCCTGAATTAGGTTGGTGCAACAGTAATTGCTGTTTTTGCCATTGAAAGTATGGCCAAAATCTCACCTGCAATTATTCTGCACCAGCCTAATACCTCTCTCACTCACAAGCTCATGCCTGTCCAGCCACACTGACTCTCTTTCTGATATTCAGATCTCCATACTTTCTTGTCCGCTCCAGGATCTTCGCACAAGTCATTCTCTCCTGGGTGCTGTTCCACACCACACCCCTTCACATGGCTAGTTCCCTTTCATCTTTAGGTCGCAGTTTAAATGTTTACTCTGGAGGAAAACGCTTCCATTGATCACCTCACCCAAAATAAGCTTATAAGCCAGACTCGATCACTTGCTAACTAACTTTGGGTAAGTTTGGAAACTTCTCTGAGCCTCATTTTTTAAAAATCTGTAAAATGAGTAAAATAATAACACTATGAACTTCATAAGGTTGTTGAAAGGATTGAAGTGGTTGAAAGCAAAGTGCTTAGAATGCACTAGCTGCTGTATGGTAAGCCTACAGAAATTATTATTTCCATGCCTCTTTTTCTCTTCTCTTAATTCATCAACATGGTCAGATTATGCTTTCCCCTCACATGTACTCAACCAACAGACTTGAAACTTTATAGTGCTGGGTTCTCTTTCTCTAATCATTTCATTGCATTGTGCTCCAACATCATAGAAACCTCTTATTAAAGTTCGATTTTAGATTAATTGTCTTTGCTGGTATTCATATACTCACTGGCAGAGTTTTAGATAATAATAGAACTGTTTACTTAAAATATAAAATCTGCTGGGCGTGGTGGCTCATGCCTGTAATCCCAGCACTTTGGGAGGCTGAGGTGGGCAGATCACATGAGGTCATGAGTTCGAGACCAGCCTGGGCAACATGGTGAAACCCTGTCGCTACTAAAAGTAGAAAACTTAGCTGGGCGTGGTGGCTCGTCCCTGTGGTCTCAGCTACTTGGGAGGCTGAGGCCTGACAATCACTTGAACCCAGGGAAGCAGAGGCTGTAGTTAGCCAAGACTGTGCCACTCTGTACTCTAGCCTGGGTGATAAGAGTGAGACTCTGTCTCAAAAACATAAAATAAAAATAAAAATAAAATATAAATTCTACTGTACTGAATGGTGATAAGGTAATCATAATTTTTTAAAATTTGTGATATTTAACAACAATATTCCTAATCTTCTCCTTAGAATTTTAAAACTGAAGGGGTGAATAGAAAAAAACCTATCACACAAAATATTGAGGCTATTTTATGTGGGAATATGGAAAGGAGAAGCTAGGAACAACCCAAATTACCTGTTGATACCAAACATGCTAGCTTTTGGCATCAACCTACCTTCTCCTGCATTTGTCTACACCTTCATTCCTAATCACTCTAAAATTATGAAATCAGCAATGTTAGGAGTTAAAAAATAAATACATTTTAAATGGACAGTTTAAGAAGAAAAGAAAGGAAAGAGGTAACATATTAAATCTGGTTTTGTTCTTTTTTTTTTTAATATATCCATGTCAGGAAGTATATAGAGCATTCAATACTAAAAGGAAAACAAGCAAACGAACAAAAAATGTTCTAAAATATTCAGGCAGTGCTTGGGGTGTAGGAGGTAAGGGTTATACATTTTATACAACTAAATAAATGTCAGCATTTTTGTTGATATTGAAAGTATCACCAAGTTTCCTATAAAATTTCAAGTCTAATAGATTTGTTTAACGTAAAGAATTTGAGGTTTTAGTTGTCAAAGTTACATTTCTTTGTGAATTTAAGATTTCTAGTCATCTTTCTTTGCACAATGTTTAGCTTTAATTACCTGCACACAGCAATATACCAACTGCACACAGCAATAATTTTATACTTATGTTGACAAGAGCTTAACTACCCTCAGAGCACCACAAAATCCATCATCTCTAATCCCAGTGGCTCTGGAAAAATAACAGTAAAGAAATCTCAGCTTAATTTAAATCTGTAATAAGCCAAAGAAGGAATAAAGATAACTATCCCCGGATTAGTACACATTCAGAGATTTTTAAGAAAATAATTACTGCAACTTTCTTATGTGGAATAGCTAATTTTGCAAGGCAAAAGTTAGAATAAAATAAAAAGACACAAAGAATTTCACTACATAATTATATGCTACCTAACGTAGCAAAATCTCTAACTTGATTTCAATGACTCCTACCCCCCCAAGTGGACTAACAGTGTTATTTTTGTTAACAGCTTCTAGAATAAAGTATCCAAATAGCAAGCTGAGGAAGGTAAGTTTCCATAGAAAGAAAGCTATTTTCTTACAAATTTAGGTTCCAAATTTAGGTTTACAGATTTTAGCACTGAATTACTTAGCAGGCAGCATAAAGCATGCCTACATAGTTTTACATTTATATGACTACATAGAAACTTATGTAAACATACAACTTTCTCTGCAACTTACAATTTTAGTACAAAAAAATAGTTCAGTGTAACTCAGATTAGAAATTTTTTAAAGGAGAGTTGACTCCTAAACACAAAATATAAACATTAATTAATAGATAAGATCTTATAAGATAAAATAAATACCTATAAAATGTTAGCAAGGTTTTATCTGCCACAGGTAATTTGAGTGTTTATTTCTTAAGTTAATTGACCAACAACAGTTCCTAGAAACAAAATGGAAACATTCAAATGATTCAAAAATCAGGGTGTTATTTAAGAAAACAAAGATTAAATTAAGCTAAAAGTATTATGTAGAGGAAAAGCCAAAATTTTTGAAGTCACAAAAAGCTCTGTTCCAGTTCTGAATCACCATTTACAACACTGGTGGCCATTGCCATATTTGTCCCATCTGTCAAATTGAGTACATGTAACTGAATGAGTAGAGGTGTTATGATAAATTCCATGACATGTGACTAGAGCTAGCCTAAATATGACAACAATAATCATACTTGTGATACAAGTAAATAATTGTAATGAGGACATCCTATATGTATGTTTTAAGGGCTCTCATGAATAATCCCATTAAAACTCATAAATTATTCCATTTCGTGTCTCTTATTATCCCTGTTTTATGGTTAACGAAACTAACTAATGCACAGAGAACTTGAGCACTTGTTCAATTTCATACCAATATTAGTGGCTGAGAAAAAGTTTCCACCTAAGTGCTTGTCTCCAGAGCCCCTCTTTTAATTAAGCGCCGCACTGATGACATCCACTAAAAGTTCAATACTTAAAATATTCATCTGTTCATCTACATAGGCACAAACTATTTTCCAAATGAAGAATAATCTTAAAAACAAAAATCGTAACATCCTATAAATAAAAGTTTTAACGTAAAAGACAAGTACCTCTGAGTTCATTAAGAGCCTGCTTGTCTTGTATTACGTTAATGCTAATGCAGAACTTCGGAACCTGACCATCAGTGTTATCTCCACAGTGCCCCATCTGCCAAGCCCCTACTCTATCTACAATAGCTTACCTTGGACCAGCTCAAATCCCAATCCATTAACACCAAGTTCATTATAAAAAGAACTCAGAATAAACTAGACCAGATATCTGACATTTATATAGACTACGAATACATGAAGAAGAAAAAACTCTACGATTAAAAGTATATTTTCAGCCAGGTGTGTTGGCTCAGGTCTGTAATTCCAGTATCTTGGGAGGCCGAGGCAGTCGGATCACCTGAAGTCAGTAGTTAGAGATCAGCCTGGCCAATGTGGAGAAACCCTGTCTCTACTAAAAGTACAAAAATTATCCAGGCGTGGTGGTGTGTGCCTGTAATCCCAGCTACTCCAGGAGAATAACTTGAACCCAGGAGGCAGAGCTTGCAGTGAGCTGAGATTGTGCCACTGCACTCCAACCTGGGTGACAAGAGCAAGACTTTGAATCAAAAAAAAAAAAAAAAAAAAAAAAGCCAGGCTTGGTGGCTCACGCCTGTAATCCCAAAATTTTGGGAGGCCGAGGTGGGTGTATCACCTGAGGTCAGGAGTTCGAGACTAGTCTGACCGATATGGTAAAACCCTGTCTCTACTAAAAATACAAAAATTAGCCGGGCATGGTGGCACGTGCCTGTAGTCCCAACTACCCGGGAGGCTGTGACAGGAGAATTGCTTGAACTCGGGAAGAGCCGAGATTGTGCCACTGCACTCCAGCCTGGGCGAAAATGAGACTCCGTCTCAAAAAAAAAAAAAAAAAAAAAAAAGCATATTTTCTTTCTCTGTGAGAGAAAATAGAACCTATAGGTTAGTCATAAAAGTCATGAACATATAATATTCATAGGCAAGTCAGCAGAGACATAACCCTGGGACTATGCTAGAAGCTAGCAGTAGTGTCTTATATGATTATTGTATGGGATATGTTTCATAGTCACTTATAATTGCGTGACCACAAAATTGTTTCACACAATTTAAGCTTCTATATATTTTAAATTAAAAAATCTTTTTTTTTCTTTCTTAGTATAAAAGTACTATATAGAATCAGAGCAGGCAAAATATTGTGACCCCTAGCTATTACTTTATAAGGAAGTGATGGATTTTCTGCCACCTCCCACTCTGGGTCATGTGCCTCCTGGAACTGCTCTTTCTGTGACTGCTGAGGGCAGAGTGATCTGAGGAAACATTATTGTTTCTCTGCAGATTCTTTTCTTGAATTGGAGGCAGAACCTAGACCCATGGTTTTGGGCCTTGGCAACACTTTAGAATCATGTGGGGTGTTTTAGAGGAATGCCTGTGTCTAAGGCCTCATCTGGGAACATGTAATTATTTGGTTAGAGTAGGTCAGTAATTTTAACCTCTCTTGTGCACCTGGGTTGGGGCCGCTGCCCCAGACTAAGTGTAATGAAGTTGTTTGCTGCTGCTTCCCCTCCTCATCCTTTTCCTTCTCCTCATTCTCTGATTTCTCTCGTTCCTCCCTCTTCTTGTTCTCCTCCTCCTTCTCCAACTCCTACCTCCTTTTTCTTCTTCTGAATCCAAAAGAAGATGAGAAGTCTAGATTTCCCCTGGGTACATTGTTTGGGTACTTAGTGATACCTCCATTAAGGAAGGTTGCGATATCTCCTATAAAAGCACTGGAAAGATAAACCCTAGAAAGAAAAAAGAAATGCCTAGTAACTTTAGTAGCACTCGAATATAGTACCAGTTTTAAATTTCCTTTTCAACATTATAATGTCTTTCTGCTATTTCAGAACATTAGAGTTTTATTAAATGATACATTAAAACTAATCTGTATTGTGTGGAAGCCTGGAGGGGGCTCTGTGGAGTGGTACCTTCCTCAGGTGATGGGCATGAACCTAAAGAAGAAACCTCAAATGATAAAAAAAAAGGAACCGAAGAAGTTTGAAGTGGACGGGGAACAGGTGTTACCTGAGGGGGAAAGAAAAAAAAAAAGCCCTACAACCGAAATGTGTTTATGCAACATGTTAGCAGTCTTTTGAGTGTACAAGCATGTTTCCATTTGTGTTTCCTCAGAGAAATATCCACGGCCAGCAGAACACTTGGGGCATGGAAGGAAATCAGGCTGTTGCTACTTGGGTATTGAAGAGAAGGCTGAAATCTGAAGATTGTGAGGTTGCTTCAGTTCGTTTTAGAAAAACAAACGTGTGCACGCAAAAAAGAAATCACATACACACACATACCCATAATCCTATCTTACCTGCCGAGATATACTTTGTTTATACCTTGTTGTATTAGTCCGTTTTCACGCTGCTATAAAGAACTGCCCAAGAAGAGGTAATTTGTAAAGGAAAGAGGTTTAATTGACTCACAATTCTGCAGGGCTAGGGGGGCCTCAGAAAACTTACAATCATAGCAGACGGTGAAGCAAGGAAGGAGAAGTGCAAAGAGCCAGGAAGGAGAAGTGCAAAGTGAACAGGGGAAAACCCCTTGTAGAACCGTCAGCCCTCATGAGAAATCACTATCATGAGAACAGCGTGGGGAAACCGCCTCCATACTCTAATCACCTCCCAAGAGGTCCCTCCGGCAACACGTGGGGATTATAATTTGGATTACAATTCAAGATGAGATTTTGGGTGGGGACATGGCCAAACCATATCACTTGTTTTATTTTTATTCAATAATGTAATTACAACCTACCCGTCTGCTTTCTAAATTTCCCTTTTCAAAAACTTAACATAGCATATGTTCTGATTATAATAATGTGTCAATAAATTTACTGTATCCACTTAATGGCAAGGGTACATTTTAAATAATTAATTTTGAAACAACTAAAAACAAATCTTAGTATACTTTAAAGCTATACGTCCATGGTCTCATAACTCTTTCAACCAGCCTCACAGAAAATTGCCTTCAATAAATGCAGAAACAAACATGAATTTATGTCTCCCCCAAGACTGTTGTACATTTGGAATATTAAGAAAAAAAAATCCTCTTAATGTGTTTAAATTCTGAGACTTAGAAGAGAAGGAGGTCTTTTTTCCTTAAAGCTATATTGTATCTTTTAAAACCTTTGTTCTCAGAATTTTTGTAGAACATGGTCTAAATAAACCCTGGGGTTGATCCATAGTCCTGTAGGGCACACTATAAAAAGTCCTGTTAAAGTCTGTCAGTTCTAAGCCCTAATCTAGGTAGGCTTCATGTATAGAGGATTGTAAGGTAGGGTTAATTTGCAGGTCCTTGTGAGAGCTGGACTTCAAAGCATTCATGAACCCTTCCCTGATGGTTATATATAAAATGCCATATGCGTTTGTAAACGTGTTTTCTTTTTGTTTTCCCCCCCGGGAAGAAAATCATTGTTCTCGAAGGGAGCAAAAACTACAGAAAAAAGTAAGATTTGTTCTGCAGTATGTAAATTGCTTCAAGTACTCTCTGATTTCTACTTGGGAATATGGCAAAGAGGACAGCTTGTTTTAGAGACTTTGTTTTTTCAGCTCGTCCTTGCAAGATCCAGTGGAAGGGGTTTTACTAATTCCTCATATCCTTCAGGAAAGTTGTCCCCTGGAGGAAACTCAGGGACATTTGCAGAGGCATGTTGGAACTTTGTAGTCAGAGACACACGCCACTAATTCGGAGATGTTTACTAAAGACAGCCAATGCTGTGCCCTTATAGTCTGAAGAACAGTCTATGGCTATGGTCTGCTTTTCAGCCCTCTCCTACTTCCATTCTCCATAAATTAAACACAATCAATATTTTATGACACTCTCCAAAGGAGCTACTATGCTTTGCTTTAAACAATACAGAAGTTTGTTTTTTTTTTTTTTTTCCCCTACTCATTGTATACCAGAAATTTAAACTTCGCCACATAGTGGAGTTTGATTTAAAAGAAATAGCCACACTTTCTCAGAGACGAAGCCTAAGTGTGAAGGCCTTGCTGGCGACTATGTGGTTGCCCACCTTGGAGAAGCCCCTGGACGCATGTTGGAAACGCAGACAGAATCTCAGGTCCACCCCAGTGTGACCAAGTCAGAATCTGGTTTTTAAACACATTCAAGTTTGAGAAGCACTGTTTGTTTATACTATTTAATTTGCATTTTCTACAGGTTTCTGTGTGTGCGTGTGTGTGTACACACTAGGAGGTGGACTAGGGTAGAAAACATAGTCTCTATTAGAATTTTCTCACTTTTTGTCTTTGTAAAATCCCAAAGGACTTGAGTGACTGCTGTCAATCGGAACTCAGGGTCCAGCTGGGTCCCCTTAGATAAAGGATGACAGCCAGTGATGAAGACTTGGGAGGTGCCTGCTTGGTACCGGGATGGGGAGCTCTGGCCGTGACCTGGTACCCAGCACTACACATTTTCCCCCTGGGGGATGCTGCCATGTTCAGTGCCCTTCCAAGATTATCAGTATCTCACGAGTTGCTCTGCAATTTTAAGAAAGGCAAAATATCTCTATATTTTGTGTATTGGGATTTTAATATTTCATTTTGATTTTTGAAAGATAATGGAATGGCTTTAGTTTTGGATGTATCCCTCCAGCTCCCTCCTTCCCCTTTTGTTTACAGAGTATCAGTTGGAATGCAGATATCTAGAAAATACTAAGTATTACTTAAGAGTTATCTCTGATTGAAATTTCTGATTGGCTGGAATATATAAAATGAATAACAATTTAATATTCAAAGCCACGTTCAGTGGGGGAGTTCCAATTCTGAATGTATGAAAGACAGCACTAAAACAAGCTAATTTTCTATATTAGATTTAAAACATTTTCAATCCATCCATTCTGTTCTATTACATAGATCACATTATAAGACTATAAGTCTAATAAATAGGTTATATTGATTTTCTGGTGATTAAGGGAATGCGTTACCAATGAAAAAATTAAACCAAAGGAATTACTTATAATAAATTATTGTGTGAAGCTTATTATTTATTCTTGACTTGCATAAACAAATCTTTGAATTTTGGGGCTATTTTCATTTTCACGTTGCTAAAAAAAGTGATCCTATTGGTCCTAGAAACTTATAATGATGAAAGAAAAGCCTTCTCCACAATCTGAACTTTTTTAAATCTGAAAATGAGGCCAGTGATGGCTGACAGATAACTGTTTTGAGCATTTTTAAAAGTTAACATTTCTTGATTTATGTTTGCTATGAATCAGACATTGTTTTCAACATTTTACAACATATGAATGGTTCTGAAACTTGAAGCATAGAAGCGTATTTAAATTCTGTACCTGCCTTTGCTTGCCAGTAAAATGCCCACAAGACTCCGTGAAAATGAACTTGTTAGGGTATTGCTAACCAGTTAAAAATGCGAACTCTCAGTCCCCCCATCCCACCACCACCCGCGGGAAACTCTGAGGGTGGGGCTAGGCCAGCTCTCTGTGGTTTCGATGCCCAGGGAAGTATGAGAATCCCTGGTATAAGCAGAGTCCGTAAGACTTTGTCATTGCAGAGCTTGAAGAAAACCTTCACTGGTGAGATGAGGACTGTAACCATCTTCTATAGAGGTTAACTAATAAAAGAAGGGAATACTGGAGATGAACTGTTTACTGTTTTAGTGTTACTAAAGCATGACTGTTTTAGTAAATGGCCTTGAGAAAGCGCGGAAGAGTTTACCAGGAGAAGTGGATTTAGGAAAACGCGGAAAGCATTAGTTGCTATTTTTTCCCCACCATTACTGCTTCATAGACTTTTACTATCATTTTTGTCACTTCAGACACATGTGTAGTAATAAGAGCACAGACACTGGAATCCAAGATAATGTTAAAATTCTCACATGGCAAATATAATAAATATTAACATTAAATGAAAATATAGGCCGGGCGCGGTGGCTCAGGCCTGTAATCCCAGCACTTTGGGAGGCCGAGGCGGGCGGATCGCGAGGTCAGGAGATGGAGACCATCCTGGCTAACACGGTGAAACCCCGTCTCTACTAAAAATACAAAAATGAGCCGGGCGTGGTGGCGGCGCCTGTGGTCCCAGCTCCTCGGGAGGCTGAGGCGGGAGAATGGCGGGAACCCGGGGACGGAGCTTGCAGGGAGCCAAGATGGCGCCGCTCACTCCAGCCTGGGCCACGGAGCGAGACTCCCTTTCAAAAAAAAAAAAAAGAAAGAAAGAAAATATAATAAGTTAGAAAAGCTTAAAACTTCTGAAAATCAAAGATATGTGTATCAATAAATTTGCAATACTTTTCATTTTACACATAAAAGTAGCTGTGGCTTTAAACAATCAAATATAACGCCCTATGTCTGTGAAGTTGTAAAGAAATTAGCATAACCTGCTTACTGTTCATGGCCATGGAGATGGGCATACTCTTTTGATGACTGAAGAACAAAACGTGTGAAAAGTCAAAGATGGTCATTGCACCTGACTCAGTAATTCCACCTACATACCTCTAACCTACAGCATCTAGGTATAAAATTTATTGATGTTGTATGCTGTCCTCCTCCCTCAAATGTACAAACACTCGATTATTTTTACTTATGTTTCTCATATACTTTATATGTACAACATTATAGGGCTTTTCATATTGTATTATTAGTATTTTTGTTTACTTGTCTATGGTAAGATCCCTTAAAATCTGTTTTCCGTTTCTTCCAAAGTAAATAGAACTTTGTTTTCATTCAAATGGGCACACTTTCTTCCAAAATAAAGATATTGTCTAGTATGACTTGTAGCTAAGTGTCACTAGGACATGAAGTTCTGGCCAAGTTCATAAATAGAAGTTTTATGTGGCAGTTCTGGGGACTCTTTCTTAAAATACGGCTGGCATCCACCCTTTGTCCTTGCTCTTCGTTTTTCTGCTTGACGTGTAAATGTGGGTTCTGAAATTATCTTAACCCACACAGAAGTTCACCACGTAGTGACGGCAAAACAGAAAGCTAGCAGCTGGCTTGCCCGCACTAAGATTTCTACATGTGGATACTTATTTGAAAAAAATAAAAACAAACTTTTTTTTGTTGATGTTTTTAGGGTCACTTATTCATAGGCCATCTTAATCACAAATTATATAAAATCTTTGTGAACTCCTTCAGGGCAGAAACCATAATTTATTTACTTGCTTTCAGTACATGCTACATAAAAAATACTGTGTAAACTCAGTTTCTGAATAAACCATAATAGACTTCTGAAGTGTTCTTAAATTAAGGCTTCCAGATTAAAAAATAGTATAGCATTTACTCTACTATTTAAATTATAGCAGTAATTTAAATTATTTTTAAAATACAAATATATATGGGTAGGCTTTTAAATATCTACACAAAAGTTTATGTACTGATTACAGATTATTTTTTCAAAAATATCTATTTTCTAAATGAAATATTTATATACTTATGTTTTAATATTCTTATAAATCTTGTATGACTGTTAGCATTACTTTAGAATCTCTTCTCCATATCTCAATGTTGTGTTGCTAAGCAAGGAAACTTTATATGTGATTTTAAAATTAAAAAATAGCAACCTATGAGAATAAATGACTAGAATTTTCACACTTATGCTTCGAAATTATATTTCCTGAGAAGTATTGTGTGAGCCATGCTGTTCAAATGACAATGTAAATGTTAAAACGCACTCAAGAATTAATAGCTTTTCAAATCAGGATGTATTTTGGTTAATGCATCGGTATTAAAAAAGAGGTAAGTTTCAGTTTAGGTTTTACACTCTACAGGGGAGAAGGCCAGCATTATTCTCCAAATACACGAGTACAGTACCTGCTATTTAGATGTCCTGCATGGCAAGAGGGGGGAAAAAAGCCCAAAGTGAATATATGTCTAAGATAATGTCTTCCATTTATTTTTCAGGTTACCTTTGTAATAGAGTAACCTTAGGTAAATTCTACCGCAATTAGATCTATCCATTAGTTATTTCTGCTTTATGTGACTACTTAGAAAAGACATGTCAGTTAGCACATAATGCCTTATGACATTTTGTTTTAAAGTACTGTTAAGTTTTCATTTATTTGTTGCTAATTGCCCCAGCAGGATGGTAAACTGTCCGAGGATGAGAAGGATACACGTCCTGTGCGTTATTCGTGGCATGTGGGATAGAGCTCTTACCACTGCTTGGCTCTTTTTTTTTTTTAAAGTAAGTTCATCTAAAATAAATCATTCATTTTAAGGGTTCATAAGTCAAGTATACAAAATGACCAATTTTTAAAAACAATAATAGCATAAAAATAATAATAAAATCATCTCGAGGCTGAATACAGTAGTTGTAGGATGATATTAATAACAAATGTATGTTATAATTAATAGTTTATAATTAATATAAGGGTAAAACAACCATTTTTCTAAATACTATAAATACATGCACTCTCTATTATAAAATAGATTCATTCATTGAGACACCACGGAAGGCTCTAGTGATACAATGGCGGGCAAGACAGACTCACCCTCTCACGCTTACAGCAGGTGATGTATCAGCATGAATTAAGAATGCAGATTTGACCACAGGGTAGAAAGCACAGTGCATACAGCCAGATGACTTCAGGTTAAAATCCCTGCTTTGACGCTTGCTGACTGACTTTTATGTAGTCTATTAAATAAAGGTGACATTTCTGGCAGCCATACCGAGGCTATGTGATCCCTCATTCTTTACAAACCCATGGGATGATGGAGGCCAAATAGTTTGACCTTTTTCTGGCAAAACTAGCCTAGAAACACACCTGACAGAAACTACTATTAAAAAAAAAAAACTACAAGATTTATGTCATTCTTTCTTAAATAAAACTTATTAAAACCAGATAAATTTATATTATTTATAAAAGCTAAGATACATAGAACCCTTAAAGGAAAAGATTAATTAAAACTAACTTGCATGCAAGTTTTATAAAGAATTTATAACCATTTCCTAAGGTTTCTATATCTATCTAAAAATTATACGAGGTATTTTGCATAAATGCAAACAAATGAGAGTTATTGAATATAAAATTCATAAACCATGTAGCTTCAATATTTTGTCATATAAGACAGTTATTATATTCAGCTTTAATTGCATCAATACAAATTAGTATATGCCTTATCACAGGAAAAATATGATTGTAAGAAGCACATTTGACAAATTATTATTATATATTGAGTAGTATAAGAAAGTAAGTCTCCCTTAATTAAAGGCTCGGCTTCAAATTAGAATCCACAGGATATAATAAAAAAAATGTGTGCTGAGAAGAAAACTTGAGTGGTTAATGTATTGATGAAAACAAAGTTTTAATTAAATTAATAAATATTGCCAGCAGCAATAGTAATGGTAATTCAGCTCTTAACAGTAGTTAAGATGTAACAGCATTTAGCATGCACCACACTGCTTCTATCTCTGTCCCAGAGAGAACCATGGTCCCCGGCTGTGGAGGCCCATCAGTTTACTGAAACCAAAGAATATGCTAACATTTTACTTCCGTATCTATCTTTTTATTGCTTCTCTTATAAAGCAAGGGGGCAGGCAGTGTGGCAGAGCAGGTGAGATAGCAGTAGAATAAAACTGGCCGTACTCATGGCTCATAGAACCTTTACACTGGCTTCCTGGTTGCACATTCCTTTCATATTCCCTTTTTCTTAGCCTCCAAACACAGATTACCCTAACCTAGGACTTCTGTTGTATGGTCTTTTTGCCAAAATGGAGACTATTTTACAAAGCTAAGGGAAAGAAATATGTTTTTACCTTTTTTACGGAATTATTTTCCCCATAAAAATATTTCATAGATGTATTTGTGTAGAAGCAGTGTTACGAGAAGCATTTTATTTTCCCTGAAACATCTGCAATGGCTTCTCTTTTCATCAGTTTCACCCCATTTCTTAGCAGTTTTGATAGGACTGAGTGGGATTCCCTTCAGACACAGAAAGGACAATAATATGGGATGCAAAGAGTACTTCCCATTCCTTAGGGTCAGAGGAGCCTGTTTTCCTATGTTTAAACATCATGATCTGGAATCCTGAACTTAAGAGTACAATATCTTCTTGAGAGAAGTATGCCCCTCTCTCCCTGTCCTACAAAAAAGGCATCTCATGTCAAGTTTGCCTCATAAAATGCCTCACGTTCTATTTTTCATGGCAGATTTTCCAGTTGCCCTCTTAGCCATCCTCTTCCTCCAAAGAAATATGAAACCACCCCAACCACTGCAGTCAACTTTTCTATTTTCCTATTTCTCAAATTACACTTTCAATTCCTCAGAAATAAACTATAAATGACTCTCAGGACTCTGAGCCAAAGCTTAGCCATCATATCCCCTGTGACCTGCACACACCTACACATCCAGACGGCTGGTCCCTGCCTTAACTGATGACATTCCACCGCAAAAGAAGTGAAAATGGCCAGTTCCTGCCTTAACTGATGACATTACCTTTGAAATTCCTTTCCTTGGCTCATCCTGGCTCAAAAGCTCCCCCACTGAGCACCTTGTGACCCCCACCCCTGCCCGCCAGAGAACAGCCCCCTTTGACTGTAATTTTCCTTTACCTACCCAAATGCTATAAAACGGCCCCACCCCTATCTCCCTTCACTGACTCTTTTCAGACTCAGCCCACCTGTACCCAGGTGATTAAAAAGCTTTATCGCTCACACAAAGCCTGTCTGTTGTCTCTTCACATGGATGTGCATGACATTTGGGTGCCGTGACTTGGATCGAGGGACCTCCCTTGGGAGATCAATCCCCTGTCCTCCTGCTCTTTGCTCTGTGAGAAAGATCCACCTATGACCTCAGACCGACCAGCCCAAGGAACATCTCACCAATTTTAAATCCGGTAAGCGGCCTATTTTCACTCTCTTCTCCAACCTCTCTCACTATCCCTCAGCCTCTTTCTCCTTTCAATCTTGGCGCCACACTTCAATCTCTCCGTTCTCTTAATTTCAGTTCCTTTACTTTTCTGGTAGAGACAAAGGAGACGTGTTTCATCCGTGGACCCAAAACTCCGGCACCGGTCACGGACTCGGGAAGACAGTCTTCCCTTGGTGTTTAATCATGCGGGGACGCCTGCCTGATTATTCACCCACGTTTCAGAGGTGTCTGACCACGCTGCAGGGACGCCTGTCTTGGTCCTTCACCCTTAGTGGCAAGTATCGCTTTTCTGGGGGGGGAGGGCAAGAACCCCCCCAACCCCTTCTCTGCTTTTCTGGGGGGGCAAGAACCCCCCCAACCCCTTCTCTGCTTTTCTGGGGGGGCAAGAACCCCCCAACCCCTTATCTCTGCTTTTCTGTGGGGCAAGAACTCCCTGACCCCTTCTGTGCTTTTCTGGGGGGGGGGGTCAAGAACCCCCCCGACCCCTTCTCTCTGCTTTTCTGGGGGACAAGAACTCCCCGACCCCTTATCTCTGCATCCCGACCCCTTTCCCACTTTTCTGGGGGGCAAGCACCCCTCAACCCCTTCTCTCCATCTCTCTCTCTTTTCTCTGGGCTTGCCTCCTTCGCTATGGGCAACCTTCCACCCTCCATTCCTCCTCCTTCTCCCTTAGCCTGTGTTCTCAAGAACTTAAAGCCTCTTCAACTCACACCTGACCTAAAACCTAAATGCCCTATTTTCTTCTACAACGCCGCTTGCCCCAGTACAAACTCGACAGTAGTTCCAAATAGCCAGAAAATGGCATTTTTTATTTTTCCATCCTACAAGATCTAAATAATTCTTGTTGTAAAACGGGCAAATGGTCTGAGGTGCCTGACGTCCAGGCATTCTTTTACACATCGGTCCCTCCCTAGTCTCTGTTCCAAATGCAACTCGTCCCAAATCTTCCTTCTTTCCCTCCCTCCTGTCCCCTCAGCCCCAACCCCAAGTGTCGCTGAGTCTTTCTAATCTTCCTTTTCTACAGACCCATCTGACCTCTCCCATCCTCGCCAGGCTGAGCTACGTCCCAATTTTTCCTCAGCCTCTGCTCCCCAACCCTATAATCCTTTTATCACCTCTGCTCCTCACACCCGGTCTGGCTTACACTTTCATTCCACGACTAGCCCTCCCCCACCTGCCCCGCAATTTCCTCTTAAAAAGGTGACCAGAGCTAAAGACATAGTCAAGGTTCATTCTCCTTTTTCTTTATCCGACCTCTCCCAAATCAGTTAGCGTTTAGGCTCTTTTTCATCAAATATGAAAAACCCAGCCCAGTTCATGGCTCATTTAGCAGCAACCCTGAGACACTTTACAGTCCTAGACCCTAAAAGGTCAAAAGGCCATCTTATTCTCATATACATTTTATTACCCAATCCACTCCCGACATTAAATAAAACCCCCAAAATTAAATTCCAGCCCTCAAACCCCACAACAGGACTTAATTAACCCACCTTCAAGGTGTACAATAATAAAGTAGAGGCAGCCAAGTAGCAGTGCATTTCCGAGTCGCAGTTCCTTGCCTCCACTGTGAGAGAAACTCCAGCCACATCTCCAGCGCACAAGAACTTTCAAATACCTGAACCACAGCTGCCAGGCGTTCCTCCAGGACCGTCTCCCCCAGAAGCTTGCTACAAGTGCCGGAAATCTGACCACTGGGCCAAGGAATGTCGGCAGCCCAGGGTTCCTCCTAAGCCGTGTCCCATCTGTGCAAGACCCCACTGAAAACTCGCCTGGCAGCCACTTCCACAGCCCCTGGAACTGTCGCCCACGGCTCTGAGGGACTCCTTTCCAGACCTTCTGGGCTTAGCAGCTGAAGACTGACACTGCCTGATTGCCTCGGAAGCCTACAGACCATTGCAGATGCTTTAGATAACGCTCACAATGGAAGGTAAGTCCGTCCCCTTCTTAATCAACATGGAGGCTGCCCACTCCACATTACCCTCTTTTCAAGGGCCTGGTTTCCCTGCCTACATAACTGTTGTGGTTATTGACGACCAGGCTTCTAAACCTCTTAAAACTCCACAACTCTGGTGCCAACTTAGACAATACTCTTTTAAGCACTCCTTTTTAGTTATCCCCACCTGCCCAGTTCCCCTATTAGGCCGAGACATTTTAACTAAATTATCTGCTTCCCTGACTATTCCTAGGCTACAGCCGCACCTCATTGCTGCCTTTTCCTCAGTTCAAAGCCTCCTTCACATCCTCCCCTTGTATCTCCCCACCTTAACCCACAAGTATGGGACACCTCTACTCCCTCCTTGGTGACTGATCATTCATCCCTTACTATCTCATTAAAACCTAGTCACCCTTACCCCGCTCAACGCCAATAGCCCATCCCACAGCACATGTTAAAAGGATTAAAGCTTGTTATCACTCACCTGCTGCAGCATGGCCTTTTATTTTATTTTATTTTATTTTATTTTTTTGAGACGGAGTCTCGCTGTGTCTCCCAGGCTGGAGTGAGCGGCGCGATCTCGGCTCACTGCAAGCTCCGCCCCCCGGGTTCCCGCCATTCTCCTGCCTCAGCCTCCCGAGGAGCTGGGACCACAGGCGCCGCCACCACGCCCGGCTAGTTTTTTGTATTTTTAGTAGAGACGGGGTTTCACCGTGTTAGCCAGGATGGTCTGGATCTCCTGACCTCGTGATCCACCCGCCTCGGCCTCCCAAAGTGCTGGGATTACAGGCTTGAGCCACCGCGCCCGGCCAGCATGGCCTTTTAAAGCCTGTAAACTCCCCTTACAATTCCCCCATTTTACCTGTCCTAAAACCAGACAAGGCTTATACGTTAGTTCAGGATCTGTGCCTTATCAACCAAATTGTCTATCCACCCTGTAGTGCCAAACCCATATACTCTCCTATCCTCAATACCTCCCTTCACAACCCATTATTCTGTTGTGGATCTCAAACATACTTTCTTTACTATTCCTTTGCACCCTTCATCCCAGCCTCTCGTCCCTTTCACTTGGACTGACCCTGACACCCATCAGGCTCAGCAAATTACCTGGGCTGTACGGCCACAAGGCTTCACGGACAGCCCCCATTACTTCAGTCAAGCCCAAATTTCTTCCTCATCTGTTACCTATCTCGCTGCCACCCTAATACTTTTAGAGGCCCTCAGAATCACAAACTATGCTCAACTCACACTCTACAGTTCTCATAACTTCCAAAATCTATTTTTTCCTCCCACCTGACGCATATACTTTCTGCTCCCTGACTCCTGCAGCTGTACTCACTCTTTGTTGACTCTCCCACAATTACCATTGTTCCTGGCCCGGACTTCAATCCGGCCTCCCACGTTATTCCAGATACCACACCTGACCCTCATGACTGCGTCTCTCTGATCCACCTGACATTCACCCCATTTCCCCATATTTCCTTCTTCCCTGTTCCTCACCCTGATCACATTTAGTTTATTGATGGCAGTTCCACCAGGCCTGATCGCCACTCACCAGCAAAGGCAGGCTATGCAATAGTATCTTCCACATCTATCACTGAGGCTACCATTCTGCCACCCTCCACGACCTCTCCACAAGCCAAACTGGTTGCCTTAACTCAGGCCCTCACTCTTGCACAAGGACTACGTGTCAATATTTATACTGACTGTAAATATTCCTTCCATATTCATCACCACCGTGCTGTTATATGGGCTGAAAGAGATTTCCTCACTACACAAGGGTCCTCCATCATTCATGCCTCTTTAAGAAAAATGCTTCTCAAAGACGCTTTACTTCCAACGGAAGCTGGAGTCGTTCACTGCAAGGGCCATCAAAAGGCATCAGATCCCATCGCTCAGGACAATGCTTATGCTGATAAGTTAGCTAAAAAAGCAGCTAGTTTTCCAGCTTCTGTCCCTCACGGTCAGTTTTTCTCCTTCACATCGGCCACTTCCACCTACTCCCCCACTGAAACTTCCACCTGTCAATCTCTTTCCACACAAGGCAAATGGTTCTTAGACCAAGGAAAATATCTCCTTCCAGCCTCACAGGCCCATTCTATTCTGTCGTCATTTCATAACCTCTTCCCTCTAGGTTACAAGCCGCTAGCCCGTCTCTTAGAACTTCTCATTTCCTTTCCATCGTGGAAATCTATCCTCAAGGAAATCACTTATCAGTGTTCCATCTGCTATTCTACTACTCCTTGAGAATTTCTCAGGCCCCCTCCCTTCCCTACACATCAAGCTCAAGGTTTAACCCCCACCCAGGACTGGCAAATTGACTTTACTCACATGCCCCGAGTCAGGAAACTAAAATACCTCTTGGTCTAGGTAGACACTTTCACTGGATGGGTAGAGGCCTTTCCCACAGGTCTGAGAAGACCACCGCGGTCATTTCTCCCCTTCTGTCAGACATAGGTCCTCGGTTTGACCCTCCCACCTCTATACAGTCCAATAGCAGACCGGCCTTTATTAGTCAATCACCCAAGCAGTTTTTCAGGCTCTTGGTATTCAGTGAAACCTTTATATCCTTTACCGTCCTCAATCTTCAGGAAAAGTAGAACGGACTAATGGTCGTTCAAAAACACACCTCACCAAGCTCAGTCACCAGCTGAAAAAGGACAAGAAAATACTTTTACCACTTTCCCTTCTTAGAATTCAGGCCTGTCCTCAGAATGCTGCAGGTTCCAGCCCCCGTCAGTGGACACTCCTTTTTATTAGGTCCCAGTCTCATTCCAGACACCAGCCCACCTTGAACTGCACCCCAAAAACTTAGAGCCTAAAAACTCAACAGCCAAGCAAGTAATTACGCTGAACCACCTTCGGCTCTAATTGGATGTCCTAGGTCCTCCCAGTTCTTAGTCCTTTATTATTTGTTTTTTTCTCCTTCTCTTATTCGGACCTTGTGTCTTCTGTTTAGTTTTTCGATTCATACAAAACCACATCCAGGCCATCACCAATAATTCTATACGACAAATGCTCCTCCTAACAACCCCACAATATCGCCTCTTACCACAAAATCTTCCTTCAGCTTAATCTCTCCCACTCTAGGTTCCCAAGCGGCCCCAATCCCGCTTGAAGCAGCCCTGAGAATCATCACCCATTATCTCTCCATACCACCCCCCAAAATTTTAGCTTGCAGTGAGCTGAGATCCGGCCACTGCACTCCAGCCTGGGTGACAGAGCAAGACTCCGTCTCAAAAAAAAAAAAAAAAAAAAAAAAAAAGACAGGAATGTCAGGCCTCTGAGCCAAAGCTTAGCCATCATATCCCCTGTGACCTGCACACACCTACACATCCAGATGGCCGGTTCCTGCCTTAACTGGTGACATTCCACCACAAAAGAAGTGAAAATGGTCTGTTCCTGCCTTAACTGATGACATTGCCTTGTGAAATTCCTTTTCCTGGCTCATCCTGGCTCAAAAGCTCCCCCACTGAGCACCTTGTGACCCCCACCCCTGCCCGCCAGAGAACAACCCCCCTTTGACTGTAATTTTCCTTTACCTACCCAAACCCTATAAAACGGCCCCACCCCATCTCCCTTTGCTGACTCTCTTTTCAGACTCAGCCCGCCTGCACCCAGGGGAGTAAAAAGCTTTATTGCTCACACAAAGCCTGTTTTGTGGTCTCTTCACATGGACACACATGACAGTGACCAAACAAGTCTCATTATTACTACCATGGCAATATTAGATGCTAACTGATTTTTTTTTTTTCTGTGAGTTTGGAAGCCCCAACCTAGTCTGAATTTAATTTGTTTTAACAGGCAAAACACATCCTAATTGTGGGAAAATTCTGAAATGTATGCCCTGTCTTCCTAGCAGATTCTCCTTGGTAAATCAAATTAATCTTATTTCAAACTTTGGATGTGACTAAAGGAGTTACTTAAACCCAAGCTGTACAGCAGTTTTGCTTGGCCCACCTCTGGGTCTTGGTTTTTGATTTTTAAGTTAGATGTCTTTGGGTAGGACATAAATTATCCAGATCTAACAAGTTTTACTGAGCAAGCCCCCTTCCACCTGGGACTTCACATACGTAAGATACCTGACTGGCCTCTAATGGTATATAAGGGTCGGGTGCAGCCTGTACTTCCAGCACTTTGGGAGGCCGAGGTGGGATCACCTGAGCCCAGGAGTTTGAGACAAGCCTTAGTAATATAGACAGTCTCTCTCTCTCTCTCTCTCTCTCTCTCTCTCTCTCTCTCTCTCTCCAACTTTTTCTTTCTCTTTTGTTTAACAGCTGGGCATGGTAGCACATTCCCATAGTCCCTGCTACTCCAGAAGCTGAGGTGGGAGGATCACCTGAGTCCAGGAGGTGGAGGCTGCAGTGAGCCATGATGGCGCCACTGCACTCCAGCCCGAGTTTGTAATTTCCACATGGCCTAATAATATTGTTTGGTTCTGAGCAAAGAAGGAGAAAATTTTGGTCTCTATGAGGATTTTTCAAATTCATAACAGCCACAGCAGTAGAGTTCCTGATAACTCATTTTTTAAAATTTAAATAAAATGCTTCACGGGCTTATAAGTTTTTGAGATACATTGAACAAAATCTATGGATAAAAATTGTACATAGTTTTTTTCAGACTTGCTGTGCTTTATTCAGTAGTGCATAAAAACCTATTTTTATTAAATCATGCTGTAGAATATTTGTTATAATTATAGTCATTTTTATGTAATCTTATTTATGTAATCTCATTTTTATGTAACATTTTCTATCTTTTATTATATAATAAAAAAGTTCTTTGACATATCAAAGAATGGGGAATACATAGTTTAAAATTGTTTAGAGCACTTATGAGCCAAAAAGTCTGATCACTGCTCAAAATACCCCTAAACAATAAGAACAACAATATTTACCAAAAAAGTTTGTGCCTGATCTCTCTACAATACACAAATCATTAATGTTCAGTTACAATCTATCAAATTAACTTTGTTTTTTCTGATTTGATCATTAACCTGCTTATTTTAAATTTTGGTTTGAGGTCTGTTACTAAATAACATAGTGGTCTTTCTGAGTACTACTGCTTATAGGTAGTAAGCAAAGGAATAGAAAACAAGAGTGCAGAAACCAACAAAAAAGCCTAAACCGCCTCTACATTTTTTGCAAACGTCATTTGATTTGCATTTTGCTTTCAATAGCTGCTTTCACAACAACAGGAAAAAACAGGTGACTGCATTTGGGAATCCTGTTTATATTGGGTGCATGAAATATTTTAGTTAAATTGTGTTCTAAGTAGATTGGCAGGTTGCCATCAGCTCTTAGGGTTTCCACAGTTATCTGTCAATAACCAGCCCCAAAAGTCACTCTGAGGTAGAACTGTCTTCTTCGTGTGATTCTAAAATCGAACTGCCCAAACCTGTAACTACTCCCCTGGGATGTTTTTATGCTATTAAGAAACACATTTTTCACCATCTTTGCCAGTTTCTCAATACAAGTAGGTTGTCACCATAAAACATCTTGTGAATGATCCCCTGTCCAACATATGCAAAGGAATATGAGCCTGTTCCTCTGAGTTAAATGCATTCTGAAATGTTATATATGTCATATATATATGTCATAGAATATATATATGTCATAGAAATATTATCAGAGAAGAAATCAGTAAACTCCTGATGAAATGCTGTCACTGTTGAGGATAACTGTTTTCTAAATCTTTATTAGTTTTTTTTTAACACATCAACAAGATTTAAAAATAAATGTAATCAATAACAGAATTAATTTTCCAAAGGGTGCTTATGTGCTGATAATAATGTAAATCGGACATAAACTGGTTTGATTACATTTTTTTCAGTGAAAAATAATTGAAATAAGCCTAAAAGCCAGGATGGTTTTGATGGTGGGATGAGATATTAGATGTGAAATAATCTGTTTGACTGGATTTTTTTTTTCACTTTCCTATAGACTGAGTCCTGAGAAATACACGGTCAGAATCAGTTAACAATATTCCGTTGTTGGTGTTTCCATTTGACTTGAAAGCAAGACCTCCAGCTGCATTTTAAAAACACCATCGATCTGCTCAGATAACCCAAATTCACTGTTTTACTGTTCAATATAAATTAAAAATGAAACTATGTCACGCTGATAATGTTTTGCAAGTTATACTTGAAATAAGTGTCATCAGGCAGAGCATCTGGGTCACGATGGACTGATGTCTCCTAATATGGTTAAACTGCCTGCTTAACCATTGGTCATCATTGAGAACTTCGGCTCACAATCTAATTAAAGAAATAAGTAAGTTGGTATACTGAAAAATTGTAGCTGTTATATGCTAAGCACAAGAAAAATTATCCCAGAGAGCTTCAACTTATATTATACATCCTGATTTGTAGAGTAACAATCATAATAGTTATTCATTTCTTAGCAGTTTGAAAAACATCTACAATAGCTATATTTACAGCTGTAGGAAAGGGAAACAAAATGGACAGTTTGTTAACATAGAGAACATATTTAGAGGCATATATATATGTTATATATATACATACACATACAATCACACAATGTTTTTAATAAATGAAATGTAGTTAGATTTATAAATCACTATATTAAGTGTTTTGGAAAGTTTGGAAAGGGATAAGGATGAGTTTAAAATGATAAACTGATATAATATGAAAAAGAATAATTTTATGTTTTAAGTTCAGAGTCTTGGTCATTGATAGTGTCAAGAACCAAAGGAAGCGAGCCACTTCCTTAGGAGGGGCTGATATATGAATTTAAGAATTCCTAACATTAAACCTTGAAAATCTTGTATGCAGAATGTATTTACTGGTATTGTTCCATCATTGGCCTTAAACATCTGTGCTGTTGAAATCTGGGTATAGTGAGGACGGGTCTAGGAGGTGCTTGTGGTCTAGGACTTTGGAATTTTAGCTTAGTGCATTGCCAAGAGGGAAACAGATATCAGAAGCTGTGGGTGCAACATTTGACATCAGATATGATTCATATATTAACTCAATTTCTGGCCATATAAACTTGGGCAAGTTATTTAACTTATTTAAATTTCATTTGAAATATTAATTATTCAAATGGAATGATAATATCTCCTTCGCTGTGTGAGGATTCCAATAATAGATATGAAATATTTTTTGTTAGTTGGATGTTATCAGGACTTACAACTTAGGCAGGCCAGAGACTACAAGAAGAAACGGAGGTATGAATGTAGAATCTGAAGAGGAAGATTCAGGAAGCTGAGAATAGAAAAGGAAAACATTGAGGGGAAAAAGAGAGTAGTTTATATATAACTTCCAAACATTCCTCAGCCATGATCTAGCTTCGGTGGATCTCAAAATATTGGAAAAAAAATGGTGCTATCAAATGTCACCTGTGACAAACTCAACCACAAATCTCACACATTGCCTCTTACTGGTCCTCACGCAATTCATCTCTGTAGCGTTTGACTGTTGACCACCATTCTTTCCAGTACTGTCTCCTGGTTCTCCTTGACTGACTCCACTTCACTCCAATATCAGCTCTGACTTCTTCGGTTGTCCCTTAAACGTTATGACTTAATTTCCTCAATATTTTGCTTTGATCACTTTTAATTATATTTCACTTTATTCTATTCAACTCAACTACCTAAATATTTATCGAGTTTACTGATGTCCAGCACCCAGCAATGCATGAGAAGATGAGAATGGTACGTTTAAAGAAAAATAAGACTCATTCTTCACCCTTAAGAAAGTTTTATTTCAGTGGAGGTTACAGTAGAAACCCACATAGCTTTTTAAAATTCTTTGAATGACCTGAAGGGTTTTCCAAACACATAACAAAGGTGTAAGTTGTGCATATTTATCTCTACTTTAAACCTCTGTTCCAAGCTCCATACTCAAATTCCAAAGCCCTCTGGATGTTTCCTATGTATGTCCCTTTAGATTTTCAAATTCACTGTGTTTAAATGTAATCTTGGTATACTTCCTTCTAAATGATATTTCCTCTTTTGTCAAGCTCCGTTAGTAAGTAGGCACATGATTCTTCCTGGTATCAATGCTAGTAATCCTCAGTTTTCCTTCCCTCACCTTGAATTAGTCTAAGCCCTTACAACAGCTTCTTTCAACAAGTCTCCCACCTTTACTCTCCATTCCATCTCCACTGGTCACTACCCAACATCAGACCTTAATCTCTTCTCTAATTAGACAATTAGAATAGACATAACAGCTTCTGTGATCTTTATCAATCCCTTTTAACCCCTTTTACACAATGTTTCCAGTGTAATTTCCACAAAGCATAATTCTAGCTGTGTCCTCGGTGTTGACAAACTTCCCCATAGGGAAATAGCCTCTAAACTAAAATCTGGTCCCTTTTGCCTGGAACTAAAATGCTTTCTCCATCATTTGCCCAACTCTCCCTTTTTATACCCTTTTTCTCCCTTTCTCCACATGCTCACTATTCCATCAACAATTGTCCGTTCCAGGCCTGTCCCAGCTAAATGCCTTTTCCTTTTTTTTTTTTTTCCCTGACATATGGAGTTTCACTTGTTGTCCAGGCAGAAGTGCAATGGCGCAATCTCGACTCACTGCAACCTCTGCCT
Organism: Macaca fascicularis; assembly: GCF_037993035.2. NCBI lineage: Eukaryota > Metazoa > Chordata > Mammalia > Primates > Cercopithecidae > Macaca > Macaca fascicularis. Next base: position 202,090,153 of record NC_088376.1, read on the forward strand.
CCCGGGTTCAAGTGAATCTCCTGCCTCAGCCTCCCAAGTAGCTGGGATTAGACTACCTCTTACCTCTTTACTCAAACTGCAACGTCTTTTCTCTACACAATTAGGTCCTAACTATTCATCAAGTCTCAGCTCAAATTTCACTTCTACTTGGAGTCTGGCCTCATTCTTTCTTCCAATTAGCATCGTAATGAATGACTAATTTCTCTCTGCATCCCTGGAGATTTGTTCCTATCTTTATTCGGCCATATGTTATGATCAGTCACTTGTCTGTCATTATTCCTAGCTACTCCAGGTGAAGGCAGGAGCACAACAGACATTTGTTGGTTAGAATAAAACTGGGAAGGAAAGACTATTGAAGCACTAAACAATCTCTGGAAAGACCTGCTGAGGACTGTGATACACACTCCTCTCTGTCTTTTACTGCTCCCTCTTCAATAAGAACAGCAAAATGTATTCTGCAGCCCAGAGATCTTTCCTGAGCCACACAGTTCATGTGGATATTACACAGGCTCTACAAACTTAGCCTGCCTAAATATGAACTCATCTTCTTCAACCCTAAACTGATTTCTCTGACTGAATGTCTCCTGTCTGTTGGAACCAATACTCAACCGGTTGCCCAAGAGAAAAACTTGGAGACATCCCTGATCTCTTCTTTTCCTTTACCTCTCACGTCCAGAATATTTTATCTCTTCCTAATATTTCTCAAGAAGGTCTCTTCCACTTTGCCACTGATACACTTTCTTGATTCAAATCTTCATTATTTTATACCTAAACTACTAACCACACTTCTTTCTGTGACCTACTTCCTCTAAAATCTCCGTGGGTGTTAGGATGCTATATGTAAAATCCAAGTCTGACCCTGACTCATCCATCTCAGATTTTTCTGCATTTCCCAGTTCATCTGTAGACCTGAGTTCAATTTCTTCAGCATCAGGTAAAGGACACTCCATGTCCTTTCTCACTGACCTGTCTGTGCTCATATCAGTTTACTCCTTGCCTCACATGTCACCATTCAGCTAAATACAGTGTACCTGCTGTTTTCCTTCCAGACTCCTCGACTCTGCTCAGACTGTCCCCTGCTCCTGATACAGCTCTCCTTCTATCCAGTGCGCTTCCTTCCGTCTCCTGACCCTTCCATGTTGCTAATATGTACCTTAAGTCTAGATGAGCTATTACATTCACTGAAAAAAATTCTGCAACTTATGAAATTGAGTTAGGTGCTCCTCACCTGACTCCCATTAGTACTACCCTATTCTTCCACTTTGATTGTAATGTTTATTTTGATTCTCTTAAAAAAAAAAATCAGAGTTCCTCAGGAGTGAGAAACATATCTTAGCTATTTTTGAATCCATAGTGCCTCCAGAATTAGATGTTTAATAAAGGTTTACTAGAGGAAAATAAGGGAAGAAAAAAAGTAATCATGTATCAAAGTATCCTATGTACCCCATAAATATATACACCTACTATGTACCCACAACAATGAAAAAAAAATTTTTTTTAAGAATAAGTTGCCCTACGGTAACACGGTCAGTTGACTTGGAAGAACCACTCTGGCCTCAGAATAGAGCTTTCCAAATGTCATGTCATGAACATGGAAAACAAAAAATAAAATTCCAAGGCCCCCACCTCCAACCAACTGAATGGACCCCTTCTTTTGGCCTAGAGCCTCCAAAGTTAACTTAAAAACTAGTTCAGGCCATGATGGGAAGTGGGGCATTGAATATGTCTGATTATACCCTTCTCTCTTTGGAATTCAGGCGTAACTGACCAGCGTTAACATTAAAATGAACATCTTAAGACTAACAAAACAGACTCTTTGTAGCAACAAGATACCAAATTCCAAGCTGACTGTAGTATAGCATCACATGACAGATAACAGGCCCTGAAAGAAACTGAAGTATTTTACACCAAAATATATTTTTTGACATGTTTTTAAATGACCCTGCAAAGCTGTTTCTTGTGAGGAAAATTTACATTCTGTAGACAACTCCTTCCCTTATTAGGTCTTTTCAGGAAAGTCTAGCACCTTTTAAGGTGATAAGAAGACCTTTAGCATTTATTGTCTGCTTCCTGCTTCCTGGAGGCTTCATCTGCATAACAAGAACCTTGGCTTCCATAATCCCAATCCCCCTTATCTTAACCTTCAGCATTTCTTTCTGCTGACTTCAACTCTTTGGGCAAAACAACTCTTTCAACCAATTGCCAGTTCGGAAATATTTGAGTCCACCTATGACCCGGATTTCCAACCCCCTCACACTATCCCACCTTTCCAGACTGACCAATGTATACCTTACCTGTGTTGATTGATGTCTGGCTGTCCTCTCTGCCCCTCTAAAATGTATGAAGTCAAGCTGTGACCTGACCATCTTGGGTACACATTCTCAGGACCTCCTGAGGTTGTGCCATGGGTATGTCCTTAACCCTGACAGAATAACCTCTAAACCCATCAAGAGACTTACCTCAGATACCTTTGGGTTTACAACCACATACACTCTGTTTTCCGCAGTCTCATGATTGTGGCCTACTCATTCCTGCATTTTCCTACTTTAGAGCGTTTGGTCACTTAAAATTTCTTGTTTGACCTTTCTGGTTTGGCCTACTTAGAGCCAGGAAATTCCAGGAACTGCATAAAATGTCTTTAGAGATGTTGATCTTAGTCACTTGACACTGACCAAACAGATTCAATTAACATGTAAATAAAATGGATAATATGGATAATGTGGTTTTTATGGTTTAAAAAAGTCTAGCTACTCACTTAAAAGTGGTTGCTTCTCTGGCTATTTATTCATTTTTCATTACTTTAATTGAGAAATATTCTGTATCTAATATCTTGTAAAATTCTCCATTACCCTCTTCATATTTTAATATTTTAAGAAAAAAATATATCCTCATTTATCTACCTATAGATATATAGACTATGTACAGTAGAGAGAACTTTAGTTAATGAAAAAAACTAAGTAAAGTGAATAAGTCCACAAACATTCAATAGCTGTAGATTCTTTTTGAGTGTCGAAATGTCAAAATAACTTTGATTAACATAAATAAATTCACCAAATCATTAGCTCATAAAATGTTGGCTCTTAGTATTATTCAGGGAGAATGCAACAACTAAGCTCTCAATGTTCTAGAATGAACTACAACCTAGAAACGATTTCTACATGATCCCCAGAAAGACCTAAATAAAAATGATGTGTTGACAATACATTTGAATGGATAACAGCTTCTATAGGTCTTGCTTTAAATCATCTAATTAGTGCTTTTATTTGGTGCAGCAATTATAACCATGCCCTTGAAAAGCACTGGGGCTGTAGACGTGGCATAGCCCATTCCTCAGTTACATAACCAGTAACATCCTTTCATACATACAAGGATGAAGAGTGAGCCTGATTAGTGGTCTTCAGTCTGGAGAAATCCAAGTGTTCACTTGGGAACTTTAGATTTTATACTAATCTTTCAATTCACTGTAGCTACTGTACTCTTCATCTGGGTCATCTCCAGTGCCTCTCAAACTATCTGTGGAAAATGCATTAATTCCATATTTAACATTTCTAATCTCTTGCAGATGTTATTTTACTCACATGCAGTAAAGTGCACTGAAAACACACTGCTAGAAAACAAAATTGTGAATCCAAAGACAAAATGCACATTTTAAAATTATTATTGATTTCACAAGCATAAAATTACTCTGTCTAATGGCTATAAACCTTTCTTATGAATGATTATGCTCAATTTATGTATTCATTTTATGAATGGCCAGTAACAAATTTCTCCAACCAGCATTTGTCTACAGTCCATACCGGAAGACACCTAAATCTTCAATTCACCAAGGCAGGTCTGGAAAGGGGACTATTTGCTACTCAGTTTTCTAAAAGGTCTTTAAAGCATTATTACTGGGGAAAGTTTTCTTAGCACTGAATATCGACAATGGCTCCTCCATCCCCTTCAAATCATCTAAGACAGGACACACCCTGGCCATGGTGCTTCCCAGCTCTCATTCATACAACTGTTGAATAACCCTCAGTGGTGGCAAATTTGTTTATTTATTTATTTGCTTTGCCTCCTTAATGGCAAAGTACTTCTGTTAATCACAGCAAGCTTTTTTTCTTCAGCCCATTCTTTAAAATATTAATTTTCTATTTTTTCTTAAACTTGCATTTATCATCTAAGTTGTAAGCTTCCTTTTAAACTATCTATTAGGTTTTGTCTTGGAGAGCCATTATGGGTACCAGGACACACAGGAAATGGAAGAAGGAGAAGGCACAGCCCATTAGCTGAGAGAGATTGCAGTACAGGGTGAGCCAATTCTCACAGGCCAACAGTTTACAGAGCAATAGACCACCGTAGGTCATATTACATGTAGATGGATAAATACAGATGTGGAGCTCTGTAATGGAATGTCTATGTTATTTATATTACATAGGAATTGTATACATAATGTATGTATATATTTATAACATTATATATGTATATGGATAAATATGCACACACATTTGTCACACACATTCCTCACCTTACCCCAACCCCTGGACATCAAAGACAAATAGTAATAATATAATAATATAATATAATAGCATTACAATAAATCATGGCATGGATTATCTGAAATGTATAGCTCAAACCTAGGTTATTTCTCTGCACTTCAGAATTGAATATTGAAGTGCAAGCCTATATTTAATGCCTCCCTTAAATGTTTCTAAGGGAGCTGAAACATCGGTATGTCCAAAATAACCTGAACTGGCTCCTCAATCTAAGTTTTTAAAAAACATATCCTACGAACGAAGGCCTCACTGTAGAAATGTATCTTAAGGAAATTCATACCATCATTGTATCTCTCTTTATGAAAGCATAATAACTATTAATAAAGGGTAACTTAAATAAAAGAAACTTAGCAGCTATCCAATGGAACAGTATTCAGCTAAATGAATGAGACACGTTTGTATAAAACAGTCTAGCATGAAAAGATATGACTCAAGAAACACCGTTAAGTTAAAAAGGCAACTGCAGCACTGTTCACAATAGCAAAGACGTGGAACCCACCCAAACGCCCATCAGTGACAGACTGGATAAAGAAAATGTGGCACATATACACCATGGAATACTATGCAGCCATAAAAAGGATGAGTTTGTGTCCTTTGCAGGGACATGGATGGAGCTGGAAACCATCATTCTCAGCAAACTACCACAGGGACGAAAAACCAAACACCACATGTTCTCACTCCTAAGTGGGAGTTGAAGAATGAGATCACATGGACACAGGGAGGGGAACATCACATGCTGGGGCCTGTCGTGGGGTGGGGGCGAGGGAAGGGATAGCATTGAGAGAAATACCTAATGTAAATGACTGGCTGATGGGTGCAGCAAACCACCATGGCACGTGTATACGTATGTGACAAACCTGCACCTTCTGCACACGTATCCCAGAACTTAAAGTACAATTTAAAAAAGCAAGTTTCAACATAAGAAATAAAAGTATAATCATATTTTATGTAAGACTAATGTAACCTGTTAATACTTACACAGAAAAAAGCATTTAGAAGAACACATGCCAAAAAAAGAGATAATAGTAACTATGTCTGGGTATTGGAATTATAGAAAATGTGCACTTTTTAAAGTAATTCTATAAGTTTAAAATACAGTTTTTATTATTTTAACATATTTTATTTATTTATGTATTATGTATTTATTTATTCAGACAGGATCTCACTCTGTCACCAAGCTGGAGTGCTGTGGCATGATAATGGCTCACCACAGCCTCTACCTCCTGGGCTCAAGTGATCCTCCAACCTCAGCTTCTGGAGTAGTTAGGACTCAGGTGCGTGCCACCATGCTCAGCTAATGTTTATATATACATATTTTGTGGGTAGAGGCAGGGTTTCATCATGTTTCCCAGGCTGGTCTGAAACTCTTGGGCTCGGGTGATTATCCTGTCTTGGCCTCCCAAAGTGTTAGGACTACACCTGGCCAATTTTTTTTTAATGTATTTTTAAAATTATGAAAAAAATCAAAAAGAAAGACATAAAGAAGTGGCCAGCAGAAAAGGATAGAAAAAAAAAAAGAGGAATCCAAGATAAGAAATCTAAAGAGAAAAAGGAAAATCAAGCAAGATGCTTACAGACTTGATTAGCATTTGAATTGTACCTCTCCAATGTAGAGAGCCAGTTAAAGACCCAGGGTTGCAATCATAATGCTGCTAACTTTTAATTTTGCATAAAATGAGAGTCAAGCAATGGGTTAAAATGATGAAGTAAAAAGGGGTTTAGATGATAATCCTTCCCACTACAGACTTTACTGATTTTCTAATGCCCTGAGGCGAAAGAACAGTGACTGCAAGGTCAAGGCTGCCATAAGGTCTCAGAGGTCTGAAGTTTGCAGTGGGAAAAATAACTAAGGATGTAGCTTTAGTCAGTTTCTTGAGGTCTCTAAAAATGTAAAAAAAAAAAAAAAAAAAAAGGTAATGAGCCTTACAAGTGCCTATAGAGTAGGCAGCTCTTTTGATTCCGAGCAGTCATTTTCTCCTACCCATGCTTCTACTTGTCAGTTTTGGAGACATGGCTTTCTTTTCTGGCCAGTTTTAACTCATCTTTACAAGCAATGCCTTCAAAAGAAGTGCAGGTAATGTGCTTGTTGAGAGAAAAGATTAATAGTGCTATGTGTAGTGTTTTCATGAGATGATTATTGTTATTTAGCAGTGTAAACGCCAATGGTACTGATTGCATTACAGGGAACAAAGGATGTAATAGTGTTTTGATGGGAACACAAAATATCAACCATTTTCACGCCAATTTTAACTAACTTGGACATTGAAACGTAAACAATGAACTTTCAGTTACTGACAGCTGCTGTGAAGTTTTGGCCACCATCAGGATGTGCCACTGAGGTCACAAAGCAGCAAGCTTTCAGTCACAAGACTTTCTTCGGAAAACTCCATCACGATCAACTTCTTATATACGTTTTTCTAGATTTTATTGTTTGCTCTTGGCTGCTTTTGCTTTGTACATTTAAAATGGAGTTAAGAATTGGAAGAGTCATTTAATAATTAAATCAATATGATTTAAAACAGTTGCATCAGAATCTATAATATCCAAAGCAACAATAACATGCCACATTAAACCAAACATTTATAGGAAATTATTCTGTTATTAAAATAAGTCTGTTGTACATATATAATGTCATACAACAAAAACGTATTTTTATTTTTAAGAGCTTTGTGTTGAAATACATTAGATCAGTCATAATCTCTAGTTTATGATGCATTCCAATCATTTGGGATGATTGGACGCCCTTCACCTCTCCTCCTTCCTTTCTGCCTGCCTGCCTGCCTTCCTCCTTCCCCCCCTCCCTTTCTTCCTTCCTCCCTTTCCTGCTTGTCTGCCTGCCTACCTGCCCCTCTCTTTTTTCTCTTTCTTTTCTTCTTTCTCTTTTTTCATTAATTTTTAATAATATAATGAATAACAGTGAATCCATATCCTAACTCAAAAACTAGGAACTTAAATTAGCCTCTGTGCTCTCTTTCTGCACCCACGTACCCATGCCTTTGCTTCCTTCCTCCAACAAAGATAACTAATATCTCGAATGTTACCCCGTCATTCCTTTTCCTGAAGGAAAAAAGAAATCCACATATATATATGGAAAAAATCCATACACACAAACACCCTTTTGGATATTTCAAATAGTTGTTTTTTAAAAATTTGTTTTTATGAATATTAGCATGTAATTTTATAGGTTCTTATTTTTCATTAAACTTTGTATTAATATTATATCTCATTTGTGTTTAGCCATAATTCATGCATTTTCAATGCTATATAATATTTTATGGTAGAACAGATGAGAATTTATCTCTTCAGTTTGCTGTTGATAGAATTTTGACTATTATGATAAAAATCAGCAATTCCACCCCTGCAAATATTAATAGGAGAAATTCTTGCACATATGCATCAGGAATGTTCACAGCCATACGATTCATAAAATTTAAAAAATTGTAACCTCGCTTTTTCAACTTTAACCAAAGAAATTTCTTTATTAGAAAGGACCAACATTCTCATGCATGGGCCTGTTGTGAAATCAAGTGAATATTAAGGTATCTTTATTTTTTATTTGAACTTTAAATTTATATATATATATGTACATACACATATGTATATACACACATATATGTATGTGTATGTGTACATATATATAAATTATAATCCAGTAAAATTTTTCTGAATTTGTTTACTTATTTTCATCTACACTACTAGCACTAGAGCTAACACTACCCAAAATAGATATCTGGTAATTCTCTAGCTTTGTTTTAATTCTTGGCATAGCACTTCTTATGATCTAATTTTCTTTTCATTTGATTGTTTTTCTATCTCCTTCCAAGTGAGCAGGGATCTTTGTCACCCTTGAACATCCCTATAACTCCAGCATACTGAATGGTGCCTCATACATAGTAGGTGGTCAGTTAATCTCTGTTGAAGGAAGAAGCCATGATCTGCATAGTGTTGATGGATTATGGTGTCTGGTGACCATGCTTTCGTGTGTCTGAGAGCATTTATTATTTTGGACTACAGATGCACTGATTAAAACATGTTCCATAATAACAGTATGTTTTACCTTCACTGAATACAAGATTCTTATCTTCAAGTGTGCAATAAAAATGCAAAAGATTTTTTTCATCATTTATAAAGTACCTCTGTAATTAACTGCCAACACTTCTTTTATACTCTGCCAAGAAAATAATAACTTTTTTGCTGGAAAATATAAAACTCAACCTAAAATGGGGCATCTATCTATTTCAGAAGCCCCATGGTGATGGTTGTGGCCCTAATTAATGATGGCTTTCTAAAGTGAGAGGTAATTGCTGACACACATAACTCAAGGGGTTCAATGAGGAATATGAGCAGTAATGAATATTCGCTTTGAAGCCTGCACGACAGAGTGCTTAGATTACAGAAAGTTGAAGAACTATCCTGAATATGGCTGATAAATGGGATTTCCTTCCTGACCCTCACTTCCCTCAGTACTTAAGCAGTATCACTTTTCACACTTCAGTTTGGGAGCCTTGCCTGTAAACGTCAAAGACTTATGGTGAGTGAAAAACGTCCATATTAAAAAGGTAAGAGGAGATCCAGATGATATCCACTTTTGACCACTATAATTAATAGCTGAATCTTCAGTGGTAACTAATTGAATGGAGGTCAATGTGTTGCCATGGTAATGTCCTAGCCAAGCAATTTTACCCATTTTCCAGTCTGCCGCCCCTTTGCATAACTGAAGTTATAAAATGCTTTAATTGCAAGATTTGCAAATGATGCAACATCTGGGCTCGAATTTACATATAAAGGGAGAAGTTTAATGGAGTTATTAGCATATCTGTGTGAACACCTCAATTTTTATATTTAATTATAAAACCTGCAGTTTCACTGATGAACTCTGTGTGTATAATAGAAAAAAAGCAGTAGAGTAAGATATAAGAATCAGCATTTCCCTCCATTTCATTTTAGGAAATACAATATTTGAAATAGTAAATCATTACTTTGGCTTTGTCTTTAATAATTTGAGAAACAATGGATGGCAAAATTCACTAGACATTTCAAAACTTGCATCATTCTCATGAATATATGTGTACTGTTCATATATATATTATATATGTTTTATTATACATATAAACAGTATGCTTTAGAAAATTCAGCAGACAAATATCAAAAGTAAAATAAGGTAGTTACTTCACCTTTGCAATGAGAATATAAGTTTACTATCTAATTATAAGCATGTAAGAATTTCTATGACCATATTACTGAAAAAAGAAAAATATGGGTTATATGAATGAATTAATTGATACATAATACAGAGAAGCAATATTTCTACAATGATGTTGACCTAAGGGAAGAGGGTAGGATGTGTGTGTTAGTAAGTTTGGTGTAATTTGGTATATGTAAAATAAAACAAAACAAACAAAAAAGCAAGATGGTATCATTATAGGGCTGTTGAATACTGAAATTAACTCTCTCAAGGAACCTCAGAAAATTTGTAATAAATGGCAAATATCTTGAATATATTTTAGTCAACATGATAGTTAAAAAACTACTACTTATAGCTCCCATATGGAGAAAAATATTGAAGAATAGAAATCACAATGCTAGAATGCTAGAATTTTTAAAAAAGCCATAACCCTTCATTGTTTTTCTAATGGTACTATTTTTTATTTTTCAAGTATCATTGAATTTTCTAGTAGAACTTTATGCCTAGGGCTCCTTTGTTTTTCTCCTACCAAAACCATGACTTTCAGCTGTATTTTCCAGGATGCTGACACAGCTGATTATCTGAGATTTCATTACTCTGTTTCAATGTTTGCACAAAAGTTGGGATACAAAAAGCAAAAAAAGTCATGAAGTATAAAGACTTATAAAGATATAAATTTAGTCATATATATCTAAAACTGCTAAATCGCATGAAATATATTCTTTTGTATGTATCAAATATTAAAAATGTGATCAAGATGAACAACGGATCTGAATTTAAGGTACATAGTATAGCACAAAGGTAAAGAGGATAGGATGTGGTGTCCAGAGGGCTGGATTCAAATCTCGGCTTTTCCCTTATAAAATGAGTGAGCTCAAGTAAGTTGTGCAACATCCTAATACAGCTTTTGCATCTATAAAGTGGGATCGTTAATACCAACTAACCATCTTGTCACAGAAATTCAACAATGCACATAAAGTACCCAGCAAGATGCCTAGTGCATAATAATCCTCAGATAATGGTACATACTGTAATTTTAATTATCCACCTCATTTGTGGGTACAGCTACTATCTCTGATAGAAGTGATTGAAATTGGTCAGAGGAAGATAAAATCGTGGCTGACTAGTAATTCTGAGTTAGCCTTTGGTCTCCTAATGAGAGCATAGTCTTTCACTAATGGCTAATTTGTTGGAAATTAAGCTGCTTTGAAGTCCCATTTAGAGTCATATTTTTTCACTGCTGCAGTTAATTTTCTTGCTGCTGCTCTGTAAGATATCCTGCAGGGAGCGGCATCCTCCATTTGGTAAGACAAAGGTAGCAGAACCATCTCCTCCAGAAAAGCAGGTACCTAGCAAGGAAGGGGTGGTGCTTGTTTGAGATCAAACAATAGTTTGAGAGAGTGAGGTACACTTTCGAGCAAGAGGGGGCAAAAGCTGAGAGCTAAGAACAAGGACCAACACACTTCTATGAGGTCCAAGCGTAGCTAGAAGCCACACAGACAGAAAGGCAAGTCCTTTAAAAGGGGGAGATGGAAGGAATAAAATAATTTTTAAAGGCATATTTTTAAAAATGTAACTAGTTTTCACATTTTATTATTCAAGTAATTTTTCACTTTCTCCCCATAATTTTTCAATTTTTCTTCTTCTTCTTTTTTTTTTAATGTCAAATATGAGCAATAATAGTGCATCAGTAGGGCTGGAGGGCCACCCTTACATATACATTGAGCTGCTAGTCATCTCTCTCATTTAATGCATGTATAAATTAAGATAACGAAATTAAGACAATTCACTCAGCAAATATACATTAAGTGACTTTTATGTATGCTACACTTTGAGTTCACAAAAACATACAAGACAGAGTCCTTGCACTTGTGAGATTTGCAGTCTCCTAGGAGGAGAGCATGAGCCTGGTCTGGCCAAGCTTGGAATACCTCGCAGGGACTACAATGGTTCAAGGTGGGTGTAACCCCCGGGGAGATCTTTTTCGTGACCTTTTACAAAATTATCAAGAAAGTAGAGCTCTTGTCCTTCGGACGCTTAGAGATAGAACCCTGGAACTTCTGGGAGCCATCCGGGCCACCATGAGGAAGAATTCTCCCTAAATATGACAGAGAAGTTGAGTTGAGAGATGGACAGAGACAGACCCGTGAGGTTTGGAGTGCCTGAATGCATACATGCCTGAAAATTATCATACTTTTCAACTGGCAATTATGGGAAACTTCAACCCCTCCTCTTCCTTGACCACTTAAGCCATTTGAGGTCGGTTTTTCACTCTTTGCAAGTAAAGTAAGGCTGCTGACTAATAAAATTGATTTAGACTTTGTAATGGTGGAAATAACAGACGACCACAAATTAACTTTGTTTAACCAAGGTCTTTTAACAGCTAAATTTATGATCAAGTTAATGTGCATGTTTCGACGACACTTTAGCTACTATTAACGTCTTTAAGTTTAATCCTTTCCTGTATTTTCTTGAAATTCAAAATAATCTCAGTACTCCCTGAACAATAGTATTTCAGTTGATCATGCTATGCTATTTCCTATGTGGTATCTGAGCATCTTTAGGGCTTGAAAAATGCTTGCATTTCAGGGATTATTTCTATTCCAGAATTCTGCTTCGACACAGTTTGAAGCCACCACACTCAGCCCCATGCTTCGAATGTTTGTGGTAAAAATAGAATTTATGTGAGCCAAATGCAATGGCTTGGAAATAACTGCTACCTGCTTGTACCTTCATGTTGCAAAACTGTCAAGAACTTCAACCTGTTAATTATAAGCAAACAGAGCTTAGAATCACTTCACTAAGAATAGCAACATTTTCCCTCACAACAGAAAAGAAAGAAAGAAAAAATAAAACAATGAAAAAAAGAGAAAGAAGGAACAAACTTCCTGGTTAGCACTCAGAATTAAGAAAGTTATTTGGTAAAACTATAAAGCAAAGCCAGATAATGCTACACAGAAAATAGCCTAGTAATTAGCTCTGAGAAAAGGGAAAGGAAAGAAGGAAGGCACTCTGTCTGTCTCCCCCCAAGGTGATGCAATGTTCTACCTTTAAACAAGGTGAGGGACAAACAGGCGGTCGTCATTGTATTAGTATACCGTGTACCCAACACTTATTTTTAGTGAGTTTTTTTGGCGTCAGTTTTTTATCTTTCGTGTTCCTTTTTTCTCCTTATTCCTAGCTTGTTTATTTTGTTTTAGTTTCAGTTTTACCTCAACTTCTTCTTGAATATGTTTCTTTCTCTGGGAATAAGGTCATGTTGGAAAGGAATGAATGGGTAAGAAGGTTGAAATATGGTGGGTAATATGTTTGTTGGCATGTTAAATATAAGAGAGCTCCCTAAAGACTTTTTATTCCTTCAGAGGAATATTCATGATTTAAATAACTTCCCAAAAGGTAATAATAACAATATATGTTCTGACAAGTAGTTTCAATTACTCATCAATGCTATAATATTACTATTAATGGATTTTTAAAGTTAGTTAATATGGTTTTATAAGAGTTGCGCCTTTTCTCTTCTTTTTCACTCTCTTTTTTCTTCTATAGAACAAATGTGACTTCTAACCCTGATACCTATTCACATCCAACTGTTGTTTTAAATGTAAATGTTTCAAAAACAGTTTTCAAGCATAGCTCATTGATTCAATATTTGTCAACACAATAGTATTTCTCAACTAACTTTTATTTTAAACTTGTATTTCTAAACATCTCTCCATATAAAAATTTTTTTTTCAATGACCAGTGAAGATTATTGGATAAAATTCTCACCTCCTTTTAAACCTAATCAATTTTTAACTTATTCTTTTAGAAAAGATTGAGTGAGTTTTAAATTGAGTTATAAACCAGTTAATTGCTTTAGGAATGTGAAATATTGACACTGAGATTCTTTAAAAAACAACAACACCACCTAAATCAACACAATCTCTAGTGTTATGTCTAGAGCTGTATTCTTCCACAGCATAATTCTCTTGGTGATTAAGTAGCTTAAGTTTATTCTGAAATCGCTGGAATAGCAGTGTGTGAAGTACTAATCTGTAGGATAGCATAGTGCTCTACTGGCCCAAAGGAACATAGTTTCTGAACATGGCTAATTCATGATATAATAGAACAATTTAAAACACGAGAATTGTTTGAGTTGTAAGAAAACAAAACCAAGAAACAAAGCTCCCCCAAAATGTTTTGTAGAAATTGAGCCACATTTTTCTGCTTCCAAAGTTATTTTCTGATTAAAAAAAAAATACCTCTGAGAATACTAATCATTCCCATCACCTTCCTACTGTCCTGGACCTGAAATCAAGTCAAAATCTGAAAGAGATTCCATTTCCTAATGCACTGCATCATTAAACTCACATATGATGACAAAATATCTGAGTTACAGGCAGCATACAATATTTGTACACCAACATCCTTATTTTGTGACTAAGATGAGATTTGTGAGAATATAAACTTTAATTTTACAAACAAAAATTTTTTTAATGTCATAACATTTGAATTTTATAAACAAATTAAATTATAATGAGAATTGTTGCACTTCAGTTTTTTAAAAAAGCCATCAACTACTCTTATTATAAGATGTTTATTCTTTAATTTTTAAATTTTGAAACATTTCAAACCCAAAGTGAAATTGCAAGAATAGTACAATGGATACTCATACACCCTTCATCAATCATTAATATCTGACCTCATATATATATATTTATTTGTGATTTACTTATTCTCTGAAACTTTCAATAGTATGTCGAAAACATCAGGTCAGTTAACCCTAAATATGGCAGCATTTTCTTATATAATCACAATACAATTTTCATACTCAGAATATTTAGAATCGATATAATGCTATTATTGAATACACAGCCTACATTCCAGGCCCCCCTAAATAATCATTGTAGTAGCCTTCAATGTTCTTTGATCCAAGATTGAATCAAAGATTATGCATTGCATTTTGTTTTTGTTTTTCTTTGGGCTTCTTAACTTTAAAATAATTTTCTACATGTCATTCAATTTTAAGTATTCAATATACCTACTTTTTAACATCTTCAAATATTTAAAGTTTTTATATGCTTATAGACTCATAGGAAAATTTCTATTTTTTCACAGCATCAAAAGATTTATTTTTAATGCTTCAAATGGTTGAAAATTTTCCTCATCTAATTTGAATTGCATGTTTATTTTGTTTTCCACTATTTTTAGTAGAATGGGTCATTTATTTTAATAGATTACTATGTGTTACAGAAAAAAGCAACAATGTATACTAATATCCCAAAAACATGCTATCACAATAATATGAGAATTTGAAAACAAGAATATGAGAATTAAAAAATAATATGAGAACTAAAAAAAATTTAGATAGGTTTTTAATATTTCTAACCCTACTTTAACCGTATGTTTTATGGCTGGCCTTGCTATAACCCAAGGCTGTGTTTGGAAATCTCATTCGAGTTTTGTTTTTCCCCTACATTTACTTTACAGCCCACAGAAAAAATATTTCAACTAACTTTTACCTAGATCTTCTTTCCCCCATTTTTTTTTCTCTGACAATTACTGTATCTTCCCTTTTCAGTCGGCCTCATGTCCTCCCCAGACAGGCGATTCTGTTCACCTCCGACACCCTTGATTACCAAAATCCTGTCCGCTTGCCAGTGCATTAATAATAAAGAAATTACAGCCATTAAGTCCACAATCATACACAGCTTCACCATTTTTGATGAATTAGAATTCATCCTAACTCCTGGGTTTAGTTGAGAAGGTAAGGTTTGGGATTTTTAAACGATTTTAACCATTTTCAATGTTTTTTTTTTTCTTTTACTTTTGTGCAGTTGATAAGCCATTGTTTCTCAGCCCAGGCATCCCTTTCCATATCCGGCTTCGTGACCTTTGAACTGCAGCTGGGCTGGCCCCACTTATGCTTTGTCCTCCGCCGTCTCTTAGGCTCTGCCGATAGGGGGCACTAGAGGGCGACGGAAAGGCCAGAGGAGGAAGGGCTTTGTCTTTAGGATTCTTGGGAACGTCGTCATTTGAGCCACGGAGATGTCTTGTTGGAGCAGCAGTGGACCCAGGTTGCGTTTTCCCCCTGCACTTGCAGCGCTAGCTACGTCTTAGCCCCGCTCAGAGACACGAGCCCGGACTTGTAGCTCACCCACCGCAGAGATCTGGGTCCCACTCCACGGGACCCCTACTCTGACCTAAGAAACACCAGAACAAGACAATGCCGCCTCCTCTGAGTTCTCTGCCTCATGGGGCCTCCCCTTTTCCAAGGTCAGAGTCTCCAGTCCTAGCCAAGCGTGTGCCCTTTTCTGAGGTCTGAGTTCTAACGTTTCCAGGCTTCTAAGTCTTAATAACGCCAGCCTCTTCCCTTTGTTCCTCCAGCCACGGGGGTGGTGATGACTTACTGAATTGCCAGTTCTGTAGTAACTGAGTACTATCACGTCTTTTCAGTTACCTAGTCAACAACTCTATCTAGTTAACAGTTTTTTAAATATTCAAATCTCTCTGTTGAAATAATTGCTGTGATTATTGCATCCTGTTTGGACCCTGACTTAGACAAACCATCATTATGGCTCATCCACAACTTTCAGAGTGGCTTCTTGGCGGAGGTAAAGAAGTCAACAAAGCAACTTAACTCTTATTGCTGTGTCTACATATATATCATGGAAACTTTCAGTATTTTTTCAGCATTTACTCCGTGTTAGGAATTGTGCTAAATACTTTAATTGCATGTTCATATTTAATCTTTGCACTGTTACCAAGAGGTTGATAATATTTATTACTGACATTTCATGAATGAGAGAAGAAGGTTTACAGAAATTAAGTAGCTCTATGGTCTGGAGCTTGTAAGTGGAAAGTGTTGAGATTCTTATCTGGATTGTTAGACTTCACAACTGTGCTTTAGCCTCAAGCTATACCAACCAATGGCCATCTATTCCATATCCTCAGAAAATCTGAAACTTCTACAAGCAAACTCTCAGTAACCTTCTTGTCGTCATCTTCTTTCTGCATCAGCACTGGCTTGCTTTCCCGTCACTCTTCCACAGACAAGAAATTCTCTCCACTTGGCCTCTTTCTTCCTAGCTCAGCAACTCAGGCTTTCCCAGGACTACAAGGGTATCTTCATAGCCACGAAAACCCTGGTCTTATAACTCCTCTTTAACCTGACATAAAACTTAGCACCAATTGCCTCTAAATTGATCATCTCATTCTTCTTCTTAAAGTTGTGAAAGAATCTCAATTACCTTAGGAATCAAGTCTCAAACCCTTAACCCAGCATTTCAGACTCTCTAACCCAAGCCCAATTCACCTTTTTTATACCTAAACCTTGAATGCTCTTCAAATCAAACCACTGTAAACACAAACAGGACACAGTGTCTTTTTTTGCTTTTCTTCTCTATACAATGGACAGCTTCTTGTACACAATACATGACTTGTGAATAAATGCCAGAAGGAATAAAAAATAAATACTGTAGTAATTGCTGAAAGTAATTGTAAGCCTTTTTGTTTGTTTGTTTCTGACTTTAAATTCTTTTCTCTCCTGAATTTCTCTTTCCTTATCTATGAAGTCAAATTTTCTCATTCTTTTACCCATTCATTTACTCCAAAAATTTTTTGAATGCCTTTAGTTGGTCTCATTCGTCAACATCTTTTTCTGATTCTCTAAAACTACTTCTTCCATGAAGCCTGTCCTGAAATCCTCAGATAACAGTCCTCTCCCTCCCTTCTCCCTCTCTTATTCTCTCTGTGTCTAGACTAAGAGTTCACTATATTACTTTCCTTGTAACACTTATATTCATATAGAGTGGAAAAATTCTGAAAGGGAAGGACGGAGTTTCACTCATGTTTAACTTCCCAAAATGCTTTGCTGATTTTAGATATCCTCTCAGTTCTCTGAAAAAAAGTACTGCTCTTTAGGTAGAACAAGTTCAGCTGGGCCTAAGACACTTAAGTTCATATATTCTACAGCCTACGGAGATAAACATTTTTATTTCTGTTTCCAATTCATCCGAAATAAAAAAGGTTAGAATAGGATTCTCCAAAGAAGCACTATGGGAAGTACAATTTTTTTGAAATCCCCTCATTCTTTAATTAAAAAAAAAGAAGCATGTTAGATCTTAAAATAGCAGCAGAGATAATTCATGACCACAGAATTATTGGATTTTAAAATAAATTACCAACCCATTACAAAGATTGCAGAATAAGAATTACGTGTGGTCCTTGGTTTTTCTTTTCACCTATTCATGGAGAAGCAATGGAGCACAGAGCCTGTACACATTGATTCCCAAAACAGACATATTTGATTTTTGATTTCTTGCTGTAATTTCCTGGCATTGTGCCCTTAAAATATGACTAATCCTCTTTAATCTTCGGTTTGCTCATAAATGGAACAAGAAAATTCTGAGTGCCCATTTCATAGGGTTGTCATAATGATTGAGTAAGATAATGCATGTAAAAAGTTTAGCATAATGCCTGACATATAGTAAGCATACAATTAATGTAAGCTTTTATTATTATTAACTGCCTCAGCATCTCCCAGTCCACACAAAACTACCCTATACAGCTGTGGATGTGGTTAATGGGATCAAGGAATTCAGTTCCAAAACAATGTCAGCACTTGAATGTCAAATGCAGAGAAACAAGCACCTATTACATCTGTAGGGTGGGAGGGAGTGAAGATGGATTATGTGGCCACCAAAAGTGTTAATTATGGTGAAGACTTCAAGTTAGTCCTATGGGAAGGTCAGTGCAAGTGGGAATATGAATTCATGATCAGGAGAAGGCAGAAATATATTTATGTAGCTGGTGATGCTTTGTGAGTGGCTGTAGTTATAATATATGGAGGGTGAGGTACACTGAAAAAAGAACCCAGAGGGCCCAGCGCAAGACAGAGCTGTGGCAGAGGTTCCAGGGAAAAATCAGGAGTGACTGACATGGGTGAGACTGGTCAAATGCAAATCTAATTTTAATATGTCTAAGCATATTTTTGTTTGTTTATAGGTTTTTTTTCCCCTTATGCTGGTTTGTTGAGTTGTCTTGAATTGGATGAACGTTTTTTTAATGCCACTTACTTTTGAAATGTGGATAGTTTCAGTCGTTGCAGGGTTTTCCTGCAGCAACTGAGGGAATGTGCTCAGGGCTACTGGAGCCTTGGTAAGCAAGGGCTATAAGCATTGATAGTGAAGATCGTGCCTGCCCTTATTGACCTTAATAGAAAAGAGTAGAGGAAATGTGTTGTTAGCCAAAGATAAGGTGAGTAGTGTCACATGTAGTTTTTAATATTTAATGAATCTATATGGGTACAATCCATTATGTGACAATTTAATTATATGACAAAAAAGTTTGATAAATAATATTGTGGTAGGACATCTAATTCATTATTTAACAAAGAAATCAATACTTTCATAAATCATAGTTCTCCACAGATGTACTCTTTTTTTTCCCCAAGCGTGCAAACCCCTTGTTGAGAATCCATAGGCAATTTATTTTCCAGTCAGGACAAGTTTGAATGGAAGTTTAATTGGGCCCAGGACAGACATAAATTCTATTTACTTTTTTTTTAACCATTAAATGGAAAGGCTTCTGTTACAAGTCCTTTTCAGGAAAGCACTTAAAGAATATCCAGATAGCATTTTCCTACAGTATATTTTAAGAGCAGAAACGGGTAGACATAAAGTATGTATTAAGCTATAACAAAGCACAAAATAATAACACAAACATATTTTTGCATATCTTCCTTTTTCCTAATTTGACTTCAATGTACATTAAGTAAGATGAAGCTTTTATATTTTAACATATTCAACAGTCTTAGGTTTTATTGCATTTATTGCAGGAGAGTATGTACTTATTAAATATATGCTCTCTAATCAGCACTAATTTTACTTGTTTGGATGTCATATCTTCATCAAAAACAGCATTTCTAGTTTAAAAAACTGTAATCTCAGAGATATTCTTCTCTCATTTAACTTAAATCTCAATCATACTTTTTAACTATCATAATGTATATTCACATAATTCACACTTATCTAGTTTTTAATTTTTAAGAGATTGCGTCTTTTGGCTGAATTGCTATACACAATCTACTTAACCTTATAATTACATACATTGAACAGAAGAAAACAATTACATATATTTTACTAAGTTATTTCTGATTGCTGATTATATATGAGGGAAGGCTTTAAGTTTCTTGCATTCCTCAAAAGAATTACCAGTTTTAAAAACAATTTTCGATGATAAAAAGGACCTCTTTTAATACAGAGAGACCTAAGCTACTAATTATCTATAACAAATTCAGAGCCAGACCACAGCCACCTGAAGCCTTCTTTGAATGTAATAAAATACATTATTAGCAATTTCCCATCTCATTTTAGCAACTTTATTGCATTAGTAACTGTCTGTCATTATATATTTTATTATTAATGATTTTTTTAGTAATGAAGCATGAAAGTCTTATGGACGCATTTTCATTTTTGAATGCAAATACTTTCGTTCAGTTATTTTGTAAGATCTCACTTAGTATTTCATGGTTTTACGTGTTTGGTGGACAATCGCTGCAGGAGAATGAAGTTTTCTTGTATCACATATCATTGAAGATTGTAAAATATTCACTTCTTTTTCATGGTTATGTTTTATGTAATGTTGTAGTACCCAGCATGTCAAAACAGAGTTGAGAGCAAGTATGGGCCGGGCACGGTGGCTCACGCCTGTAACCCCAGCACTTTGGGAGGCTGAGGCGGGCAGATCACCTGAGGTCGGGAGTTCGAGACCGGGCTGACCGACAAGCAGAAACCCCGTCTCTACTAAAAATACAAAATTAGCCGGGCGTGGTGGCGGCGCCTGTAATCCCAGGTACTCAGGAGGCTGAGGCAGGAGAATGGCTTGAACCCCGGAGGCAGAGGTTGCAGTGAGCTGAGATTGCGCCACTGCGCTCCAGCCTGGGCGACAGAGCGAGTCTCTGTCTCAAAAAAAAAAAAAAAGAGCAAGTATAACTATTTCTGAATTAGCTGAGCCTCAGACCACATCAAATCACAGTGGTCAAGATCTTGAGCTCTGAAGCCAGACTGTCTGGCTCTGGAATGTTCTAACTTGGCAATCTTGGGCAAGTGTGTTAACCTCTCCATTTTTCAGTTTTCTCCTCTGGCAAAAGAGAGTGATACTATGTGTTGTCATAGGACTAAAACAATTTGTTTTAATGTTTAGTTTGGAAATAATTTTAAACTTATAGAAAAATGGCAAAAATAGTACGTGGAATTCACCTAACCCTATGTCAGCTTTTAAAAACGTTAACTAACCAGGCTAGTGCAGTGGCTCATGCCTGTATTCCCAACACTTTGGGAGGCTGAGGCAGGAAGATAACTTGAGCCCAAGAGTTCCAGACCAGCCTGGATGACCTCATCTCATAAAATAATAAAATAAAATAAAATAAAATAATAAAATAAAACAAAATAAAATAAAATATTAGCCAGGCATGGTGGTACATGCCTATAGTCCTGGCTGCTCAGGAGGCTGAAGTGGGAGGATGGCCTAACTAAGTCCAGGAGTTTAAAGCTGCAGTGAGGTATAATCTTGCCACTGAACTGCAGCCTGGGTGATAGAGAGGACCCTGTCTCTTTTAAATAAATACATAAAAACATACATACCATACTACAATTATCTAAACCAAGAAGTTAAAATTACCATATCACTTCTGTGTAAGCTACAGGCTTTATTAGAAGTTCACCAGTTTTTGTTTTTTCCCAAACGTCTCTTTTCTATTCCAGGAACGAATTCAGGATTGTATATTGCTTCTGTTCTTGTGCCTCTTCAGTCTCCCTCCAACTTAAGACAATTCCTCAGTCCTTTCTTGTCCTTCATGATCTATGTACTTTTGAAAAAAGGTGGTCAGTTATTCCAAGGATGAAATATTAATTTGGGTTTATCTTACATTGGGTTTACATGATATTTTCTGATGATTATATTGAGTTTGTGTATTGTTGATAATATTTTGTCGTTCTGTATGCGTCATATCAAAGGGTACATGAGATTGCTATTTCAAGCTTAACTGGCGATCTTAATCTTGATTATATGGCTAAGCTGATGCCTGCTAGATTTCATCCCTGTAATGCTAATATTATTCACCTTGTAATGGATACTTATCTTGCAGTGGTATGTCAAAACTATGCCTGTATCCTGTTTCTCTTCAGACTGTAGGCTACTGATTTTATCATTGATCAGTGTATTTTGCCTGGAATAGTTACTGTGGTTTCTGTCCAGTGGTGATTTTGAATTTTCTTCAGTTCTTCTATATTTATTGATTAGAACATTTTTATAAGGAAGAGTTAGTTATTCTGCCTTTACATATTTATTCAGTTTTTAGTTTACGTTAGACTCATGGATATTTTATTCTATGGGCATAGTCCAGTAGTAGTATTTATTTTGCCATTCACCTGATCTTGGCTTTGGCCATTGTGCACTCCTCTAGGTTGGCTCTTCTGTCCTTTTAACTTATCTTGATTCTTTTTTGAGAGCGTCCTTATTTCTGCCATTATGTTTCCGGCTTACTCTATTTGCCAGCTCTAACTCTAGAATTAACCACTTCTCCAAGAAGCCCTGGTTCCTTTTATTAAAGAATAGTGTGTAGACACCAAGATCTGGGTATTGGGTATGTTCACTGCTACTGGGTCTAGTTGCTTTTGTGTTCTCTCAGCCAACACATCCACCGGCCACACACACACACACACACACACACACACACATTGATATTTATTTATTTATTTATTTATTTATTTATTTATTTGACGGAGTTTTGCTCTTGTTGCCCAAGCTGAATGGAGTGTCAAGGCCCTGTCCTGGCTCACTGCAACTTCCGCCTCCCGGGTTCCAGCAATTCTCCTGCCTCAGCCTCCCGAGTAGCTGGGATTACAGGCGCCGCCACCACGCCTGGCTAATTTTTGTAATTTTAGTAGAGACGAGGTTTCACTATGTCGGTCAGGCTGATCTCGAACTCCTAACCTCAGGCAATCCGCTCCCCTCGGCCTCCCAAAGTGCTGGAATTACAGGCGTGAGCCACTGCGTACCCGGCCCTGATACTTATTTTGATGTCTATCTGTTTACGTATTAAAAATTAAACTGATAGCTCTGATTCTAATCCAGCACCACAAAGTTCATCCTAGTTGTCTCCTTTTCCTTTTGTATGTAACATCTCTGAGCGAAAAATATGACTCTCATCATATAGTATGTAGTCACTTATTTGTTCAAGTCTAGCTACAGAAAGTACAATGCAGTTAAAAAATGCTAAACATAAAGTAGCTACAGACTTGCTAAATGATAACCCCGTAAAAAGTAGATTTTCTTTCTAGAGTACAGCATTTATGCATAGTTATTTTAGTCTTTAGCTTTATAGTATCCAGTCAACAAACACTTATTCAAAGTTACATTAGCTCTTCACTATATTAGGCGTTAGTTGGTGTTATTTTTCTTACAAACTGACCTACTAGAAGCTTTTAAATGTGTGGGGAAATTTTCCCTTTGGTCCAATTTATGTGGTGTGCTAGTGGACAAAGTTACCCTTCGCCCTGTGGTTTCTGTTCGAGTGTCAGCAGAACGGCATCCTGTACTGGTGAATTCATGTGAGAGGAATCATGTCTTCACTACTCATTCTCTCCCTCCACCCACCTCTGCACGATTCTTCTTGAACCTTGTTTCCTCCTTAAAATTGAACAAATAGTATGTCCTTTTTAAAGGTGTGTGAGGGAAAGTAGAAATGACGGTATAGACATTTTGTGAACAATAACTATTTGATGAGAAACTGCTCCTCATTTCATAGTACTAATTTGTTTTCTCAGTCTGGGTGTGTGTGTGTGTGTAAGTACACCTATATATACACATATATGTTTATATATGTATTTGTGTATGTATGTATATATGTGTATATACATTTACATACATACACATACAAACATACAGGTATATATACGTACATATACATACACATACACATATATACATGTCATATAGATACACATACACACATACATATATACCTGTGTATATTACATATAAACACACATATACATATTCACGTCCATATATGTAAATATGTATGTATACATGTATAGATACATATACATATGGATACACACAGGTATAGATACATATACACATGGATACACACACACATATAGATACATATACACATGGATACACACACACATATAGATACATATACACATGGATACACACACACAGATACATATACACATGGATACACACATGTATAGACACATACACACATGTATACATACACACATGTATAGACACATACACATGGATACACACACGTGTACAGACACATGTACACATGTATACATACACACATGTATAGACACATATACACATGGATACACACACACCTTTAGACACATATACACATGTATACATACACACATGTATAGACACATATACATATGTATACATACACACATGGATAGACACATACACACATGGATACACACACACGTATAGACACATATACACATGTATACATACACACATGTATAGACACATACACACTACTTTTATTTACAGTGGAACACCTTTGTTTGACAAGCAGTGTGAGATAAACTAGAGCTTCGGGCTTTGTGCCAGTTCAAGCAGAGTATCTGTGTGGTTGGAGTCTTGGGAACAGAAGTGCCAAACGCTTCAAAATGAAGGCAAAGAAACGGAGGGACCTGAGGCAGCACATCCCGGATCTCGCCCCGGTGCTTGGCAAGCAGGTCGTGACTGTGAGCGCGAAAACTGTGAATTATCGTCTACTTTCAAGTCTAAAGAAAAGAAACCAGTATGTTTGCCATATCCAAAAGCTGAAATACAGAAATGATCTGAACCAATCATAATTCATTCTATTATTTTCTTAACGTACTCAGAGTAAAGACCAGCCTAATACCTGTTGACAGATGATAGTGGACAGAAAAGGCTACTGATAAGCTACAGAACTTCATCGTTATGATTTTGAAGTTTTAAAAAATAGCAACATTATACCGATTATGGATGATTCTAAACATGCTATGCTGTTTCTGGAAACATAGACTGAAACCACTTTTACCAAATAATTTAAAATTTTCAAAAAAATAAACATTCTAAATTCATGTACCTGAGCTGATAGTTGAAGATAAAATTGACACAAATCTAATTTAAATATTTTTATTCAACAAATATTTTTGTGACTTTTCCATGTTAAAATTTTTTTTTAAAAAGCCTAATTTGATATTCTGGAGCTAGAGTTAACAGGAATTGTGAGTAATGTATTATTTTGAATTATTGACCAATTCTTTCTTTGGAATTATTTTGCCCTTCCAATATTTTAAATATTCATGTTCAAAAAATGGAATGAGCAACAGGACTATCAGATAATCAAATTACCATCTTATCAAGGCTAATGATAGGACTGTCTCTTTCATGAATCATCAGTGATTCATTTCACACAGTCACAAAAGCATTCAAATGCATTCATGTGAGGGCTTCCTAGAACTGGATAAAAATGTCAGATGGTTATTTAGGTAGGATTCATTTGAACAAA